>NW_027140672.1:2929166-3290833 GCF_036365525.1 Heterodontus francisci
TAACAAATCGTACCAGTTCCAGCTCTTTGAAGGACATTTTCAATGATTCCTCTCCCCTGTTCTTTTCTCCCAGTCCAGTAAATCACCCTGTCAGTATTGATCCAATTCCCGACTGAAAGTTTCTGTTAATTCTGCTTCCACAACCCTTTCAGGAACTGCATTCCAAATCATAAACATTAGCTGTGTAAAGAAATGAAAATCTGCTCATCTCTCCTCTGTTTTTTTTGTTAATCAACATTAAACTGTTTTCTCTGGTTACTGACCCTTCATCCAGTGAAACCAGCTTCTCTTTATTTATTCTAGCAAAACACATCATTATTTTCAGCCCCTCTATTAACTCTCCCTTTTAGCTTCTCTGCTCTACGGAGAACAATCCCAGATTCTCTCCCCAAAACTGAAGTCCCTCATCCCTGTTACCATTCTAGTGTAACACCTAGGAACCATCTCCAAGGCCTTGGAATCTTCATAAAGTGTGGTGTCCAGAATTGGACACAATATCTCAGCTGAGGCTCAAACATTCATTTCTAGTCTTAGCAGAATGTTCTTGTGGTTTTTAAAATTCTTTGCTTCTAGTTATAAAGCTAAGGATCCCGGATGCCTTTTTAAAATCTTCAGAACTTATCCGGCCACCATTGAAGATTTGTGTACATATGCACCCTGTCTCTGTGCTCCGGTAACATCTTTTAAATGGTGCAGTTTAGTTTCTATTCACTCCCCTTATTCTCCCTCACAAAATAATCACTTCCCCAATTCTATGTGTTAAATTTCATTCACCATGTGTATTCCCATTTTACCATCTGACTGTCCATGTCCTCCTGAAGCAGCTACTATCCTTCACACTGGTTACTACATTTATAATTTTCCTGGCTTATGCAAATGTTGAGACTCTGCCCTTCACACGTAAGTCTTTGTCATGCATTTATTTATCTGTATGTCAGGAAGAGTACTGGTTCTAATACTGACCCCTGAGAAATTGCACTGTATACTCCCCCTCCTCCACCAGTCTGAACAATGTCTGTTCACTACTTCTCTCTGCTTTCTGTCCCTGAGTCAGTGTCATATCCAGACTATCACTGTCACATTAATCCATGTGTTCCATTTTCATAACAGGTCTATGAAATGCCATTTGATCACAAGCATTTGGAAAGTCTGTAAACATAAGTGTATATACATAATTGCATATGCATGTGCAGGGGTGGAAGATGTTGGTATGGTTCTTAATGAATACTTCGTGTTTCACGTTACAAAAGAGGGGTATGATGCAGATATTGTAGCTAAGAAGGAGGAATATGAAGTATTTGATGTGATATACTTAGGGAGAGAGGAGGTATTAATGGGATTAGCATCCTTGAAAGTTGATAGGTCACCAGATCCAGATAAAATGCATCCTATGCTGTTCAAAGAAGCAAGAGAAGAAATAACAGAGGGTCTGACCATCATTTTCCAGTCCTCACTGGGTACAGGTGTGGCGCCAGAGGATTGGAGTACTGTTAACATTGAACCTCTGTTTATAAAGGACCCCAGGGTTAGAATGAAAAATTACAGGCCAGTCAGTCTAACCTCAGTAGTGGGCAAATTATTGGAATCTATTCTGAGAGACAGGATAAACTGTCTCTTAGAAAGGCACAGGCTCATCAAGGACAGTCAGCATGGATTTGTTAAGGGACGCTCTAGTTTGACCAATTTGATTGAATTTTTTGAAGAAGTAACAAGGAAGATAGATGAGGGTAGTGCAGTTCATGTGGTCTACATGGATTTAAGCAAGGCTTTTGACAAGGTCCCACATGGCAGACTAGTTAAAAAAATAAAATCCCATGGAATCCAGGGAAATAAAGCAAGGTTGATACAAAATTGGCTCATTGGCTGAAAACAAAGGGCAATTGTTGATGGGTGTTTTATTGACTGGAGGACTGTTTCCAATCTAATAAAAGCAAAATACTGCGGATGCTGGAAATTTGAAACAAAAACAACAAATGCTGGAATCACTCAGCAGGCCTGGCAGCATCTGTGGAAAGAGAAGCAGAGTTAACGTTTCGGGTCAGTGACCCTTCTTCGGAACCCCGGACTGTTTCAGACAGACCTTCGGACTGTTTCCAATGGTGTTCCACAGGGATCAGGACTGAGTCCCCTGCTTTTTGTGGTATATATTAATGACTTGGACGTAAATGTAGAAGCATGATCAAGAGGTTTGTAGATGACACACAGATTTGCCGTGTGGTAGATAGCGAGGAGGATTGCTGGAGGTTGCAGGAAGATATCGATGGCAGAAAAGTGGCAAATGGGATTCCACCTGATTAAGAATGAGGCGATGCAAATTGAGGAGTTCAAACAAAGCAAAGGGATGCACGATTAATGGGAAAATACTGGGAAGTGTAGAGGAAGTGAGGGAACTTTGGAGTCAATGTCCACAGATCCCCGAAGTAGCAGGACAGGTTGATTAGGTGGTTAAGAAGGCATACGGAATCCTTCCCTTTATGAGCTGAGGTATAGAATACAAAAGCAGGGAGGTTATGCTGGAACTGTATAACTCTTTGGGTAGACCATAACTTGAGTGTTTTGTGCAGTTCTGGTCACCTCATTACTGAAAGGATATAATTGCAATAGAGAGGGCACAGAGGAGATTTACGAGGATGTTGCCAGGACTGGAAAAATGCAGCTATGTGGAATGATTGGATAGGCTGGGGTTGTTCTTCTTGGAACAGAGAAGGCTGAGGGGAGATCTGATTGAAATGTATATATTTTTAGGGGCCTGGATAGAGTGGAGGTGAAGGGTCTAATCACATTAGCAGAGAGATCAGTGATGAGGGGGCATAGATTTAAAATGATTGATGGAAAGATTAGAGGGGAGTTGAGGAAACACCTGTTCACCCAGAAATAGCAAATTGGCTCAGTGGCAGGAAACAAAGGGTAATTGTTGACGGGTATTTTAGAGTCAGGAGGGATGTTTCCAGCGGCGTTCCACAAGGCTCAGGACTGGGTCCCCTGCTTTGGTGTGAGTCTGAAACTCACTGCCTGAAAGGGTAGTTGAGGCAGGGACACTCAACCCATTCAGAAGGAGTCTGGACATGCAGCTCAGGTGCCACAATCTGCAGGGTTATTGGCCAAATGCTGGATGGTGGGATTAGAATAGTGGATCGTTTATCAGCTGGCACAGCAATAACGTTCCAACTGGCCTCTTTCTGTGCCTTAACCCGACAATGATTCTCTGATTCCATTACACGAAACACGCTATTCTCATTAACACTCACAGTTACGTCCTGAACGAACTCGATCAAGATTAGAAAATGATTTTCCATTAACTTATCTATGCTGCTTGTCATTTATTAACCATGATTTTACAGGCAAGAAATACTTTGTGCTGGGTTACGGACAGCAGAAGTTTCCAACTATCAACATTAGACTAACTGGTCAGTAGTTACAGGGTTTGTCCAACCTCTCCTCTTTTTAAATAGGGTGTAACATTTACAGCCTTCCAGTCCTCTGTCACCAATCCCAGATCAAAGGAGGATTCGCAGACTTTGGCCAGTGCCGCTGTGTTTCCACAATTCCTTTCCTCATTAAACCTCAGATATCCTATCCATACCAAATAAATGTTCTACTTTATTGTGGTACAAAAACGTTTAGATTGTAATGAGTTAACTGAACCTGTTTGTTCAGTGACTGTAGTTAATGTCCGTCTCCATGGACCCTAAATGTGTCACTGGGAGTCTTTCCATCGTCTATTAATAAGGGGCTCCTTTCAATGTATTATCCCATAATGTCAGCGGGAACATAACAGAGATCAGCAGCTCCAGAGAGAGGGAGAGGATAGATCAGAATCTGAGAACAATAGAGTGTAATGTTACAACAATGGGTCAGAATCTGAGAACAATAGATTGGAATGTTACAACAATGGGTCAGAGTCTGAGAGCAATAGATTGGAATGTTACAACAATGGGTCAGAGTCTGAGAACAATAGATTGGAATGTTACAACAATGGGTCAGAATCTGAGAACAATAGATTGGAATGTTACAACAATGGGTCAGAATCTGAGAACAATAGATTGGAATGTTACTGCAATAGACAGCAGGAGTTTCTCCTATTGGTTTTACTGGCTCACTGCAGATTATTACTGGATAACATTAGAAGAGCGGATCTTTTGTGCTCTGAAGATGATTCAATCGATTTATTATCCCATCCTCGCTATTATTGGTGTCCCTGGTAAGTCTCTGTATCCAACTATTAGATTCATATGCCATATTTCAATGATTTAGTGTTCTCGTAATTTATATCGTGAGCAGACTGAAACCATTGTCTTCAGCTTCTGTCGCAAATTATATTCCCCATCCACGATCTGCATCCCCCTCGCTGGCCATTGTCTGAGGCTGAACCAGGATGTTAACAACCTCTGCTATTTAATGCTGAGCTGACTTCATTCCCGTGTTCTCTCTATCTCCAACCCTGCCTATTGTTACAGCCAGGTGAGGAGGGTTCACAATCTCTCCTCTTGTCCTTCTTCTTATTTGACCGCAATAGGGTTTGTCCTTTCTAAAGAGCGGATGTGGTAACCATCTCAGTGAGTATTTTCCCTTTTCCCGTTGGTGTGATGGTGAAGGAACCAATCGGACAGGTTCTCCAGAGTTTAAACAGGAAAGAGGTGAGTTTATTATACTTAGCAATCTAAACAGTATCTAAATAAAACCATAAAAAATACACCACACATTTACGCACACACTCACACGAGAATCACATGGAAATAGATTACAGAGTGAGAAGTACATTTGTGATTGGATTGGAGTCCTAAATACATTTTAAAAAAATACTGATTCTGTGAGGTTGGATGATTCGGTGGTCTTCTGGCTGAAGTTATATTCTTGAAGTCTTTGGATGGTCAAAGTGCCCTTTGTGGGTGACCCACGTGGCTCAGGATTTTCTTGGAGGCAGACTTGTGGGTGGCTTTCTTCCCCTGGTGTATCTGTCTGTAGTAATCTGTAGGCTTGGAGGGCTCACAGCCGCACGTGGTTTTCAAACTTGTGAAGTTATCTGGACAGAGAGATGGAGAGAGGGAGAGGGGGACACAGCCCTTCTGCTTCTGCACAGTTTGAATCACTGGCTTGTCTGTCTTTGTCCAGGGGCAACTCCCAGCTTTCACATAGATGACAGAAGGTCTCCTGACTGCCTCATTGTATTTGCTGGACACTTATTAAGAGATTCAAAGTTAGGAACTTCTATCTCCCCAGGTTTCAGGATACCAGTATTTACACTTGGAGGAGTTTGCTCTTTTAAAGTCAATTTGTCAGGATGTCCTTGTATACCGTGTTAATGAATGTAATCGTAGTTAATTCAGTAACTAGAGAAAGCCAATGTTTTGGGTCCAGGCTCATCAGACATGTGTCTCCTGTTGCCTCTGGAATGTGAAAATGTGTTTCAGATGCCAATTGCGGTGGCCATCTTGGCTGCCAGTTTTTTCAAGGTTAGCTGCAGGATTTTTTCCATTAAAAGATTACTGTAAGTGTCTAATCGATGAAATAAAATTCCTCATTGGGCATATTGTGTTATCTTGACACCGCTGCAGCACATGGAAAGAAATGTGATAATAGGAACATTTTATTACAGAATTGTGAGAAGAAATAGAAGGAAACACACATTCATTCTCAATAATCACTTCTCACATTCAAACATTAATCTTAGAATTACTGCAGCTGACATTGTCTATTACAGTTTTGATGATTTAATTTTTTGGTGTTTTGTCTGGGATGATGATGTGTCGGGTTCGACCTTTTTTTTCTCTCCTGCAATAAAGCTTTCACCATTCAGGTTCCTGTCTAAACTTCCTCCCTAAACTGACAATGTGTAATAAATTGGTTTTTTTATTGGGTTTGTTTAGCTTTCGGTTTGGGACCTGATCATTGGATTCTTCAGTGGGTAGATCCACACTGACCTCACTTTTAGCTTCTGATGAGGTACACAAATGCTGTTTACCTTAGGGTATTTGGCCCTCACTTTTCCCTTTACTATAGGGAGCATCATTTTTTTCTGATCTGCCCCATGTCCTCTGGGACATTAGTGCTCGCAAGTGTCTGTCCAGATTTCACTTCACTCTACTGTGGCACTTCGACTAGGTGAGGCATCACCCTCAGCATCGGCTTGCCTTTTTTGGAACCTACCTTGCCCTTACAGCTTTCTGTAAATGCTGTTAGCAGCCTTTTAGGGTGTCTTTTTTGGGTTGTATTTAAAGAGGAGAGCGTGTGGTCTAATTTATCTAACATTTCAGGGTTGGCTAATCGGAGACTAGGGGATTCCAGTTGAGATTCCTCATGGCCCTCTTCTAACCTGTCCTCACTGTCCTTTTCAAGCCTCCCCTTTTGACTGTCTGAAAGATCTGTGCATGTCTGTCCCCTCCAAAGCCTTTGCTTTTGTCCTTTGGTCTGGGGTGTCAATTAAATAATTTACCTGACTATTCCTTTTGCCACTCGGAATGGACCACCGAACTGGGCTTTTAGGGATTCACTCTGCAGTGGGAGTAGTAACAATACATGGTCTCTGTCCTGAAATGTTCCAGCCTCGGCATTTCAGTCTGATTACCTTTTCATAGCTGCCTGGGAGGTCTTTAGGCGTTACTGAGCCAAGGCACAGGCTCTCGTGAGCCACTTCCAGAGCAAGGAAATGTAGTCTAGCAAGGAAGTGTGATCCCTCTGCCCCAAAAACGTCTCCTTGATTAGTTTAAGAGGACCTTTCATCTCGTGTCCATAAACTAATTCAAAGAGACTAAAGCCAGTGGACTCAGTGGATAAGTCCCTGGTAACCAACAGGAGAAATCCCAGCCCTTTGTCCCAGTCATGGGGTTACTCATAGCAGTATGGCCTGATCATTGTCTTTCAGGTCCGGTGGTGCCGCTCCAAAGCCCCCTGTGACTGTGGGTGGTAGGCTGAGGACTTGCACTGGGTTATGGCCAGATTACCGATGACCTTTTCAAACATACTGGACATAAAATGTGTGCCCTGTTCCATCTGGATCTCAGCAGGCAGCCCATATCGTGTAAAGAATTGGGTTAACCCCTCCGCCACTACCTTGGCAGAGATAGTTCTTCGGAAGAATGGCCTTTTGCAATCGGGTCACCACATCCATAATGGTGAGAAGATACTGGTAATCCCGTTTTGTTTTCAGCAGGTGTCCCACACAATCCACTAGCACTCTGCTGAAGGGTTCCCCAAAAGCTGGTATGGCAATGACGGGTGAAGGTTTTATTGCATTTTGGGGCTTCCCCACAACCTGGCAAATGTGACCAGTTTTACACAACTCCACCACATCTTTGTGGAGTTGTGGCCAGTGAAGATGCTGTCTTATGCGGGCTTCGATTTTTCATATACTGACATGTCCAGTCTTTGGAAGTTCGTGGGCCATTCTGAATATTTCTTAAAGGGCACTGGCAAAAAGAACTTGGTTTAAAGTGTGCCTACTTCAACGCCAGGAGCATCCGGAATAAGGTGGGTGAACTTGCAGCATGGATTGGTACCTGGGATCTCGATGCTGTGGCCATTTCGGAGACATGGGTAGAGCAGAGACAGGAATGGATGTTGCAGGTTCCGGGATTTAAATGTTTCAGTAAGAACAGAGAAGATGGCAAAAGAGGGGGGGAGTGTGGCATTGTTAATCAAGGAGAGTATTACGGCGGCAGAAAGGACGATTGAGGACTCGTCTACTGAGGTTGCATGGGCCGAGGTTAGAAACAGGAGAGGAGAGGTCACCCTGTTGGGAGATTTCTATAGACCTCCGAATAGTTCCAGAGAAGTAGAGGAAAGGATAGCGAAGATGATTCTCGACAGGGGCGAGAATAACAGGGTAGTTGTTATGGGGGACTTCAACTTTCCAAATATTGACTGGAAATACTATAATTGGAGTACTTTAGATGGGTCAGTTTTTGTCCAGTGTGTGCAGGAGGGTTTTCTGACACAGTATGTAGACAGGCCAACCAGGGGCGATGCCACATTGGATTTGGTACTGGGTAATGAACCCGGCCAGGTGTTTGATTTAGATGTAGGTGAGCACTTTGGTGATAGTGATCACAATTAGGTTAGGTTTACCTTAGCGATGGGCAGGGACAGGTATATACTGCAGGGCAAGAATTATAGCTGGTGGAAAGGAAATTATGATGCGATTGGGCAAGATTTAGGATGCGTAGGATGGGAAGGAAACTGCAGGGGATGGGCACAATCGAAATGTGGAGCTTATTCAGGGAGCAGCTAATGCGTGTCCTTGATAAGTATGTACCTGTGAGGCAGGCAGGAAGTTGTCGAGCGAGGGAGCCATGGTTTACTAAAGAATTTGAAGTGCTTGTCAAGAGGAAGAAGAAGGCTTATGTTAGGATGAGACGTGAAGGCTCAGTTAGGGCGCTTGAGAGTTCCAAGCTAGCCAGGAAGGATCTAAACGGAGAGCTAAGAAGAGCATGGAGAGGACACGAGAAGTCATTGGCGGATAGGATCAGGGAAAACCCTAAGGCTTTCTATCGGTATATCAGAAATGAAAGAATGACTATAGTTAGATTAGGGCCAATCAAGGATAGTAGTGGGAAGTTGTGTGTGGAATCAGAGGAGATGGGGAAGCGTTAAATGAATATTTTTCGTCAGTATTTACAGTAGAGAAAGAAAATGTTGTCGAGGAGAATACTGAGATACAGACTACTTGGCTAGATGGGATTGAGGTTCACAAGGAGGAGGTGTTAGCAATTTTGGAAAGTGTGAAAATAGATAAGTCCCCTGGGCCAGATGGGATTTATCCTAGGATTCTCTGGGAAGCCAGGGAGGAGATTGCAGAGACTTTGTCCTTGATCTTTATGTCGTCATTGTCGACAGGAATAGTGCCGGAAGACTGGAGGATAGCAAATGTTGTCCCCTTGTTCAAGAAGGGGAGTAGAGACAGCCCTGGTAATTATAGACCTGTGAGCCTTACTTCGGTTGTGAGTAAAATGTTGGAAAAAGTTATGAGATAGGATTTATAATCATCTTGATAAGAATAAGTTCATTCGCGATAGTCAGCACGGTTTTGTGAAGGGTAGGTCGCGCCTCACAAACCTTATTGAGTTTTTTGAGAAGGTCACCAAGCAGGTGGATGAGGGTAAAGCCGTGGATGTGGTGTATATGGATTTCAGTAAGGCTTTTGATACGAATCCCCACGGTAGCCTATTGCAGAAACTACGGAAGTATGGGATTGAAGGTGGTTTAGTGCTTTGGATCAGAAATTGGCTAGCTGAAAGAAGACAGAGGGTGGTGGTTGATGGCAAATCTTCATCCTGGAGTTTAGCTACGAGTGGTGTACCGCAAGAATCTGTTTTGGGGCCACTGCTGTCTGTCATTTTTATAAATGACCTGGATGAGGGTGTAGAAGGGTGGGGTGGTAAATCTGCGGATGACACGAAGGTCGGTGGAGTTGTGGATAGTGCCGAAGGATGTTGTAGGTTACAGAGGGACATAGATTGGCTGCAGAGCTGGGCTGAGAGATGGCAAATGGAGTTTAATGCGGAAAAGTGTGAGGTGATTCACTTTGGAAGGAGTAACAGGAATGCAGAGTACTGGGCTAATGGGAAGATTCTTGGTAGTGTGGATGATCAGAGAGATCTTGGTGTCCAGGTACATAAATCCCTGAAGGTTGCCACCCAGTTTAATAGTGCTGTTAAGAAGGCATATGGTGTGTTAGCTTTTATTAGTAGGGGGATCGAGTTTCGGAGCCACGAGGTCATGCTGCAGCTGTACAAAACTCTGGTGCGGCCGCACCTGGAGTATTGCGTGCAGTTCTGGTCACCGCATTATAGGAAGGATGTGGAAGCTTTGGAAAGGATGCAGAGGAGATTTACTAGGATGTTGCCTTGTATGGAGTGAAGGTCTTACGAGGAAAGGCTGAGGGACTTGAGGTTGTTTTCGTTGGAGAGAAGGAGGAGGAGAGGTGACTTAATAGAGACATATAAGATAATCAGAGGGTTAGATAGGGTGGATAGTGAGAGTGTTTTTTTCCTCGGATGGTGCTGGCAAACACGAGGGGACATAGCTTTTAGTTGAGGGGTGATAGATATCGGACAGATGTCAGAGGTACTTTCTTTACTCAGAGAGCAGTAGGGGCGTGGAACGCCCTGCCTGCAACAGTAGTGGACTCGCCAATTTTCCGGCATTTAAGTGGTCATTGGATAGACATATGGATGAAAATGGAGTAGTGTAGGTCAGATGGTTTCACAGGTCGGCGCAACATCGAGGGCCGAAGGGCCTGTACTGCGCTGTAATGTTCTATGTTCTAAAGTACCTCAGCGGCATCCATATCTGGTGAAGCACTGTGCACTCTTCATCCGCAGGTCTGTGAGGCAGTCTCCACTTCCTCATTAGCACCTTATTATTTAAATAGTTGCACTCTGCAACTCCCTCTGCTTCAGTTTTGGTTTGGACAGTCTGTGCCTTTTTTAACATTGGTTCAGATTGTTGAGCCTCAACTAAGGACGATCTGTTTAACACATCCTTTGGGTCCTCTAACTTCCCAAAGAAGGTTTCAGATAACCAGACAGTAGGGTCATTGTTGGAGAAAATCCAGATTGTGCCCAATTGTTGAACAAATTCTCCAGACTCAGACGTTGAGAATCAAACCCTTTATTGCATGATATCATGGGGGAGCACACCTTATCTAAATGCGGTCCAGTGCTGCTCCCAAAGAGCTACAGATCGCCGTGGACGTATATAGTATTAAAAAAGGCAGAGCTAACAGTTTCTCAATTAGATAAGAACCCACAAGACTGCCTCCGTAACAGTGCACCATGCAGGGTCCGAGGTCAGCGAAACATCAGTTTCAACAATAACAAGCTAGTTCCTTAATTCAATTCCCACTCCAGACACCATTTCTAGCCGTAATGTCTGATTGTGGTTAGTTGCTCTGTCTACAGTTTATGACCGTTGGTTGTGGTTAGATTAGCTACAAGCTGTGTCCTGCTTTTCTGCTTCTACAAAGTTATGTAATAATTAGCAAAGCTCAGAGAATTCTCCAACAATCCCTCCTTTTATCATACCATGATAACGCAATATCATCGTATATGGAGGGGAGAGGTATTTAAAGTAGTCATTGCAGCAAATTATCTTTTTTCTGCCATCGCGCTGTACCAGCCGCAAGGCCAAGCTAGCAATACATGATTGATTAATCTCAGCTTAAATGTCCCCATAATATTCTGTTCTTAAAATTGTAAAATTTCCGTTCTCACAGTCCCCTCTTGACTCTTCTACAACCCTTTTAAGAATCCTTCCCTTGATTCCACCTAGGTGCCTTTAATGGTCTCTATTGTCTAGAAACAGCCTTCAACACCCAGAGGGGTCGCACTCAATACGTCGCCTGCGTATATCACAAAGGGGCAGCGGGAACTCTGTAAAGGCATAAGTTTTGCAGGGGTTTCATTCACTTGCTTACAACATAAAAGGTGGTACACTTGTATATTTACCATCTCATTTCAACATCACTGTTACATAATCGATTGTACAAACATAATACAATTTCATAAAGTACATTGATCATTCATTTGCTCACTTTAAGTATGTATGAAAAGGTTATACAATTACCCTTTTATGGCATAACTAATTGTCCCTCCTTTGACAGAGCAAGTTCAAACACTAATTGCTTTTTGGGGTAGCTGTCCAACCTGTATTCATACATCCTCTTGCATCGCCTAATTAATTTCTTAAGTTTCCATATTAAGTAAGTCACATCTAACACCATGATACCCAAAACCACTATCACGACATGGGAGATAATTCTAAACCAGGGGTGTATCTGCACGTCTGACCCCAGTTCCAGAAGTCCTCCTGCCAGGTAGAATCATTTATCTTGTCAATCTCATCTTGTAGCATCTTCGACTGTTGTTCCAGCTTGCAATGGCTTCTAGCTGCTGTCTATCTTTACCCAAGCGTGTGGGCAATGGCTAAATAGTATATTCATAGTCCCGGAGGTAATTTGTCAAATCCTCCTTAATACTTTCTGTCACAGTTATCGTTTCTGTCTTTTGTTTATGTATCTGCACCAACTCCATCTTCTCTACTCGGGTTGGGATTTGTGGGTTGAACCAAAATGTACTGTTGCTCACCGGACAGGTCTGTTTATGTCCATACTGGTACGCCTTCGCTGTGGTGGTTAAGCGATATCTCCCCTTTCCCATATAGGCCATATGGGTTAGTCCTGATAATGCTTTCCTAGTTTCCATGGTGCAATTTACAGTGGCATTAAATCCACATTTTGATTCTGCCGTTTTATATTTAGGATGAGGACATATGATCACCTGGTTTTCCAGACTACACTCAGACAATGGACAATGTTGTTCCGATTACCTCTTTTCCAATTTCCATAACATAGGGAAACACATCATTGTATTTTATGTAAAAGAAAAATACTGCGGATGCTGGAAATCTGAAACAAAAACAAGAAATGCTGGAATCACTCAGCAGGTCTGGCAGCATCTGTGGAAAGAGAAGCAGAGTTAACGTTTCGGGTCAGCGACCCGAAATGTAATCTTTTTATCATTTTCTCATTACCAAATTCCTGTCTCAACAATTGTTACAGTAATACATTGTCCAACTCTCGGGTCTTCTCAGGGCACCAGTCAGGTAGCTTGATTTGTGAGAAAATCAATATTACCGGTACCAACTCAAGCTTTACATCATCATATACAATTTTATTAGTTTTTATTATCGCAAGTCCATTTTCTGGTCCTGTAGTCAATGCAAGGCAAGGGAGACCAGTCACTTGTGTCTTTTGGGTTGTAACCTTACTCGTCGGTAATTCGGATATGGGGTTAACCGTGGGGGTTGTTGCTTCTTGTCTGTTTAATCTCACAACCTGAAATAGGAACTGTCCTTTTTTTTATCTTAGAGCTTTAATATCTTGCGCTAGGGGGAGTTCGAGGATTGTCTGCACTCACTTTTGCTCTGTCTCATGCTTTCCCTGTCTTATTACTATTCCCAAATAAGAAACCTTTTCCTTCATTATCGGTGCCATTTTCAGCCTAACTTTCACTCTAACCTTCTTGAAGGAAGGTGGAATATCGATGGATTATTATAAAATCCCTGGGAGAGACACGTCCAGATGTACTGTTGTCCCTTGATCGTAAATCCAAATTTATATTGACTCTCTTGTGCCAACTGTATGGACCAGAACCCATTGCTAATGTCCAACACAGTAAACCACTGATTTGTTATTTTCTAAAACGTTGATTGTCCTCTTAAATATCAGATAAATGTCCATTTTAGTGCTTTAAATAACCACTCATATCAATGAAATGTTGGTTATTGATTCCAATTTCTGATGCCCAGACTTGGTTGTACTTTTGTACGTTAAGGACAGAAATGTTTGCAACTATCTTTCCTTCTGAAACATTTTGTCTTATTGATAAAGATGCAATGATATTTGATGTCTGCAATTAAGTTTTAAATTCTCAAAGCTGCTGGATCTCTTGTTGTGGCATCAGTTCTCATGTGGCCTTGGAACCTGCCGTCACCTGCTTAAAAAGAATCCATTGTGGCTCTGCCCCTGAGCCCAATCGGTTAATTTGTCCAATTCGATCTGTCAACTTAGAAATGTAAAATTTAACAATGTCCAATATGTATAAATTTGACTCTCAGCAATGCAAAAAGCTGCAGCGGGTTAAGTTCTTTGTTTGTCTCCAAGGGCGCGGAGCAAAACATTCTCAGCTACGTCACTTTACGAAACTTTTTTTTTCTGATCTAAAAGAACTATCCATTTTAAATTTATTTCAATCCTTTTGGTATCCTTAGGGTTTAAAAACAACAAAATCATGTGTAACATTTTCAACTTCAAAGGAAAGCATCTCCATCAGGAAAGACAGCATTTTAGATTACACTCCAATTGTTTCCAAATTTTTTAGTATCTTTTGTAAGAGGTTCCTAATCCAATGATTTTTACAACAAAGATGATTCCAATTCCAATTTACTACAATAATATTTAAATCAAAATTGCCGATGTTATATGAACGAGTCTTCTGTCCGGAACTTAAGACTCCTCCAAAACTCGACATAATAAACTTGAAAGTTCATTGTGGTTGCAAATTACATTTCCAGTTCTTCAACTTAAACAGGTCAATTAACCTTAACAGTATTAATTCAATTCATACTTATTAACTTATAGTACTTATTAACTACACACAGAACAGAATAGCACGTGCTTATTTTAAAATATAGAAAAAATACATCATTTTCTTGCTCTTTCTTCAGGCGCCTTTTCAAATGACTGTAATAAAACCAAAAACTAAAGAAAAAGTTATTTAACATTCTTACAACAAAAGACTTAACACTAGGTCCTTACACAAACTTTAATCTTTTTAAACAGACAGAATCTTGCCTATACCTCCTTTTCTATCCTTTCTTTCCCTTAGAACAATATAACTGTCAGTAAAACATGTCTTCAAATTTAGACTGCAAAATAAAACAATAGCAGAGTTTCCAATTAAAACAATGTTCCAAACCCCAAATTAGATTTCTGCCAGACATCTTCAGACCTTCAAGGCTGAAGCTTATCCCTCAGAAAATTGTTCATTGCCTTTTCACAGTTGCAAAACCAACTAAAAATAAAACTTTAAATTAAAATATAATTCAATTTTATATCCCATTCCTGGGTACACAACACTAAATAGAAATGAACACACTGAACAATCACTTTTCACAATCATTCAATTCCAAACAACTTAATAGACTTCAATTTTCAACATTAAAGCCAGACAACAAAGAGTTAACGACAGTCAGTTTTACAGAACACAAACTGTACATCCCAGATATTTAGTTCATTCGTGGAAGCTTCCAACATTCTCACAATTAGAATTAGAATTAGAATTTTTAGAATTAGAATTAGAACATTACAGCGCAGTACAGGCCCTTCGGCCCTCGATGTTGCGCCGACCTGTGAAACCATCTGACCTACACTATTCCATTTTCCTTTGAATCAAAGACACCGTAACTTGTTTTTACTTTAAAACATACCTAGCTTTAAAACACATATTTACCGTGACACTTCTGCGTCTCCTTCAAGGGGACAAACGGACGTGGGTCGCCTTTCTCCAGAGGACATGGATTACTCGTCCCCGGGGGAGACCCTTCCTTTTTGGAAGCCATTGAGTCCATTCTTGCATCTACTTTCTCACAACCTTCTAATTTTACGAGTTAATTTCTATGGAGTAAACAACATTAACACAAACAAAAGACAAAACCTCACACAAGGAGACGAACAAGCGCAGTTAATGTTAAATTCTCAAGGTCAGCGAACCGGCTCATCCCTGTCTCTTCAGGTCAACGGTATTTTCGTTCTCCAACTCTTGTCACCCGCATCTTTCTCTAGGGCCAGATCAGCGGGTGTACGCAGGAGCCCCGAAAACGTGCCTGTTGGGTCAATTTGGTAATTTAGTTACAGCCCCAGTCATCTCTGTCCCATATCTTGTCACCTTATTTTACTCACTTCCCATGTGTGAGAGTTAACTTCCTATACTCAATGGGATCAGGTATTCGGCCCAGCCGACGATGCCAGATTCCTAAATTTACTGGATTTTCCACTTATCTACTTTTCAAATTCCCTTCGCAGAATTACTCACTTCTCATGTGTGAGATTTAATTTACTCAATTTTAGAACTTTTCTGATCAGGTTTCATCCAATTCTTCCTTGACCACTGTGGCCCCCCTCTCCCCGTTATCTGGCCTTCACGTGGGGCCCAGTCGCCCTCTTAATTCCGGCTCAAGCTGCGTGATTGAGACACTAGGGTTGCAGTAAAGTTGACTTACCCCTGATCCTGTCGATTAGTTTTTTCATTAGGTTCTTTTGGATCCCGTGAACTCAGGGATCCTGCCGACTACACAAAACTATTGGAGAAAATCCAGATTGTGCCCAATTGTTGAACAAATTCTCTGGACTCAGACGTTGAGAACAAACACTTTATTTTTGATATCATGGGGGAGCAGCACTGGATCGCCTTTAGGTAAGGTGTGCTCCCCCATGATATCAAAAATAAAGTGTTTGTTCTCAACGTCTGAGTCTGGAGAATTTGTTCAACAATTGGGCACAATCTTGAGTTTCTCCAACAGTCATCCGTCTGCAGTGACAGTTCAGGGGATTGTTTGTCCATGGAACGAGTCACCACACAATCAGTGAGAATGCCAGGGACCTTCTCCTGTAACTGCTCTGTCTCCCTGACCTCATTTGGTCTCTCCAGAGCTACTGGGGAAGCTGCCACCTTTTCCCCTGTCAGATCATTACCCAGGAGCTGATCGACCCCTCCACCGGTAAACTAGGTACAATCCTCATGGTTACCGGTCTTGAAACTGGGTCACATTCCAAGTGCAGTTGATATACAGGTATGGTCATATATCATCTTCCGATACCATTCACTAACACTCTAGCATTCACTGCACTCTCTCGGGTAAAGGTCTTTTCCCAGCAGAAGGGTTTGTTTGGCCCCTGTATTCCTCAGTATGACTATGGGTTTGCTTGCCCCACTCGAGGGGTATGGGGTCACTTTTCCTTGGAATACAAATTCCTGGTAACTCTCAGGGATTTTGTTAAGTTTTCCCGCACTCTCTCTGGTGGGGGTACTGTGTCTGACTGTTACAGTTAAAGGCACAGCCTGACTTGCTGTGCTTTCCATCAGGGCCCGTTTTCCAGCACTGATCCGGTGGACTCTGATTAATCCTACAGGTTTTCCCCGTCACTTCCATTAGTCAACTCGATGGTGACCTGCCTTATTACTGTGGAAACACGCAGATCTTCAGCCATTACTCCTGCTCTCAGCACCTATTTGGCCTGAGGATGGACCCTTGTGTGTCCCGCTTCTTGCCCATGGCTGCTCGGGCTCCGATCTCCCTTCCACCTTTTATTCTCGGATCTTTGGGGTGACGAGGAAAGGGTTTTCCTCTGGGGTTAAGGCTTTGTGTACATGGGAAAATTCATCAGCCAGAATACCTTTGAACCTTCTGTCCCTCTATGTGGGTTTTACTGGGAGGGGGCGAGTTTGTGAACTCCTCGAGAGGGATCACCGCTCTGAGGGTTTCATATGTGGGCTCTATCTTGAGAGCTCATATCACTGGCCAAAAACAAACACAAAAATGGACTGTAAAATCTTCTATAGATACGTGAAAAGGAAACGTTTAGCTAAGACAAATGTGGGTCCAATACAGGCAGTGTCAGGAGAATTTATAATGGGGAATAGAGAAATGGCAGAGAAGCTAAATGATTACTTTGTGTCTGTCTTCACTGAGGAAGATACAAGAAATCTCCCAGAATTAGAGATCCAAGGGATTCGGGTGAATGAGGAAATGGATTTAATTAGTATAAGTAAGAAGGTTGTCTTGGAGAAATTAATGGAGCTGAAGGTTGACAAGTCCCCAGGACCTGATATTCTACCTCCCAGAGTGTTGAAAGAGGTAGCTTTGGAAATAGTGGATGCATTGGTGAATATCTTTCAATATTCTGTAGATTCTGGAACTGTTCCTGTAGATTAGAAGATAGAAAATGTCTCCCCAGTATTTAAGAATGGAGGGAGATAGAAAACAGGGCACCACAGACATGTTAGCCTTACATCAGTCGCTGGGAACAAGCTATACTCTATTCTAAAGAATGTGATAAATGGATCTGGTTAGGCAGAGTCAACATGGATATATAAATGGGGAACAATGTTTGACGAACCTGTTGGAGTTATTTGACGATGTTGCGCACAGATCTGATAAAGGGGAGTCGATGGACGTGGTATACTTGGATTTTCAGAAGGCTTTTGATAAAGTCCCCGACAGGAGGTTGGTTAGTAAAATTGAATCACATGGGATAGGAGATAATGTACTGGCATGGATTAAGGATTAGCTAACAGGCAGAAAGCAGAGAGTAGGAATAAATGAGTCATTCTTGCCTTGGCAGGCTGTGACTAGTGGGGTACTGCAGGGATCAGTGCTTGGGACCCGGCTCTTCACAATATGTATCAATGACTTGGATGTGGGGACCAATGTAATATCTCCAGGTTTTCAGATGCCAGTAAACTAGATGGGAATGAGTGTTGCGAGGAAGATGCAAAGCGGCTTCAAGGGGATTTGGACAGACTTCGTGAGTGGGCAAGAACATGGCAGTTGAAATATAATGTGGAAAGATGTGAGGTTATCCACTTCGGTAGCAGGAACAGATGTGCAGAGTATTTCTTAAACGGTAAGAGAGTAGAAAGTGTAGTTGTACGAAGGGACCTGGATGTCCTCGTCAATAAGTCACAGAAAACAAACATGCATGTGCAGAAAGCAATTAGGAAGACTAATGGTATGTTAGCCTTTATTGAAGTGGATTTGAGTGCAGTAGTAGTGACGTTTTGCTGCAATTGTATGGAACCTTGGTTAGACTGCCCCTGGAGTAATGTGTGCAGTTTTGGTCCCCTTACCTTAGGAAGGATTTTATGATCATAGAGGGAGTGCAATGACGGTTCATCAGACTTGTTCCCGAGATGGCAGGACCATCCCATGAAGAGAGATTGGGGAAACTGGGCCTGTATTCTCTAGAGTTTCGAAGAATGAGAGGTGATCTCATTGAAACCTACAAAATACTGAAAGTGATAGACAGGGTAGATGCAGCTAACATGTTTCCCCTGGTTGGGGTATCTAGAACCAGGGGAAACAATTTCAAAATAAGTGGAAATCCACTTAGGACAGAGATGGGGAGACATGCCTTTTCTCAGAGGATTGTGAATCTTTGGAATTCTCTACCCCAGAGGGCTGTGGAAGCTCAGTCATTGAGTATGTTTAAAGCAGAGATTAACAGATTTCTAAATGGAGTCATTGAGTCGTACAGCAAAGAAACAGGCCCTTCGGCCCACCGCGTCTGGGCTGACTATAATGCCGATCTATACTAATCCCAACTGCTTGCATTAATTCCATATCCCTCTATGCCTTGTTCATTCAAGTACCTGTCCAGATGCCTCTTAAATGTCACTACTGTTCCTGCCTCCACCACCTCCTCAGGCAGATCATTCCAAATACCCACTATTCTTTGTGTGAAACATTTAACCCTTTGATCCCTTTAGACCTCCTCCCTCTCACCTTAAATCTACGCCCTCGAGTTTTAGTCACCCTTACCATGGGAAACAGACTCTGACTATCTACCCTATCTATGCCTCCCTTAATTTTATATACCTCTATCATGTCTCCTCTCAGCCTCCTTCACTGCAGGGAAATCAGACCCAGCCTATCCAGTCTCTCTTTATAACTCAAGCCCTTCAAACCAGGCAACATCCTTGTGAATCTTTTCTGCACCCTCTCTAGCTTAATCACATCTTTTGTGCAGTGCGACGACCAGAACTGCCCACAATACTCCAAATGCGGCCTAACCAACGTTATTCACAACTGCAACATGACGTCCCGACTCTGTTCCTGAATGCCTCGGCCTAAATACCAGTGACATAACGGGAAATGGGGATTGTGTCGGAAAAAGGCATTGAAGGGGATGATCAGCTATTATCATATTGAATGGTAGAACAGGCTCGATGTCCTACTGCTGCTCCTATGTTCCAATGTTCCGAAATTGCTTAACTCTTTCAAACGCCAGGTAGGTTTGGTCAAGCTGCTTTACAAAGATTCTGAATTTTTGCTGGTCCAGCTCCAGTACTATCTCATATGGGCCCAGGATAACATTTTCAGTCCTCTCATAATCTGATGAACTTTCATCTTTCCTGTCATTTTGTTTTGTAAAACCAGTGTCCAGTTCTCTGACGGTCATTGCAGTTGCTTTGAAAATGTTTTAAAAGGAAAGAAAAGTGCTGCCACATCCTCCTCATTGAACTTTAGAATGAACTGGGAGAACTTTAAGAGATCAGCACATGGTCCTGAGCTAGGGGCAGCTCCCACACTAGCTGTGCCTTCACTGGGTGTACTGGGACTTCATCTAGTTGTTTGAGCTGCCATAAGTGCCTTTCCTCCTTCTCCTTCTGGAACACTCTTACGTTTTCCTTTTCTTGACACTCACTCTGCTCTTTCTCGCTCTCTCTGGAATTCCAATTCTAGTCCTTTCTGTTCTAGTTTTACCGAAGCTAACATTACTCTATCTGTTAGTGATTCTAACCCTGTTTGAGCCTTCAACTTCAAGTGAGAAATGGTTGGCCACAGGTCTTACGATTACGCATTCCCTAGCTTTTGGACGGAGTGCAATCCCTAACCTTCCGGCTACATTACTCAACTTTGCAGCAGACAGGGCGTTTAACCTATACCAAGTTACTTCACTCTGTATGTAACTCCTTTATTGGCAATATAACTCCTTTATTCAAAAAGGGAGGGAGACAGAAAACAGGAAACTACAGGCCAGTTAGCTACACATTTGTCTTGGGGAAAAATTTAGAAGATATTATTAGGCATGGTATAGCCGGCACTCAGAACAAATCGAGGTAGTCAGGCAGAATCAACATGGATTTATGAAAGTTAAATCATGTTTAATCAGTTTGTTGGATTTCTTTGAAGGAGTTACATGTGCTGTGGATGAAGGGGAACCGGTGGATGTACTGTACTGAGATTTCTATAAGGCATTTGATCAGATGCCACATCAAAGTTTATCGCAGAAAATAAAAGCTCATGGTGTCGGGGGGAAAATATTGGTATGGAAAGAAGATTGACCAGCGAACAGGAAACCGAGTGTCAGCATAAATGGGTAATTTTCTGGTTGGCAAGATGAAACGAGTGGTGTACCACAGGGATCTTCAACTTTTTCCAATTTATATAAATTAATTGGATGCAGGGACCGAATTGCTATATTTTCCCATGACACAAAGATATGTAGGAAACTAAGTTGTGAACAGGACATAGGGGACTGCCAAGGAATATAGATAGGTTAAGTGAGTGGGCAAAGACCTGGAAAATGGAGTATACTGCAGGAAAGTGTGAAATTGCCCACTTTGGCAGGAAGAATAAAAAAGAAGCCTGTTATCTAAATGGTGAGAGATTGCAGTGCTCTGAGATGCAGAGGGATCTGGGTGTCCAAGTGCATGAATCACAAAAGGCTAGTAAGCAGGTACAGCAAGTAATTGGAAAACTAATAGAATGTTATTGTTTACTGCAAGAGAAATTGAATAGCAAAGTATGGAGGTCATGCTTCAGTTTTCCAGGGCATTGGTGAGACCACATCTGGAGTACTGTGTACAGTATTGGTCTCCTTGTTAATGGAAAAATGTAAATGTATTGGGGGCAATACAGAGAAGGCTATTTAGACTGATACCTGGAATGGGCGGGCCGTCTTATGTGGGAATATTGGACAGGCTGGGCTTGTATCCGCTGGACTTTAGAAGAGTAAGAGGCGACTTGATTGAAACATATAGGACTCTGAGGCGTCTTGACGGGGTGGATGTGGAAAGGATGTTTCCCATTGTGGGAGAATCTAGAATTAGGGGTCACTATTTAAAAATAAGGGGGTCACCCATTTAACACACAGATGAGGAGATTTTTTTCCTGTGAGGGTCATGTGTTTTTGGAAATCTCTTCCTCAAAAGGCGCTGGAAGCAGAGTCTTTGAATATTTGTAAGGCAGAGGTAGATAGATTATTGATAAGCAAGGGGGTGAAAGGTTATCGGGGGCAGGCGGAAATGTGAAGTCGAGTTTACAATCAGATTAGTCATGACCTTATTGAATGGCAGAGCAGGCTTGAGGGGCCGAGTGGCCTACTCGTGATCCTAATTCATCTGTTCATATTTTCATGAGCTGTGGCTTAGGATGGTACTGTCTCCGAATGTGAACTTTTTAGTGCTGTAGCAGCGAAAGCCACAATAAAACCTACATTGAAATCTTCATTTTTTTTTTCTGGGAATCAATTGTTTTACCTCCTTCTAATTTCTCGTTTGTCATTGGGTTACAATCAATTTCTGTTACAGCCATGTGAGAAGGGGTCCCAGATCCCCTCTTCTCCTATCTCTCATTTGACCACAATAGGGTTTATTTTTTTTTTCGCATTGGACATGCTGACCACCTCAGAGAGTATTTTACCTTATACCTTTATTGTGCTCGTGTAAGAACCAGTCAGACAGGTTTTCTTGAGATTAAACAAGAGGTGAGTTTATTATACTTAACAATCTAAACTGGATCTGAATAAAGTAATAAACATGTACGCTGCTCATTCACGCACACACTCACACGAGAATCACACATAAATAAATTAGAGTGAGAAATACATTGGTGTTGGATGAGAGGCCATGATAAATAAAAAAATATATACAGTCTGTGAGGTTGGATAATTCTGTGGTCTGCGCCTTTGCCACCCTTACTTATGAGTTTCATGCCATCTGCAGGAGTTGAAATTGTTTATTTTTACATTTACGTCGATATCATGCATCGATCTATATGTCAGGAACAGCACTGGTTCTAATACTGACCCTCGAGAAACATCACTGTATATTCTCCTCCCCCAGAATAAACAATGTCTGTTCACAACTTCTCTCTGCTTTCTGTCCCTGAGTCAATGTCATATCCACACTATCACTCTCACATTAATCCATGTCTTCCATTTTTCATAACAAGTATATGAAATGTCATTTGATCACAGGCCTTTTGAAAGTTCATATACATAACACGAAACACGCTGACCTCATCAACACTCACAGTTATGTCATCAACTAACTTGATCAAGATTATCAGACATGATTGGTTATCAAGCTATCCATCCTGTTTGTCATTTATTATCAGATGTTTTTCCAAGAAAGATATATTTTTGAGCTGGGTTATGGCCTCTAGAAATTTCCAATCGCCGACATTAGACTGATTGGTCAGAAGTTACAGGGTTTATCCAATCTCTTTTTTTTTAAACAGGGTGTATCATTTACAGTCCTCCACTCCCCTGTCACTACTCCCATAGCCAAGGAGGAGTGAAAGCTTCTGGCCAGCGACTCTACCACTCCTTCCCTTAACAACCCTCATACATAACATCCAGTCTGGGTAAATGTTCTACTTTATTTTGGAACACTAAATGTTGGTTTGACAGGGGTTAACTGAATCTGTTTGTTCAGTGTGTGTAATTAATGTCAGTCTCCACGCACCCTAATTGAGTCATTGGAGAGTTTTCCACTTCCATTAATAAGGGATTTCTTTCAATGTGTTATTCCAAGCCGGGAGCTTCACCCCCACACTAACAGCAGCTCCAGAGAGTGGGAAAGGATTGATCAGAATCTGAGAACAATAGATTGGAATTTTACAAAAATGGGCAGCAAGAGTTTATCCTATTGGTTTGGCGAAGTTACTGCAGATTATTATTGGAGAACATTAGAAATGCGAATCTATTATGCACTAAAGATGATTCAAACGATCTACAATCCCATCCTCGCTATTATTGGTGTCCCTGGTAAGTCTCTGGATCCAACTATTATATCTATAAACCATATGTCACTGACATTTGTTCTTGTCATGTAAATCCTGGGAATACTAAAGCCTCTGTCTTCAGTCTCTCTCACAAAGTCTGCTCGCTATCCACTGTCTATATCGACCTCACTAGCCAATGTCTGAGGCTGAAACAGACAGTTTACAAGCTCTATGTTCTATTTATACCTGAGCTGAGTTCATCATCATGTTCTCTCCATCACTTAACCTGCCTAATACCACTTCTGTAATATCACCCATGTCCACCTCTGTCTCAAAACATCTCCTGCATAAGCCCTCATCCGTGCCTTTGTTAAATCCACACTTGACTATTCCAATTCTGTCCTGGTCACCCTCCCAGATATTAACCTCCATAAACCACAGACCATCCAGAACTCTGCTGCCTGTAAACTAATATACACCAAATCCCGATCACCCATCACCCCAAATCCTGATCACCCATCACTCCTGTGCTCACTGATCTACATTGGCTCCCGGTCTGGCAGCACCTTAATTTAAATATTCTCATTCTTGTGTTTGAATGCCTCCATGGCCTCACCCCTCCAATTAGTCCCATTTCCCTGTCCATATCCCATATTCTTGAAAATCTTATGCCTTCAACTCTTTTCCCAAGTCCCCATTGAAAGTGAGTTGCTTTTTCTCTCTATCTCCCCCGGCTGTGAATTTCATGCTGGTGCCAATGTTACAGAAACCTTGATCCATAAAATGATGCTATCTGCACAGCCGGCCACTTCTAGTGTGGCCAACACAGTGCCCCATGCTGGGCAGGGGACATGCCCGGGCGTTCTATGTATGTGCTGTTGGTGTAAGGAGGGTTCAAGGTGACGTCAGTGCACCAGCCCAACAGTGTTGATGTCTGTCCTTGAAACTTGGTCTGTGGATGTCCACTGACAACCTGTGTTAGTCACTTGTTATTACAAAGGACCAGGCATCGAACTTACAGGTGAGGGGCTTTTGACTTGCTAATGCCATTGTAAAGCTAGTGGAGGTGCTTTGGATGTTTTTCTGGACGTTGTGTTGTGAGCTGCTGCAGACATTCAGGCAGGACAGAAGACTTTGTGACCCAATTCTGGACGAGGTTTGGGGACTGTAGTTACAGTGTCTCTGGGTCTGTATCATGACCAACAAATGGAGCAGAGGCTGCAGAGAGGGGAAACTATGTCAAGAGGCAAGAGGAGGGGGCTCTGCCCTACCCACCAGAGAAGCTTGATCCTGCATGGCAGCAAGCATGGATCACATGACCTCAGTCTGAGCTTCCATTGCTGCACTGAGACGTTGGGTGTCTGCCGTCTGTGCTGCAGTGGAAGCTGAGGCAATGGTCACCAGATATTGTATCATGGCTGGGTCTGCTAGTGATGTCATGGAGTTAGTGACCACTTCCACAGGGGAAAGAATGGGCTTCAATCTCTATGCAATGTCCTGTGCCATCTTGGAGCCGGACTCCTCCATGTTCCTTGACAGTGATAACAGACTGTCTGACAGGCCTGTCAATGGACCAAGTATCTCAGTGTACATGTCCATCAGCATTCTCCTGTATGCAGTTCCAGCAATGTTCACATCTGAGTCCTGTGTATTATAACTCGTTTGTGACCTCGCCCTCTGGTGAGCTGACACATGAACTATCCTTTCCCCCTGGCCTGGCTGCAGCTCACTTGTGCGCGGTGACTCACCACGTGTAGATTCCGACTTTATACCAGCCTCTAAAGCACACACAGTGTAAGTATTTGAACTGTTGGCTGTGAGTATTAGACCAAGTGATGGTGCTTCGCCATCAGTGCTGTGCTGCTGCTCTCTCTCTGTCTCCTGGAGTTGCTGTGACTGGGAAGCTGGTAGTTTTGGGTTATCATTGGAAAGTATAAAATTAGAAGGGGAAAGTTGGGGTGAGGGATTGGGGGTGGGATGGAAAGCAGGAGGTCAATGGTCCCACCATCTGAAGCTTGTACATCATCCCAGACAGCAGGATGAGGGGGAGGTGGGTGTTAAGAAGGGACAGAAGGCAGGAACATAGCATCATCCTGAATACTGTCGGTGATGCCGGATGTTACGGGCTCTGTCACAGCCGGTCCCATGATGTGAAGAACCATCTCCTCCCTCAGGCTCTGGGGATGAAGTTATGCCTGGCCCTCGCCGGAACACTGCTGCTCCCTGTGTTTATGGGCCGCCTTGTCCTGGAAGAGAGAGAGCAGAATGGCAGTGATTGTGTTTCACTGTGTTTGGGTTATTTGCCTGCCATAGCTGAATAGCTGGATGTATGTGGAGGCATTGAGAGGTGTGTGTGAGGCTGGCATCAGTGGAAGGTGTGTGACGGTGAGGTGGAGTAAGTGAATGTTAGGTGTGAGTCCTGAGTATTAGGGATTGCTGATGGGTGAGTGATGGAGCTGTGGTACATTGAGCAGTGTGACAGATTGGTTGTGTTGGGGGTAGGAGATGCCATGTGGAGATGAATTCACCGACATTGATCACCCGTGTGAGCTCATTAAACTTCTTCTGGCTCTGCTGCCAGGTCCTCGGGGCCGGACCTCTTGCATTGACCTCCCAGGCCACCTGCTCCCATTCCCTTCGGAGAGTGTTACTTGAGGGCCTCGACCCCACGCCATGAAAACATGGCCTCCCTCCTCCTGCCCCCCTCCATGACTAAGGCCTCCAGCACAACATCCGTGAACTGCAGATCCCTCTCTCTGTCCTAGTATTCCACTTACCTTGTTTCCAATTGCAGAATTCACAGTCAGCAGCAGCAGCACACGCAGCCTCCTGTGATTCAGTGCAGCTTCCCTTTAAGAGGGACAGACTGCCTTTAAAAGCTGAATGCTGGCTGAAACACGAACCAGCCTCACGCACACTTCGCTCCCAGTTAATGTGCAGACAGACATCAGCGTGGGTCACGCTGGGCAGCAAGTAGAATTCATGGAAATGAGGAGAAAGCAGGAGCTTTGTGTGTCACCGGCCTCAACAAGAACGGGCACGGGCAGATCATGAATCACAAACCCTACGCACAGAAGGAGGATATTCAGCCCATTCTGTCAGTGCAGTCTCTTTGAAAGAGATATCAAATTAGTTCCTCTCTCCTCCTTTTGACCCACACTCCAGCTTATTTAATTCCAATTCATGTATTTGCTGAATTCTCTTTTGAAAGATATTATTGAATCTGCTTCCACCATGTTTTCAGGCAGTGAATTCCAGATCCCAACAACTCGCTGTGTAAGAAAATTCTCCTCATTTCACCTCTGGTTCTTTGTCAATTACCTTCAATCTGTGCCTTCTTAATACTGAACTTTCTGACACTGGAAACAGTTTCACATTAATTAACCTATCAAGACCCTTCATGATTTTGAATTCGATATTAAATCTCCCCTTACCCTTCACTGCTCTAAAGAGAACAATCCCAGCTTTTCCAATCTCTCCACGTAACTGAATTCCCAGATACCTGGTACCATTCTAGTAAATCACCTCAGTATATTCACTAAGTCCTTGACATCCTTACCAAAGTGTGGTGATCAGAATTGGACACAATTCTCCAGCTGGGACCTAACCAATGATGGATGAAAATCAGCATTTCCTCCTGAGTTCTATCACTCTGTGCCTCTCTCTCTAACACCAAGGACACTACATGTTACATTCAAAGATCTGTGTGTGTACACCCCAGGTCTCTCTAATCGTGCACTCACTTTATAATGGTACCATTGAGTTTATATTGTTTCTCCTCATATTGCCTACCCAAATGTCTCACTTCACACTTCACTGTGTTAAGTTACATCTGCCATGTTCCTGTCCATTTCACCAGTCAGTCTCTGTCCTGCTGAAGTCTGTTACTATCCTTCTCACTGTTTATTAACATTTCTGAGTTTCCTGCCCTCTGAAAACGTTGAAATTGTCCTCTCTGTACACAAGCCCATTGCATTAACATACAGCAACAGTGATTCCAACAGTGACCCTTGGTAACCGCACTTTGTACTTCCCTCCAGACGAAACAACAACCATTCTCCACTACTCTCTGCTTTCTGTCACTGACCTAATTTCCTGCATGCTGACATTGAAAATAAAAAAGGACTTCCATTTATGTAACGCCTTCATGACCACTGCATGTCGCAAAGCGACTTACAACCAATGAGTACTTTTTACCGTTTAGTCAGTCTTGTAATGTAGGAAAAACACAGCCAATGTCCGCACAACAAGATCCCACAAGTAGCAGTGTGGTCATGATCAGATCTGTTTTTGTGATGTTGATTTGAGGGGTAAATGTTGACCAGGACACTGGGAATAATTACCCTGACCTTCTAAATAATTCCATAGGATTTTTACATCCACCTGAGTGGGCAGACGGGGCCTGGCTTTACCTTTTCTTTGATAAGGCGGCACTTCTGACAGTGCAACACTCCCTCAGTACTGCACTGCAGTGTCAGCCTTGATTCTTGTCATCAAGTCCTGCAGTGACACTTGATCCTAGAAGCTTGTGACTGAAAGGGGAGAGAGCGACAAACTGAGCCACTGCTGACATTGGTCCTTTAATCCCATGTGTTTCTAATTCGGTAACACAGCTGTTATGTGCTACTTTATCAAACAGCTGCTGAAAGGATAGGAATATTGGGAATGTACAGGCAGGAACAATCATAGAATCATAGAATAGCACAGTCCTGAATGATGTCATTCTGCCCATCAAGTCAGTGCTGGCCCTTTCAAAGAACAATCCAGTTCCACCCACTCCCTGACACTTTTACTATATTCTAACATTTTTCCTGCTTCAGATATTTATCCAATTCCCTTTTGGGATCTACTATTGAATCTGTATCCATCAGCCTATCAGACAGTGCATCCCAAATCCAAACCACTCAGAAACAAAAATCCTCATGTCTGCTTCTTTTACCAATCGCCTTAAATCTGTGTCTCTGGTTTGTGACCCCTTGGACATTGGAAACGGTTTCTCTTTATTTAATTTATCTAAACACTTCCTAATGTTAAACAGCTCAATCAAATCTCCTCTGAAAGTTCTCTGCTCGAAGCAGAACAACCCCAGCTACATAACTGTAATCCCTCATGCCTGCACAAATTCTCGTAAAACAGTTCTTTACCCTCTCCGAAGGCTTCATGTCCTTCCTAAAGTGTGGTTCCCAGTATTCGACACCAGGCTTCAGGTGCAGCTGAACTAGTATTTTATATGTTTCACATAATGTCCTTGCTTTTACTTTTTTTGCCTCTATTTATAAAACCGAGGATCCCATATATTTATTAACTGTTTGGCTACAAAGATATGTGTACAAATACTCCAGGTGTCTCTGTTATTTCACCACCTTTATAGTTATACCATTTAACTTGTATTATCTCTCCTCATTCCTCCTTTCAAAATGTATTACCTCACACATCTGCAATGCCAATTAAATATTGAGTAGATTGAAGACATTGCTTTCTGTCTCTGCTTCAAATATTTCCTATCTACATACTCCATCCCTCTCCTTTGTAAATGTTTGAGACGAAGCCAAACTTTTCACACACTTGGTTACATAGTTAACCTTGAGATGCCTTGCGATGAGCTTCTGACCAAATTTTCACACCATCAGTAAAATGGCTTATTTCCACCCGCGGTGGAGTTGCATTTCTGGTTAAAAAGGAAAGTAATACAATAGTGAGGAAGGATATGAGATCTGATGATGTGGAGTCTGTATGGGTAGAGCTGAGAAACAATAAGGGGCAAAAAACGTTAGTGGGGGTTATATATAGACCCCCAAACTGTGGTGGTGATGTGGGAATGGTCTTAAACAGGAAATTAGAGATGCATGCGATAAAGCAACATCTGTAATTATGGGTGACTTAAATCTGCATATAGATTGGTCAAATCAAATTTGTCACAATAACGTCAAGGAGGAATTACTGGATTGTATACAAAAGTCCGAGCGTATCAGGCCTGTGTCCTCAGTACCTTGCTCTAAGGCAGCGAGGCCTGGACAACGTATGTCAGCCAAGAGCGACGTCTCAATTCATTCCATCTTCGCTGCCTCCGGAGAATACTTGGCATCAGGTGGCAGGACCGTATCTCCAACACAGAAGTCCTCGAGGCGGCCAACATCCCCAGCTTGTACACACTACTGAGTCAGCGGCTCTTGAGATAGCTTGGCCACGTGAGCCACATGGAAGATGGCAGGATCCCCAAAGACACATTGTACAGCGAGCTCGCCACTGGTATCAGACCCACCGGCCGTCCATGTCTCCGCTATAAAGACGTCTGCAAACGCGACATGAAATCCTGTGACATTGATCACAAGTCGTGGGAGTCAGTTGCCCTCATTCGCCAGAGCTGGCGGGCAGCCATAAAGACAGGGCTAAAATGTGACGAGTCGAAAGAGACTTCGCACTTGGCAGAAAAAAAGACAGAGGTGCAAGGGGAGAGCCAACTGTGCAACAGCCCCGAGAAACAAATTTCTCTGCAGCACCTGTGGAAAAGCGTGTCCAGCTACAACGTATGTCAGCCAAGAATGACGTCTCAATTCATTCCATCTTCGCTGCCTCTGGAGAATACTTGGCATCAGGTGGCAGGACCGTATCTCCAACACAGAAGTCCTCTAGAATTGACCTTTATAGCCACTCCAGGCGCTGCTTCACAAACCACTGACCACCTCCAGGCGCGTATCCATTGTCTCTCGAGATAACGAGGCCAAAAGAAAAGAAAGTAACTCGGTACAGATTAACATCCTATCAGTTGAAAAGTTGAGTAATGTAGCTGGACAGTTAGGGATTACTCTCGGTCAAAAGCTCGGAAACCCGAAATCCTAAGACCCGTGTGCAACCATTTTTCACTTGAAGCTGAAGACTCACACAGGGTTAGAATTACTAACAGATAGAGTAATGTTAGCTATGGTAAAACTAGAACAGAAGAGACTGGAATTAGAATTCCAGAGAGAGCAAGAAAGAGCAAAGTGAAAGGGAAAAAGTAAGAGTATTCCAGAAGGAGAAGGAAGAAAGGGAGTTGAGGTGGCTCAAACAACTAGAGGAAGACCCAATACGCCCAGTGAAGGCACAGCTAGTGAGGGAGCTACCCCGAGATCAGGACCATGTGCGGAGCTCTTAAAGTTCTCCCAGTTCATGAGAAAGTTCAATGAGGAGGATGGCGGAATATTTTGTCACTTTTGAAAAACTTGCAAAGCAGCTGAAATAGCCCGCAGAGAGATGGACACTGTTTTTGCAAAATAAAATAACAGGAAAAGCCCATGAGGTTTATTCACTGTTGCCAGAGCACTTGGAGAACAGTGTTAGAATCGGATAGAGTCAGCATGGATTTATGAAAGGGAAATCATGCTTGATAAATCTATTAGAATTCTTCGAGGATGTAACTAATAGAGTGGATGAGGGGGATCCAGATAATGTGGTTTATTTGGACTTTCAGAATGCTTTCGAAAAAGTCCCAAATCAGAGATTAGTGAGTAAAATTAAAGCGCATGGAATTAGTGGTAGTGAATTGCGATAGATAGAAAATTGGTTGGCAGATGGAAAAAAGAGTAGGGATAAACGGATCTTTTTCCAAAAGGCAGGCAGTGATTAGTGGGGTACCACAGGGATCGGTGCTAGGACCCCAACTATTCACACTCTATATTAATGATTTAGATGAGGGAACTAAATGTAATATCTCCAAATTTTCAGAAGACACAAAACTGGGTGGGAGGGTGAGTTGTGAGGAGGATGCAGAGTGGCTTCAGGGTGATTTGGACAAGTTGAGTGAGTGGGCTATTGCATGGCAGATGCAGTATAATGTGAATAAAAGAGAGGTTTCCACTTTGTTAGCAAAAACAGGAAGGCAGATTATTATCTGAACGGCGATAAACTGAGAGAGGGGAGTATGCAAGGAGACCTGGGTGTTCTCGTACACCAGTCACTGAAGGTAAGCATGCAGGTGCAACAGGCGGTAGAAAAAGGCGAATGTTATGTTGGCCTTCATAGAGACAGGATTCTAGTACAGGAGCAGGGATGTCTTGTTGCAATTATACAGGGCTTTGGTGAGGCCGCACTTGGATATTGTGTGCAGTTTTGGTCTCCTTCTCCGAGAAAGGATGTTCCTGCTATAGCGAGAGTGCAATGAAGGTTTATCAGACTGATTCCTGGAATGCCGGGACTGACGTATGAGGAGAGATAGGATTATATTCGCTGGAGTTCGGAAGAGTGACGAGGGATCTCATAGAAACCTATAAAATTCTACTACTTCCACCATTCCATCCCTCAGCAACCCACATGCATCCCATCCAGACTGGTAAATGATCTACTTTGTTGTGATACAAAAAGTGCTGTATTGAAAAGGGTTAACTGAATCTGTTTGTTCAGTGACTGCAAATAATGTCAGTCTCCATGGACCCTAATTGTGTCACTGGAAGTTTTCCATCTTCTATTAATAAGGGGCTCCCATGTGTTGCCCCATAGTTTCAGCCAGAACATCAACCCCGGCACAACCACAACAGAGATCAGCGGCTCCAGAGAGAGAGAAAGGATAGATCAGAATCTGAGAACAAATGACTGGAATGGAACAACACTTGGTCAGAATCTGAGAACAAATGACTGGAATGTAACAACAATGGGTCAGAATCTGAGAACAAATGACTTGAATGTAACAACACGTGGTCAGAATCTGAGATCAACAGATTGGAATGTTACAACAATGGGTCAGAATCTGAGAACAAATGACTTGAATGTAACAACACGTGGTCAGAATCTGAGAACAATAGATTGGAATGTTACAACAATGGACTGGAGTTTATCCTCGGATCTTTACTACCTTTCTACATATTATGATCGGTACTCATTAAACTCTCGTCTCCATCTTGCACTGAAGATTATTCAATACATTTACTATCCCATCCTGGCTATTATTGGTGTCCCTGGTAAGTCTCTCTATCTAGCTATTAATTCTATAAAACAAGTTTAACAGCATTACTGCTCCTGTAATTTACTCTGCACTTTTTGCTGCCGTTGTATTCCTGTTGAATATGTTCAGCTATTAGCTCAATAAACCATTGCCAACTTTATTGGATTTCTTGACATTTGCTCTCTCATCTTTACTGCTGTTGCTGTCTCTATTTTCCGGTAGGGCATCTGTAAACCCCGTTTCACTGAAATACTGTTCTGTTATGTAAATTTTAGGAAGACTGAAGCCAGTGTCATTGGTCTCCATCACAAACTCCATCCCCCATCTGTGAAACAAATACACCACCCTGCCCAATATCTGAGGCTGAACCAGACTGTTTGCAATCGGTGTGTTCTATTTAAACCTGAGCTGAGTCCATCTCCATATTCTCTCAAGTACCAACCCTGTCTATGGCCACATCTGTAATATCCCCCACCTCCACCTCTGTCTCAGCCAATCTGCTGCATAAACCCTCAACTGTACCTTTGTTAAATCCACACTTGACTATTCCAATTCTATCCTGGTCACCCTCCCAGTTATAAACCTCCATAAACCACAGCCCATCCAGATCTCTGCTGCCTGTATCCTAACTCACACCAAATCCCGATCACCCATCACCCCTGTGCTCACTGAACTACATTGGCTCCTGGTCTGGCAGCACCTTAATTTTAAAATAGTCATTCTTGTGTTTGAATCCCTCCATGGCCTCACCCCTCCAATTAGTCCCATTCTCCTGCCCATTCTCATATTCTTGAAAATGTTTTGACTTCAATCTTTTCTCAATTCTCCTTCTGAAGTGAATTCCTTTCTCACTGTATCTGTCCCGAGCCGCTATTTTAGACTCTGCAGCACTACTGGTGCTGACGGTACAGAAGCTGTGATCCATAGAGAGATGTGTACTGCTCAGCCAGGCACTTCTAGTGCGGCCTGCACAGTGCCCCATGCTGGGCAGGGCTCTAGCTCCATCGTACCATGTATGTGTTGTTGCTCTGAGGATGGTTTTGAATGTGATGTCAATATACCATACCGGCAGCTTTGATGTACGTCTTTGAAACTTGGTCTGTACATGTCCACTGATCGCATGTGTTAGTCGCTCTCAGCTGAACATACATTCAGCAGCACGAGGAACCCCCTCTCGTATTATTTAAAAGGACCAGGCATCCAACTTACAGGTGAGGGGCTTTTGACTTACTTCTGTTATTGTAAAGTTAGTGGAGGTGCTGTGAATGGTTTGTTGGAGGTTGTGTTGTGAGCTGCTGCAGACATTCAGGGAGGACAGAGGATTTGGTGACCCAACTCTGGACGAGGTATGGTCTATCAGGGGGAAACAGCAGCAGCCAGAGCAGAGGCACCACGGCTGGCACTGTTGTTCTGCAGGGAGGGACAAAGCACAGAAGAGCAATAGTTATAGGGGATTCTATAGTCAGGGCACAGATAGGCGCTTCTGTGGACATGAAAGAGACTCCATGATGGTATGTTGCATCCCTGGTGCCAGGGTCAAGGATGTCTCTGAACGGACATGGGGCATTCTGAAGGGGAGAAGGTGAACAGCCAGAGGTTGTGGTACACATCGGTACCAATGACATAGGCAGGAAGAGTGATGAGGTCCTGCAGGGGGAGTTTAGGGAGTTAGGTGGAAAGTTAAAAAACAGTACCTCGAGGGTTGTAATCTCTGGATTACTCCCTGTGCCACATGCCAGTGAGGCTAGAAGTAGGAAGAGAGTGCAGGTAAACACGTGGCTGAGCAGCTGGTGTAGAAGGGAGGGTTTCAGATATCTGGACCATTGGGCTCTCTTCAGGGACAGATGGGACCTGTACAAGAAGGACGGGTTACATATAAACTGGAGGGGCACTAATATCCTTGCTGCAAGGTTTGCTAGCGTCACTCGGGAGGGTTTAAACTAGTGTGGCAGGGGGGTGGGAACCAGAGCAGTAGGACAGCTAGTGAAATAAATGAAGAGGGCATAATAAAGAAGGCCAGTAGGACTAAGAGGAAAAGCAAGCAGGGAGATGCTTCTGAGCACAGCGGGACTGGTGTTCTGAAATGCATTTGTTTCAATGCGAGAAGTATAACAGGTAAGGCAGATGAACTTAGAGCTTGGATTAGTACTTGGAAATATGATGTTGTTGCTATTGCAGAGACTTGGTTGAGGGAAGGGCAGGATTGGCAGCTAAATGTTCCAGGCTTTAGAAGCTTCAGGCGGGATAGAGGGGGATGTAAAAGGGGTGACGGAGTTGCATTACTGGTTAAGGAGAATAAAACAGCTGTACTGCGGGAGGACAAATCAGAGGGGTCATGCAGCGAGTCAGTATGGGTGGAGCTCAGGAATAGGAAGGGTGCAGTCACGATGTTGGAGGTTTACTACAGGCCTCCCAACAGCCAGCGGGAGGTAGAGGAGCAGATATGTAGACAGATTTAGGAAAGATGTAAAGGTAACAGGGTTGCAGTGGTGGGTGATTTTAACTTCCCCAATATTGACTGGGACTCGCTTAGTGCTAGGTGCTTGGATGGGGCAGAATTTGCGAGGAACATCCAGGAGGTCTTCTTGAAACAGTATGTATATAGTCCAACAAGGGATGGGGCCATTCTGGACCTGTTATTAAGGAATGAGCTCGGCCAGGTGGTCGAAGTTTCAGTGGGGGAGCTTTCCCGGAACAGTGACCATAATTCCATAAGTTTTAAGGTACTTGTGGATAAGGATAAGAGTAGTCCTCGGGTGAAGGTGCTAAATTGGGGGAAGGCTAATTATAACAAAATTAGGCAGGATCTGAAGAATTTAGAATGGGGGCGGCTGTTTGAGCGTAAATCAACATCTGACATGTGGGACTCTTTCAAACGTCAGCTGATTAGAATCCAGGACCAGCATGTTCCTGTGAGGAAGAAAGACAAGTTTGGCAAGTTTCAGGAAAGCTTGGATAACACATGATATTGTGAGCCTCGTCAAAAAGAAAAAGGAAGCATTTGTCAGGGCTGGATGGCTAGGGACAGACTTGAGGAATATAAAGACAGTAGGAAGGAACTTAAGCAAGGAGTCAGGAAGGCGAAAAGGGATGATGAGAAGTCATTGGCAAACAGGATTAAGGAAAATCCCAAGGCATTTTATACATTTATAAAGAGCAAGAGGGTAACCAGGAAAAGGGTTGGCCCATTCAAGGACAGAGATGGGAATCTATGCGTGGGGCCAGAGGAAATGGGCGAGGTGCTAAATGAGTACTTTGCATCAGTATTCACCAAAGAGAAGGACTTGTTGGATGATGAGCCGAGGGAAGGGAGTGCAGATAGTCTCAGTCATCTCATTATCAAATAGGAGGAGGTGTTGCGTGTCTTGCAAAGCAATAAGATAGATAAGTCTCCAGGGCCTGACGTGATCTACCCTAGAATACTGAGGGAGGGAAGGGAAGAAATTGCTGGGGCCTTGACAGAAATCTTTGCATCCTCATTGGCTACAGGTGAGGTCCCAGAGGACTGGAGAAAAGCCAATGTTGTTCCTTTGTTTAAGAAGGGTGGCAAGGATAATCCAGGAAATTATAGGCCTGTGAGCCTTACGTCAGTGGTAGGGAAATTATTAGAGAGGATTCTTCGGGACAGGATTTACTCCCATTTGGAAACAAACCAACTTGTTAGCGAGAGACAGCATGGTTTTGTGAAGGGGAGGTCGTGTCTTACTAATTTGATTCAGTTTTTTGAGGAAGTGACGAAGATGATTGATGAAGGAAGGGCATTGGATGTTATCTATATGGACTTTAGTAAAGCCTCTGACAAGGTCCCGCATGGCAGACTGGTACAAAAGGTGAAGTCACACGGGATCAGAGGTGAGCTGGCAAGATGGATACAAAAGTGGCTCGGTCATAGAAGACAGAGGGTATCAGTGGATGGGTGTTTTTCTGAATGGAGGGATGTGACTAGTGGTGTTCCGCAGGGATCAGTGCTGGGACGTTTGATGTTTGTAGTATGTGCAAATGATTCGGAGGAAAATGCAGCTGGTCTGATCAGTAAGTTTGCGGAGTTGCAGATAATAATGAGGATTGTCAGAAGATACAGCAGGATATAGATCGGTTGCAGACTTGGGCGGAGAAATGGCAGATGGAGTTTAATCCGGACAAATGTGAGGTAATGTATTTTGGAAGGTCTAATGCAGGTGGGAGGTATTCAGTAAATGGCAGAACCATTAGGAGTATTGACAGGCAGAGAGATCTGGGCGTACATGTCCACGGGTCACTGAAAGTGGCAACGCAGGTGGATAAGGTATTCAAGAAGGCATACAGCATGCTTGCCTTCATCGGACGAGGCACAGAGTATAAAATTGGCATGTCATGTTGCAGCTGTACGGAACCTTAGTTAGGCTACACTTGGAATTTTGCATGCAATTCCGACTGCCACACGACCAGAAGGATGTGGAGGCTTTGGAGAGGGTACAGAGGAGGTTTACCAGGATGTTGCCTGGTCTGGAGGGCATTAGTTATGAGGAGAGGTTGGAAAAACTCGGATTGTTTTCACTGGAACGACGGAGGTGGAGGGGCGACATGATAGAGGTTTACAAAGTTATGAGCGGCATGGACAGTTTGGATAGTTACAAGCTTTTTCCCAGGGTGGAATTGTTAGTTACTAGGCGACATAGGTTTCAGGTGTGAGGGGCAAAGTTTAGAAGGAATCTGCGAGGCAGATTTTTTACACTGAGGGTGGTGAGTGCCTGGAACTTGCTGCCGGGGGAGGTGTTGGAAGCAGATACGATAGCGACCTTTAAGAGACATCTTGACAAATGCATAAATAGGAAGGGAATAGAGGGATATGGGCCCCGGAAGTGCAGAAGGTGTTAGTTTAGGCAGGCATCAAGATCGGCGCAGGCTTGGAGGGCCGAATGGTCTGTTCCTGTGCTGTTCTGTTCTTTGGTATTTGTTCTTGACTGCAGTTACAGTGTCCCTGGGTCTGTAACACGACCAACAAATGGAGCAGAGGCTGCAGAGAGGGGAAGCTCTGTAAAGTGAGAGGAGGGAGCGGCTCTGCCCTACTCTCCCTGGGTTTTCCAAGAGCACTTTTCCTATGCACACCTAACCCAGGAGCAGTGTGTGAGGTAACTCTGATTCAATTAGGAGGTGGTCACAGAGCTGTGTCACCTCCTGCAACACGACCTGGAGCCTCACTGCGTGCAGTTCTGGTCGCCACATTACCAAAAGGATGTAGATGCTTTGGAGATGGTGCAGAGGAGGTTGACCAGGATGTTGCCTGGTATGGAGGGCGCTAGCTATGAAGAGAGGTTGAGCAGATTAGGATTATTTTCATTAGAAAGACGGAGATTAAGGGGGGACCTGATTGACGTGTACAAAATCATGAGGGGTATAGACAGGGTGGATATCAAGAAGCTTTTCCCCAGAGTGGGGTTTGAATTACTAGGGGTCACGAGTTCAAAGTGAGAGGGGAAAAGTTTAGGGGGGATATGCGTGGAAAGTTCTTTACGCAGAGGGTGGTGGGTGCCTGGAATGCATTGCCAGCGGAGGTGGTAGACGCGGGCACGAAAGCGTCTTTGAAGATGTATCTAGACAGATACATGAATGGGCAGGAAGCAAAGAGATACAGACCCTTAGAAAATAGGCGAATGTTTAGATAGAGGATCTGGATCAGCGCAGGCTTGGAGGGCCGAAGGGCCTGTTCCTATGCTGTAATGTTCTTTGTTCTTTTGTTCTTTCTCACACCAGGGTGAGGACGGAGTTGTCAGTGGCTGTTAAAGTCACAGTTTCATTGAACTTCCATGTATCTGAATATTTCCAGGCAGGAGCAGGAGACATATCAAACATAGAGTCATAGAGAGTGACAGATAGATTTATGGCACAGAAGATGGCCATTCGGCCCCTCGGTGCCCGCTCCCTGTGGAACAATCCAGTCAGTCCCACTCTCCCAGTCAGTCCCCGTATCCCTGCAAGATCATCTCCTTCGGGTGTCCATCCAGTATCCTTTTGAATTCATTGTCTCTAATGATGAAGTCCAAGATCTGATATGCTTCGCTAAACACTCTCCTAATATGTAATGCCAACTTCAAATATCAATGCATATGCAGCCCCAGGTAGCTCTGTCCCTGCACAATCTTTAGAACTGTGTCATTAAGTCTATATTCCCTTCCTATTCCTTCTGACAAAATACATCACCTCACACTCCGTTGTATGAAATTCCACCTGCCACTTCTCTGTCCATTCTGCTAGCCTATCTATATCCTGCTACAGGTGGTTTGCAACATCATCACTGTTTACCACACCTCCAAGATTGGTATCATCGGAAAATTTTGAAAATCTACTCTGTATTCCAAGATCCATGTAACACATATATAGCAAAAAAACAAACAGTGGTCCGAAGCACTGACCCTTGGGGAACATCACTGTCTACCATCCTCCAGTCTGAAAAACAACCATTTAACACATTTCTCTTTTTTCTGTCCTATGGACAATTTTTGATCCAATTAGATGCTATTCCATGAGGTTCAATTTTGTTAGCCAAGCTTCTGTGTGTTTCTTCGTCAAATAATTTCATAAAATCCACGTGGACAACATCCACCACATTCCCTTCATCAACCTTCTCTGATTTTCTAAATAAATTCAATTATTTCATCAAGCATGATCTGCCTTTTAGAAATCCGTGCTGACAATCCTTAATTAACTCAACCTCTCCAAGTGTGTGTTGTCCTTTTCCCCTGATTATTGTTTCTAAAACTTTCCTCACAACTGATGTTAAACTAACTGGCCAGTAGTTACTAGGCCTGTGTGTTGTCCATTGATAATTCTGGGAGGTGAGGGTGACCATCTATGTCATCAATATCTCCCTCAGCAGGGAGAAGCAGGATGAAAGATCCCGTGGCTTTGTTAGGATAGCGGGATTCCTGATGGTGTAGGTGGCTCTGCGGGGCCCCCATGTCAACCCATGGGTTGAGGTACAGGGACTGAAATAACTCTCACTCCATCAATGTGCAGTTGGTGTGTGAGCATAGCCAGTACGTCATGTTGGTGAATGTCCACCATCCTGGCAGCAGCCACCATACCTTCATTCTGAATCAGTCAGCCGGTCCCAACACATCGGGGCTCCATGAAGAACCAGAATGTAGCTCCTTGGAGACAAATGAACCCCCTCTAGACACAGCCCATGCTTCTACACCCTCAATCCACCTCCCACCATCAACCGTTAGTTACGGAATTAGCATGTGTATGATGTGAGCAATGGAGTCACCAGGAACATGGTGGAACAGACCATCGGTGTGATGAAGCAATGCTTCCGATGTCTGAACCGCTCGGGGAGAGCCCTCCAGTATTCACTGGAGCAGGTGTCCAAGTTCATGGTGTTCTGCTGCACCCTTCATATCATCACCATCATGAGGACACAGGCATTGGCACCAGGAATCCAGAGGCCACCTCATGAGGAGGTGGGAGGGAAGATATTTCCTGGATGCCTTCGACCCGGACAGGCTGTCGGAGAGTCCCTGCTAAGATTCCAGTTCCCATAGGACAACTTCCCTTTCCAGCCATGAATTCCCCATTCTCCACCATTACACCCATCTGAGACGCCCCATCACAGTGTCCCCTTGGTCAGCATCCTGTAATAAAAACATCAGAGAATTATTACAGCACAGAAGGACCAATTCAGCCTTTCGTGTCTGCACTCGCTCTCCGAATGAGCAATTCACCCAGTGCCGTTCCCTGCCTTCTTCCTGTAATCCTGCACATTCTTCCTTCTCATATAACAGTCTATTCAGCTTTAATTGAACCTGCCTCCACCACACTCTCAGGCAGTGCATTCCAGACTCTAACCAATCACTGTGTGAAAAAATATTTTCCTCAGGTCGTCTTTGCTTCTTTTACCCATGACTTTAAATCTGTGCCCTCTCTTTCTCGATCCTTTCACGAGTGGGAACTGTTTCTCTCTATCTACTCTGTCCAGACACCTCATGATTTTTGAAACCTCCAATAAATCACCTCTCGGCCTTCTCCGAGGAAAACAGTCCTAACTTCTCCAATCTATCTTCATAACTAAAATTCCTCAACCTGGGAATGATTCTGGTCAATCTTTTCTGCACTCTTTCCAATGCCCTCACGTCTTTCCTCAAGTGTGGCACCCAGAACTGGACGCAATACCACAGCTGAGGCTGAAATAGTGTCTTATATAAGTTCAATATAACTTCTCTGCTCTTGTCCTCGATGCCCATATTAATAAAGCCCACGATACTGCATGCTTTATTAAACACTTTCTCAACCTGTTCTTCCGCCTTCAATGACTTCTGCGCATATACACACAGGTTCTTCTGCTCCTGAACACCCTATAGAATTGTATATTGTCACCCCATGTTCTTCCTCCAAACATGAATCACTTCACACTTCTCTGTATTGAACGACATCTGCCACCTGTCTGCCCATTTCACCAACTTGTGTGTGTTCTTTTGAAGTTCCACACTATCCTCCTCACAGTTCACAATGCTTCCAACGCTCGTATCAGCTGCAAACTTTGAAATTGTGCCCTGTACACCCAGGTTTAGGTCCTTAATATATATCAGGAAAAGCAAGAATCCCAACACTGATCTCTGGGGAACTCCACCACAAACCTTCCTCCAGCCTGTAAAACATCCATTAACCACTACTCTTTGTTTCCTGTCACTCAGCTAATTTCGTATCCATGTTGCTAATGTCCCTTTTATTCTATGAGCGACAAGATTGCTCACAGGTCTGTTGTGTGGCATTGTATCAAAAGGTTTTTGCATGCAGGGAATAGTTAAATGTCTGGAATGCACTGCTTGAGAATGGTGGAGGCAGGTTCATTTGAAACTGAATAGACCGTTATATGAAAATCAATGTACACCACATAAAAAGAATTGCCCTCATCAACTCTCTCTGATACCACCTCAAACATCTCCAGCAAATTAGTTAAACATGATGTTCTCTCAAGAAATCCATGCTGGCTTGTTTAATTAACTCGCATTTGTCCTTGTGACTATTAGCTTTGTCCAAGATTATTTCTTTGTAGAAGTTTTCCCACCACCGAAGTTTAACTGACAGGCCTATAGTTGCTGGCCTTACCTTTACACCCTTTTTTAAACAAGGGTGTAACGTTTACAATTCTCCAGTCCTCTTGCATCACCCCGAGTCTAAGAAAGACTGAAAAATTATGTCCAGTGCCTCTGTGATTTCCACCCTCACTTCCCTCAGTATCCTTGGATGCATCTCATCTGGTCCTGGTGCTTTATTCAATTTAATTCCAGACAGCCTATCTAATACTTCCTCTTTATCAATTTTAAACCCCACTAGTGTCTGACTTACCTCCTCTTTCAACATTGCCTGGGTTGCATCTTAAGAATCATAGACAGTTTATGGCACACAGAGAGACCACTTGGCCCATCGTGTCTATGCTGTCCAAAAAACGATCCATCCATTCTAATCCTACCTTCCAGCATTTGATAGATTACAGCACTTGAGGTGCATATCCAGACACCTTTTGAATGAGTTGTGGGTTTCTGCCTCAACTACCCTTTCGGACAGTGAGTTCCAGACTCCCACCACCCGCTGGGTGAAAAATAAAATCCGCAGCTCCCTTTTAGTCTTTCTACCAATCACTTTAAGTCCATGCCCCCTCATCACTGACCTCTTTGCTAAGGTGAATGGACCCTTCAGCTCCACTCTACTCTCAGTTTTGTACATTTCAATCAGATTTCCCCTCAGCCTTCTCTATTTCAAGGAGAACAACCCCAGCCTGTCCAATCTTTCCTCATAGCTGCATTTTTCCAGTCCTGGCCACATCCTCATAAATCTCCTGTGTACCCTCTCTGGTGCAATTACATCCTTTCTGTAATGAGGTGAGCAGAACTGCACACAGTCCTCAAGTTGTGTCCTAACCAATGAGTTATACAATTCTAGCATAACCTCCCTGCTCGTATATTCTATACCTCAGCTAATAAAGGAAAGGATTCCATATCTTCTTCCTTGGTAAAGACAGGTGGAAATTATTCATTTATTACCTCAGCTATACCCTCTGCCTCCATGTGCAAATCCCCTTTATGGTCCTGAGTCGGCCCCATTGTTCCTTTTACTACCCTTTTACTATTTAGATGCCGATAGAAAACTTTGGGATTTCCTTTAATGCTTGCCTCTTTTCATGCTCACTCTTTGCTTCTCTTATTTTCTTTTTCACTTCCCCTCTGGACTTTCAATATTCAGCCTGTTTCTCAATAGTATTTTCTACCTGATGTCTGTTATATCAGGCATAAACTTGTCAACCTTTCGTGCGGCCTTCAAAGATCTGTCTGAATACACACCAAGTCTCTCTGTTCCTGTCTCCTCATTTAAACAATACCAATTTGTTTCTGTTGTCTTCCCTTGCACTTCCTACCCAAATGTTTCACCTCACACTTCACTGTGTTAACTAATATTTGCCATCCGCCAGCCCATTTCACCAGTCAGTCACTGTCCTCCTGAAGTGTGTTACTATCCTTCTCATTGCTTATTAACTTTTCTGCCTTTCCTGCCATCTGAAATATTTCTCATTATCACCTCTGTACACAAGCCCATTGCATTAACATACAGCAACAGTGACCCTGGGGAACCCCATTGACTACTTCCCTCCAGACTGAACAACAACCATTCTCCACTGCTCTCTACTTTCTGTCACTGCACTAATTTCCCGCATGCTGACATTGAAAATAAAAGAACAGACTTCCATTTATGAAACGCCTTTCATGACCACTGCATGTTCCAAAGTGATTTACAACCAATGAATACTTCTTAAAGCGAAGTCACTCTTGTCATGTAGGAAACAAGCAGACAATTTCTGCACAGCAAGATCCCACAAGCAGCAATGTGATAATGATCAGATCTGTTTTTGTGTTGTTGATTGAAGGAAACATTTTGACCAGGACACCGGGAATAATTCCCCTGCCCTGCTTCTACATAGTGCGATGGGATCTTTAACATCCACCTGAGAGGGCAGACTGCAACTTGGTTTAAAGTTTCATTCGATAGACTGCACCTCTGACAGTGCAACATACCCTCCACACCCCTCACCAACTCCCCTACATACACACTTTGTAAATGTTTGAGACTAAGCCAAACTGTTCACAGACTTAGTTACATAGTTAACCCTGAGATGTCTTGAGATGAGCTTCCTACCAAATATTCACACCATCAATAAAATGGCTTATCTCCACCCCGCGTGGAGTTGCTTTGCTGATAAAAGAGTAAATGAACGCAATAGTGAGGCAGGATATTAGCTCTGATGTTATCGAATCTGTATGGGTCGAGCTGAGAAACACTCAGGGGCAGAAAACGTTAGTGGGGGTTGTATATAGACCCCCAAACTGTAATGCTGAATTTGGGAATGGCATTGAACAGGAAATTAGAGACGCATGCGATAAAGGAACATCTGTAATTATTGGTTTCTTGAATCTGCATATAGATTGGGCAAATCAAATTGGTCAGAATACACTGTGGAGGAATTCCTGGGGAACATGCGGGATGGTTTTCGGGGCCAATTCTTTGAGGAACCAACTGGAGAACAGGCCATCCTAGACTGGTTATTGTGTAATGAGAGAGGAATAATTGACAATTTAGTAGTGCCAGATCCCTCGGGGATGAGCGACCATAATATGATAGAATTCTTCATCGCAATGGAGAGTGACCTAATTGATTCTGAGACTAGAGTCGTGAATCTTAATAAAGTAAGCTACGAAGGTATCAGGCATGAGTTGTCGATCATACATTGACAACTTAAAGAGATCACGGTGGAAAGGCAATGGCAAACATTCAAAGAGCACATTGATGAACTGCCACAATTGTTTACTCCTGTCTGGCGCAAAAGTAAAACGGAAAAGGCAGCCAAATCATGGCTTACAAGGAAAATTAGAGATCGCATTAGATCCAAGGAAGAGGCAAATAAATTTCCCAGAAAAAAACAACAGACCTGAGGATTGGGAGCATTTTAAAACTCAGCAAAGGAGCACCAAGGGATTGATTGACAAGTGGAAAATGGAGCTCGAGAGTAAGCTTGCAGGGAACATAAAAACTGACTGTAAACGAATCTATAGGTATGTGAAGCGGAAAAGATTGGTGAAGACAAATGTTGGTCCGTTACAGTCAGAAACAGGGACATTTATTATGGAAAACAATTAAATGGCTGACCATTTAACTGAGAGAGGGGAATATGCAGCGACACCTGGGTGTTCTCGTACACCAGTCACTGAAGGTAAGCATGCAGATGCAACATTCGGTAGAAAAAGGCAAATGTTATGTTGACCTTTATAGCGAGAGGATTCGAGTATAGGAGCAGGGATGTTTTGCTGCAATTATACAGGGCGTTGGTGAGGCCGCACTTGTAATATTGTGTGTAGTTTTGGTCTCCTTATCGGAGGAAGGATGTTCTTGCTATAGAGGGAGTACAGTAGAGTTTTACCAGACTGATTCCTGGGATGGCGGGACTGACGTATGAGGAGTGATTGAGTCGGTTAGGACTATATTCACTGGAATTCAGAAGAGTGAGGAGGGATCTCATCGAAACCTATAACATTCTAACATGACTTGTCAGGGTAGATGCAGGAAGGATGTTCCTGATGTTGGGGGAGTCCAGAGCCAGGGGTCATAGTCTAAGGATACGGGGTAAAACTTTCAGTACTGAGATGAGGAGAAGTTTCTTCACCCAGAGAGGTGTAAGCCTGTGGAAATCTGTCATCACGCCCATATCCAAGGGGGATTGGAAGATTCTGGCCAGTGCCTCGGCTATTTCCACCATTCCCTCCCTCAGCGAACCTCATACATTCCATCCAGACTGGGTAAATGTTCAAATTTATTGTGGTACAAAAATGTTGGATTGAAAAGGGTTAACTGAATCTGTTTGTTCCGTGACTGTAATTAATGTCAGTCTCCATGGACCCTAATTGTGTTTTCCATCTTCTATTAATAAGGGGCTTCTTTCAATGTGTTATTCCATAGTGTCAGTGGGAGCATCAGCTCCGGCACTAACAGAGATCAGCTGCTCCAGAGAGATAGAGAGAGGATAGGTTAGAATCTGAGAACAAAAGACTGGAATGTTACAACAATGGGTCAGAATCTGAGAACAAAAGACTGGAATGTTACAACAATGGGTCAGAATCTGAGAACAAAAGACTGGAATGTTACAACAATGGGTCAGAATATGAGAACAATAGATTGGAATGTTACAACAATGGGTCAGAATCTGAGAACAATAGATTGGAATGTTACAACAATGGGTCAGAATCTGAGAACAATAGATTGGAATGTTACAACAATGGACAGGAGTTTATCCTCGGTTATTTACTCTCTTTCTACATATTATAATTGGTACTCATTAAACGATCGTATCTATTTCACATTGAGGATTATTCAATACATTTACTATCCCATCCTGGCTATTATTGGTGTCCCTGGTAAGTCTCTCTATCTAGCTATTAATTCTTTAAACCATGTTTAACTGCATTACTGCTCCTGTAATTTACTATGCCCTTCTTGCTGCTGTTGTATGCCTGGTCAATATCTTCAGCTGTTAGCTCCATAAACCATTGTCAACTGTATTACAGTTCTTGTCATTTACTCTCTCTGCTACTGTTGCTGTCTCTGTTTCAGGCTAGGAGATCTGTAAACCCTGTTTCACTGAAATACTGTTCTGTAATGTAAATTTTGGGAAGACTGAAGCCAGTGTCATTGGTCTCCATCTCAAACTCCATCCCCTATCTGGGAAGCACATACTCCACCCTGCCCAATATCAGAGCTTGAACTGTTTACAACTTCTGTGTTACATTTAAGCCTGAGCTGAGTTCATCTCCATATTCTCTCCAAAACCAAGTGTGCCTACTACCACCTCTGTGAAATCACCCATCTCCATTTCTGCCTCAGCCCATCTGCTGCATAAACCCTCATCCGTGTCACGGTTAAATCCACACTTGACTATTCCAATTCCATCTTGGTCACCCTCCCAGTTATAAACCTCCATAAACCACAGCCCATCTAGAACTCTGCTGCCTGTATCCTAACTCACACCAAATCCCGATCACCCATCACCGCTGTGCTCACTCATCTACATTGGCTCCCAGTCTGGCAACACCTTAATTTTAATATTCTCATTCTTGTGTTTGAATCGCTCCATGGCCCATCCCTCCATTTATTCACATTCCCCTGTCCATTTCACATATTCCTGCAACTCTTTTGACTTCAATCTTTTTTCAGTTCTCCTTTTAAAGTCAATTTATTTCACTCTGTATGTGTCCCGAGCCACGATTTTAGACTCTGCATCATGACTGTTGCTGACGGTACAGAATTGGGATCCATAAAGAGATGTGAATCGCACAGCCGGCCACTTCCAGTGCGGTCTGCACAATGTCCCACGCTGGGCGGGTCTCCAGCCCAGTCGCATCATCTTTGTGCTGTCAGCGTGGTCTTCACAGCCGGCCACTTCCACTGTGGCCTGCACAGTGTCCCAAACTGCGCAGGGCTCTAGCTCAATTGTACCTTGTATGTGTTGTTCCTTTGAGGGTGGATTTGAAAGTGATGTCAATGTACCATAGCAGCAGCTTTGATGTACTTCTTTGAAACTTGGTCAGTGCATGTTCACTGACCGCCTGTGGTAGTCACTCTCAGCTGAACATTCATTCAGCAGCACGAGGAACCCCCTCTAGTGTTATTTAAAAGGACCAGCATCCAACATACAGGTGAGGGGCTTTTGACTTACTTCTGCTATTGTAAAGTTAGTGGAGGTGCTGTGGATGGTTTTCTGGAGGTTGTGTTGTGAGCTGCTGCAGCCATACAGGGAGGACAGAGGATTTGGTGACCCAACTTTGGACGAGGTATGGGGACTGTAGTTACAGTGTCTCTGGGTCTGTAACATGACCAACAAATGGAGCAGAGGCTGCAGAGAGGGGAAACTCTGTAAAGAGAAAGGAGAGGGGGCCCTACCCACCCCGGGTTTTCTAAGAGCACTTTTCCTACCTACACCTAACCCAGGAGGTGACTCTGATTCAATAAGGAGGTGGTCACAGAGCACTGTTACTTCCTGTAACACAACCTGGAGCCTCAGACCAGGGTGAGGACGGAGCTGTCAGTGGCAGTTAAGGTCACAGATTCATTGACCTTCTGTGTATCTGGATCGTTCCTGGCTCGAGCAGGAGACATATACAACATTGAGTCACAGAGAGTGATAGAGACATTTACAAGACAGAAGGAGGCCATGCGGCTCCTCCATGCCAGCTCTCTGTTGAACAATCCAGTCAGTCCCACTCCCCCGCTCAATCCCCGTATCCCTGCAAGTTCATTTCCTTCAGGTGTCCATCCAGTTTCCTTTTGAAATCATTGATTGTCTTGGCTTCCACCACCCTCATGGGCAGTGAGTTCCAGCTCATTACCATCCACTGTGTAAAAAGGTTCTTCCTCATATTCCCCCTGCATCTCTTACCCAAAACCTTCCATCTGTGTCCCCATGTCCGTGTTTCATCAGTTAATGGGAATAGTTTTTCCTTGTCTATCTTATCTAAATCTATCATAATCTTGTACACCTCTATCAAATCTCTCTCAATCTCCTTTGCACCAGGGAGAACAACTCCATCTTCTCCAAACTCACTTTGTAACTAAACTCCCATCCCTGGAATCATTCTGGTAAATCTCTTCTGCACCCTCTCAGGGACTTTCACATCCTTCCTCCAGTGTGGTGACCGGAACTGGACACAGTTCTCTAGTTGGGGTCTAACCAAAACTTTATGAAGTTTCTGCATAACTTTCCTTATTTTGTATCTTTGCCTCTGATGATGAAGCCCAAGATCTGATATGATTTGCTAAACACCCTCCGAATATGTCCTGGCACCTTCAAAGATCAATGCATATGGAGCCCCAGGTCCCTCTGTTTCGGCACAGTCTTTAGAACTGTGTCATTAAGTCTATGTTGCCTTCCTATTCCTTCTGACAAAATGGATCATCTCACACTCCTATTTATTAAATTCTCTTTCCATTCTGCTAACCTATCTATATCATGTTGTAGGTGGTTTGTGACATCCTCACTGCTTACTACTCCTACAAGATTGCAATCATCAGAAAAAATGTAAATTCTACTCATTATTCCAAAATCCATGTCATTTATATATAGCAAAGAAAAGCACAGTGTTCCTCGCACTGACCATTGGGGAACATCACTGTCTACCATCCTCCAGTCTGAAAAACATCCATTTAACACGTTTCTCTTTTCTCTGTCATTTGGACAATTTTTGATCCTATTCGATGCTATTTCTGTGCTTCAATTTTGTTAACCAAGCTTGTGTGTGGTTGTTCATCAAACAATTTCATAAAATCCATTTATACAACATCCAACACATTCCCTTCATCAACCTTCTCAGATTATCAAAATAAATTCAATTAGCTCAGTCAAGCAAGATCTGCCTTTTAAAAATCCGTGCTGATAATCCTTAAATAACTCAAACCTCGCCAAGTGTGTGTTGATTTTTCCCCTGATTATTGTTTCGAAAACATTACTCAACACTGATGTTAAACTAACTGACCAGTAGATGCCAGGCCTGTGTGTTGTACATTGATAATTCTGGGAGGTAAGGGTGAACATCTGTGTCATCATTTTCTCCCTCAGCAGGGAGAAGCAGGATGAGAGATCCCGTGGCTTTGTCAGGAGAGCGGGATTCCTGATGGTGTAGGTGTCTGCGCGGGGCCCCCATGTCAAGGGGGAGAGGTACAGGAACTGAAAGTACTCTCACTCCATGAATGTGTGTGTGGGCATGCCCAGTACATCATGTTGGTGAATGTCCACTATCCTGGCAGCAGCAAGGATACCTTCATTCTGAATCAGTCAGCCGGTCCCAATACTCCGGGGCTCCTTGCAGAACCAGAATGTGGCTTCTCGGAGGCAAAGGAAACTCCTCTAGACATAGCTCATGTTTCTACACCCACAAACCACATCCCACGCCACCCAACCTCACACAATTAACATGGGTATAATGTGAGCAACAGAATCACCAGGAACATGGTGGAACAGACCATCGGTGTGATGAAGCAATGCTTCTGATGTCTGAACCGCTCAGGGGGATCCCTCCAGTACACACTGGAGCAGGTGTCCAAGTTCATGGTGTTCTGCTGCACCCTTCATGTCATCACCATCATGAGGACACATGCATTGGCACCAGGAATCCGGAGGCTACCTCAGGAGGAGGAGGCAGGGAGGATATTTCCTGGATGCCTACCAGCCGGACAGGTTGTCGGAGAGTCCCTGCTAAGATTTCGGTTCCCATAGGACAACTTCTCTTTCCCTCCATGGATCCCCCATTCTCCACCGTTACAACCATCTGAGATGCCCCATCACAGCGTTATTACATCACAGAAGGAACTATTCAGCCAGTCGTGTCTGCACCGGCTCTCCGAATGAGCAATTCACCTAATCCCATTCCCTGCTTTCTTCCCGTAACCCTGCACATCCTTCCTTCTCATATATCAGTTTATTCAGCTTTAGCATGTTCATAGATGTGCTCACCACACTGTTGAAGAGCATGCAGGGAGAGAGGGAATGCGTGATCAGCAGGCATTCAAAAATTATCAGGCAGGTCGTGCCGAAGACCCCTGAGTGCATCTCAATCTCCAACAGGTATTCAGTTCTGAATACTGAGGAAAGTGATGCTTCACCTGGGGAGAGCAGCCACAGCAAGTCCATGGCACCACGGGTGGCTCAGCTGCAGAGCGGGATACAGGGATGACTGGAAGAGCCATAGTGACAGGTGAGTCAATAGTCAGGGCAACAGACAGGCGTTTCTGTGGCCACAGACGTGAATCCAGGATGGTGTGCTGCCTCCCTGGTACCAGGGTAATGGATCTCACTCAGCGACTGCAGAGCCTCTTGAAGGAGGAGGTGAACAGCCAGAAGTCGTGGTCCACATAGGAACCAACGACATAGGTAGAAATAGGGATGTGGTCTTGCAGTCAGAATTTAAGGAGCTAGGGAAGAAATTAGCAAGCAGGACATCAAAAATAGTCAAAAAGTAGAATTCTCCAGATTACTCCCAGTGGCAGGTGCAACTGAGTATAGAAATAGAAAGATAAGGCAGAAGAATGTGTGGCTGGAAAGATGGTGCAGGAGGGAGAGATTCATATTCCTGGGACACTGGGACCGGCTCTGGGGGAGATAGGACCTTTACAGGCCGGACGGGTTGCACGTGAACAGAGCCAGGACTGGGTTCCTTGCGGAATGTTTTGCGAGTACTGTTGGGGAGGGTTTAAACTAGTTTAGCAGGGGGAATTGGGACCTGAGGGTAGACTCAACTGGGACAAAATCAGAAATGAAAATGGAAGGTGGCAAATTAATGGATGAGTCTAGAAGACAGAGGAAATGAGGATGAGAAAATGAAAAAAATGTTTGGTATTGTTCAAGGGTATCTATTTCAATGTATGGAGTGCTGCAAATAAAGCAGATGAGCTGAGTGCAAAGATAGACATGTGGCAGTATGATATCATAGTTATTACAGAAACATGGCTTAAGGAGGGACAGGAATGGCAGCTCAACGTTCCTGGTTACCGGGTTTTCAGACGCAATAGGGAGGGGGTTAAGAAAGGAGGGGAATGGCAATTCTGGTCAAGGAATCTTTTGCAGCTGTGAGGAGGGATGATATGTTGGAAGGTTCATCAAGTGAGGCCATATGGATTGAGCTAAGGAACCAAAAAGGGGCAATCCCACTGCTGGGAGTGTGATCTCGACAGCCAAATCGTCAGAGGGAGATAGAGGAGCAGATAAGTAGGCAAGTCTCTGAGAAGTGCAAGAACAATAGGGCAGTAATAGTAGGTTATTTTAATCACCCCGATGTTAACGAGGATAGTTTTAGTATGAAAAGAATTGAGGGAGCAGAATTCTTGAGGTGCATTCAGGACAACATTTCTGTCCAGCATGCAGAAAGTCCAACAGGAGAGGGTGCAGTTTTAGACTTTGTTTTAGGAAATGACGACGGGCAGGTGTATGGAGTGTCAGGGGAGAGCATTTTGGTGGGAGTGATCATAATTCAGTCAGTTATAACATAACTATGGAAACGTATGGACATCGAATAGGAGTTAGAGTTCTCAATTGGGGCAAGGCCAATTTTACTAAACCGAGGAGCGAAAGTGGACTGGAAACAGCGACTTGAAGTTAAATCAGTCTCAGAGCACTGGGAGGCATTCAAAGTGGAGATTCAAGGGGTTCAGGGTAAACATGTTCCCACAAAGGAAAAGAGTGAGGCGGCCAAATCTAGAGTCCCATGGATGTCAAGGATCCTATATGGTAAGATAAGACAGAAAATGAAAGCATATATCCGACACCGAGAACTCAATACTACAGAAAGTTGAGAGGAGTTTAAAAAGTTTAAAAACGAAAGAGGTGAGTTTATTATACTTAACAATATAAAACACATCCACACGAGAATCACACAGAAATAGATTACAGAGTGAGAAGTAAATTTATGGTTGGATTGGAGTCCAGAATAAATATAAAAATAAAATACGCATTCTGTGAGGTTGGACGATTCGGAGGTCTTCTGGCTGAAGTTGTATTCTTGAAGTCTTTGGCTATTTGAAGTGTCCTTTGTGGCTGTCCCACATGGCTCAGAGATTTCTTGGAGGCAGACTTGTAGGTGTCTTCCTTTCCCTGATGTCTCTGTCTGTGGTAATCTATAGACCTGGAGGGACCACATTCGGATGTGATTTTCAAAATTGTGATGTTATCTGAAGAGAGAGAAGGGACACAACCCTTCTGCTTCTGCACAATTTGAACCACTGGCTTGTCTGTCTTTGTCCAGCAGAAACTAACAGCTTTCACAGAGATGGGCAGAAGGTCTCATGACTGCCTCACTGTATTCTCTAGACCCTTATAATGAGATTCAAGGTTGGAAACTTCTATCTCCCCAGGGTTCAGGATACCAGTATTTACACTTGGAGGAATTTGCTCTTTCAAATTCAGTGTGTCAGGGTGGCCTTGTATGCCATGTTAATGATTGTAAGCTTAGGTAATTCAATCGCTAGAACAAGCCAGTGATTTGGGTCCAGGCTCATCAGACGTGTCTCCTGTTGTAGGCCTTGGAATGTGAAAAAGTATTTCAGATGCCAATTGCGGTGGCCATCTTGGCTGCCTGTTTTTTCGAGTTTAACTGTCGGATTTTTCCATTAATTGTTTAGTGTAAGTTTCCAATCTATGAATTAAAATTGCTCATTTGGCATATTGTGTTATCTTGACACTGCAAATGTGATAATAGGAGCATTTCATTGCAGAATTGTGGGAAGAAATAGACGGAAACACACATTTATTCCCAATAATAACTTCTCAAATTCACACATTAACCTTAGAATTACTGCAGCTGACATTTTCTGTTACAGTTGTGCTGATTTAATTGTGTTGGAGGTTTTTTCTAGGATGGTTATGTGTCGGGTTCGACCCTGGACAATGCATCAACAGCTAATATATATTTTTTTATCTCTCCTGCAATGAAGCTTTAACCATTCAGGTTCCTGCACCTTGATAATCTTTCTCCCTAAACCGACAGTGAGTAATAACTTGTTTCTTTCACCCCTGTGAGGTGTCTCAGATTTCCTCTGGGCTTTTGTTCTTGCTGAGTTCTGCTTTGAAATTGTTGGGTTTGATTAGATTTGGGTTTGGGACCTGATCATTGGGTTCTTCAGTGGGTAGATCCACACTGACCTTACTTTTCGCTTTCTGGTGAGTGCTGTTTACTTGAGGGTATTTTCCCTTCACTTTTCCCTTTACTATGGGGAGGATCTTTTTTTCTAATCTGCCCTTTATCCTCTGGGATATTAGTGCTCGCAGATGTCTGTCCTGCTTTCACTGCATTCTCCTGCGGCACTTCGACTAAGTAAGGCATCTCACTCACCATTGGCATGCATTTTTGGGAACTTTCCTTGTCCTTGCATGTTTATGTAAATACTGTTCGCAGCCTTTTTAGGGTGCCTCTTGGATCTGTATTTAAGGAGGAGAGTGTGGGGATGCATTTATCTAACATTTCAGTGTTCACTAATCGGAGAAATGCCAGTTGGTATTCCTCCTGGCCCTCCTCTAACCTGCCCACACGATTCTTTTCAATCCTTCCCACCTGACCGTCTGACAGATCTGTAGTTGTCTGTCCCCTCCACACCCTTTACTTTTTTTTCCTTTGGTCTGTGGTGTCAATTAAATAATTTACCTGGCTATTCCTTTTGCCACTCGATATGGACCACTGAACCGGGATTTCAGGGGTTCCCCCTGCATTGGGAGTAGTAACAATACATGGTCTCTGGGCTGAAATGTTCTAACCTTGACATTTCTTTATTTTTACATTTTCACAGCTGCCTGGGAGATCTTTAGTTGTTCCTGCGGCACTACACAGGCTCCCGTGAGCCACTCCCAGAGCATGGAAATGTAGTCTAACACAGAAGCCTCATTCCTCTGTCCCCAAACCTTCTCCTTGATTAATTTAATAGGAACTCTCACCTCGTGTCCAAAAACTAATTCAAAGAGACTAGAGCCAGTGGAATCATTGGTTAAGTCCCTGATAGACAACAGGAGAAATCCCAGCCCTATGTCCCAGTCATGGGGTTTCTCATAGCAGTATGGCCTGATCATTGTATTTAGGGTCTGGTGGTACCGCTCCAGAGCCCCTTGTGACTGTGGTTGGTAAGCCTTGGACTTTAGCTGGGTTATGTCCAGATTACCCATGACCTTTTCAAAAGGATTAGACATAAAATGTTTACCCTGGTCCATCTGGATCTCAGCAGGCAGCCCATATCGGGTATAGAATTGGGTTAGCCCCTCCACTACTACCTTGGCAGAGATAGTTCTTCCGGAGAATGGTGTCTGGGAATCGGGTCACCACATCCATAATGGTGAGAAGATACTGGTAATCCCTCTATTGTTTTCAGTAGGTGTCCCACACAATCCACCAACACTCTGCTGAATGGTTCCTGCTGGAGAAATACAGATTATGCCAAAATTATTGAACAAATTCTCCGGACTCAGACTTTGAGAATAAACACTTTATTGCATGATATCATGGGGCGCACACCTTACCTAAAGGCGGTCCAGTGCCACTCCATTGAACAAAGGAAATCCACAACGGATATACAGTTACTCAGTCCATCCCAGCTGGACATAATCCAATCATAACGGTTATTGGTTACATACATTACACATATTACCAATTAGATTACTCATTAGACATCATGTGGTTACGTGATCAGCTCGTGCAAGCCCCCTGATCATCTTGTGATGTTCCCAGACCCCCTTATCAACTATCCTTGAGTCTTCACAATGAAGCCTTCTACCTTTATCAAGCTTGCATTCCTGATAGCTTCGTGCAGTCTGCAGTTACACAAAACTTCTGTCTTATGCACTGATATGGGGGCCCTCCTTGGTCAGGCTAATTGGCTGTGCTAAGCAGTACCTTGCTCAAGGCTGAAAGCTAACTAACTTGTCCCACAATGCCTTGGGTAAATACTCCATTCTGTAACAATATGTGGCTATACTTTCAACTTGTATATGAGTGTATAAATATATTCACTCGGATTATATTAATCTACTTACTCAAATAACAGTTCAGCATAACTGCTCCCACAGTTCCCCAAAAGCTGGTATGGGAATTAGGGGTGAAGGTTTTACTGCAGACTGAGGCTTCCCCACAACCTGGCACGTCTGACCAGTTTTACAGAACTCTCTCACATTTTTGTGGAGTTGTGGCCAGTCAGAACGCTGTCTTCTGTCGGCTTCGATTTTTCATACACCGACATGTCCAGCCATTGGATGTTCGTGGGCCATTCTTAATATTTCTTTATGGTACCTCAGCGGCACCACTGTCTGGTGAACCACTGTCCTCTCTTCATCCGCAGGTCTGATGAGGAGATCTACACTTCCTCATCAGCACCTCATTCTTTAAATAGTAGCACTCTGCAACTCCCTCTGCTTCAGTTTTTTTCAGTCGGGTCATCCATCTGCAGTGTCAGTTCAAGGGATTGTTTGGCCATTCACCGAGTCACCACACAATCAGGGAGAATGTCAGGGACCTTCTCCTGTAACTGCTCTTTCTCCCTGACCTCTTTTGATTTCTCGAGAACTACTGGGGAAGCTGCACCTTTCCTCCTGTCAGATTATTACCTGGGAGTCGGTCGATCCATCCACCGGTAAACTAGGTACAATCTCCATGGTTACCGGTACTGAAACTAGGTCACACTCCAAGTGCACCCGAGATAAAAGTATGGACATATACCATCTTCCGATACCATTCACTAACACTCTAGCATTCACTGCACGCTCGGAGGAAGGTCATGCCTTTTCCCAGCAAAAGGGATTGGGTCGCCCCTGTATCCCTCAGTATGACTATGGGCTTGCCTGCCTCATTGGAGGGGTTTAGGGACACTTTTCCTTGGGATACAAATTCCAGGTATCTCTCGGTGATTTTGTTAAGTTTTCCCGCTCTCTCTGTGGTAGGTTTACTGGGTCTGACTGCCGCAGTTAGAGGCACAGTCTGATCTGCCGTGCTTTGCATTGGGGCCCGTTTTCCGGCACTGATCTGGTGGACTCTGATTAATTCTACAGGTTTTCCCCGTCATTTCTATCATTCAGCTCGATGGTGATCGGCCTTTTCACAGTGGAAACATACAGATCTTCGACCATTACTCCTGGTCTCAGTACTGTCCTATTTGGCTTGAGGATGGGCCCCCGTGTGTCCAGCTTTTCCTTCTAGCCCATGGCTAGCCGGGATCCAATCATCCTCCTTTTATTCTCTGGTCTTCGGGGAGACAAGGGAAGTGTTTCCCTTTGGTGTTAAGGCCTTGTGTACAAGAGAAAATTTATCAGCCTGCAAAGCAACCAGCCTGGCTCTTTCAACCTTTTGCCCCTCTTTGTGAGTTTTAATGGGAGGGGGAGCGAGTTTTTGAACTCCTCGAGAACGATCTGAGGTTTAATGTGGGCTCTATCTTGAGTGTCAATATCTACTGGTCAAAAGAAAACATAAAAACAGACTGTAAAATCTTCTAGAGATACATAAAAAGGAAACGTTTGGTTAAGACAAATGTGGGTCCATTGCGGCAAAGTCAGGGGAATTTATAATGGGGGACAGAGAAATGGCAGAGAAGATAAATGATTATCTTGTGTGTGTCCTAACTGAGGGAGATACAAGAAATCTCCCAGAATTAGAGATCCAAGGGACTCGGGAGAATGAGGACGTGAAGGAAATTAGTATTAGTAAGAAAGTTGCATTGGAGAAAATAATGGGGCTGAAGGTTGACAAGTCCCCAGGATATGATATCCTGCATCTCAGAGTGTTGAAAGAGGTAACTATGGAGATAGTGGGTGCATTGATGATCATCTTTCAAAATTCTAGAGTCCACAGCGGTTCCTGCAGATTGGAAGGTAGCAAATGTCACTCCACTATTAACGAAGGGAGGGAGAAAGAAAACCGGAAATTAAGGATCTGTTAGCCTTACATCAGTCGTTGGTAAAAAGCTGGAATCTATTCCAAAGGATGTGATAAATGGACACTTGGATAATAATGATCTGTTTGGGCATAGTCAACATGGATTTATGAATGGGAAATCATTCTTGACGAACCTGTTGGAGTTTTTATTGAGGAAATTACCAACAGAATTGGTAAAGGGGAGTCGGTAGACGTGGTATGCTTGGATTTTCCGAAGGGTTTCGATAATGTATCTCACAAGAGATCGGTTAACAAAATTAAAGCACATGGAATAGGAGATCATATATGTGTATGCATTAAGGATTGGTTAACAGGCAGAAAGCAGAGAGTAGGAATAAATAGCGCATTCTTGCGTTAGCCAGCTGCGACTAGTGGGGTGCTGCAGGGATGAGTGCTTGGGCCCAAGCTGTTCACAAAATATATCAATGATTTGGATATGAGGACAAACGTAATATTTCCAAGTTCACAGATGATACCGAAATAAGTGCGAATGCATGCTGTGAGGAATATGCAAAGCAGTTTCAAGGGAATTTGGACAGACTTAGTGAGTGGGAAAGAACATGGCAGAGGCAATATAAAGTGGACAAATGTGAGGTTATCCACTTTGGTAGGAGGAACAGATGTGCAGAGCATTTCTTAAATGGTAAGAGATTAGAAAGCGTAGATGTACAAATGGACCAGGGTGTCCTTGTCAATACGTCACTGAAAGCTAACATGCAGGTGCAGCAAGCAATTAGGAAGGCTAATGGTTTCATCACAAGAGGACTTGTGTGCAGGAGTAGTGAAGCCTTGCTTCAATTGTATAGAACCTTGGTTTGACCACACCTGGAGTGCTGTGTGCAGTTTTGGTCCCCTTACCTTAGGAAGGATATTATTGCCGTAGAGGGAGTACAACGAAGATTCACCAGACTTGTTCCTAGGATGGCGGGACTGTCCTATGAAGAGAGAGTGGGGAAACTGGGCCTGTATTCTCTCATGTATCAAAGAACGAGAGGTCATAGAACATAGAACGGTCCAGCACAGTACAGGCCCTTCGACCCACGGTGTTGTGCCGAACCTTTAACCTACTCAAGATATAAGTAACTACCTGTGCTTCATTCTACTATAGCCCATGTACCTAGCCAAGAGTCGCTTAAATGCCCCTAATGTATCTGCTTCTACTACCACCGCTAGCAGCGCATTCCACACACCCACCATGATCTCATTGAAACCTACATAATACTGAAATGGCTAGACCGGGTAGATGCTGGTAAAATGTTTCCTCTGGTTGGGGAGTCTAGAACCAGCAGATACAATTTTAAAATAACAGAGAAGCCACTTAGGACAGAGATGAGGGGAAATTTCTTTACTCAGAGGGTTGTGATCTTTGGAATTCTCTACCCCAGAGGGCTGTGGAATCTCAGTCATTGTGTATGTTTAAAGTGGAGATTGACAGTTTTCTAAATACTAGTGACATAATAGGATATGGGGATATTGTGGGAAAAAGGCATTGAAGTGGATGATCAGCAATTATGATATTGATTGGCGGGCCAGGCTCGATGGGCTGAATGTCCTACTCCAGCTCCTCTGTTCCGAAGCTGCTTACCTCTTTCAAACTCGAGGTAAGTTTAGTCAAGCCGATTTCGAAGGGTTCAGAATTTTTGCTTGTACACCTCTGGTACTATCTCGTATGTACCCAGGATAGCATTTTTAGTCATCACAAAATCTGATGAACTTTCATCTGGCAACAGTGAATAAACCTCATGGGCTTTTTCTGTTATTTTATTTTGCAAAAACAGTGTCCATCTCTCTGCGGGCTATTTCAGCTGCTTTGCAAGTTTTTCAAAAGTGACAAAAAATTCTGCCATCCTCCTCATTGAACTTTCTCATGAACTGGGAGAACTTTAAGAGCTCGGCGCATGGTCCTGATCTCGGGGTAGCTCCCTCACTAGCTGTGCCTTCACTGGGCGTATTGGTTTGATTTTGCTCTTTCTCGCTCTCTCTGGAATTCTAATTCTAGTCTCTTCTGTTCTAGTTTTACCATAGCTAACATTACTCTATCTGTTAGTGATTCTAACCCTGTGTGAGTCTTCAGCTTCAAGTGAAAAATGGTTGCACACGGGTCTTAGGATTTCGGGTTTCCGAGCTTTTGGACGGAGAGTAACCCCTAACTGTCCAGCTACATTACTCAACTTTTCAACTGATAGGATGTTAACCTGTACCGAGTTACTTTACTCTGTATGTAACTCCTTTATTGCAAATGGAACTCCTTTATTCAAAAAGACAGGGAGACAGAAAGCAGGAAGCTCCAGGCTATTTAGCTTTATATCTGTCTCGCAGAAAATGTGAGACGTTATTATTAAAGACGTAATAGCAGACACTTAGAAAAATCAGATAATCAGTCAGAGTCAACATGGTTTTCTGAAAAGGAAATCATGTTTAACAAAAGTTATTCGATTTCTTTGAAGAAGTAGCATGTGCTGTGGAGAAAGGGAAACAGGTGGATGTACTGTACTTAGAGTTCAAGAATGCATTTGATAAGGTGTCACATCAAACGTTATTGCTCATGGTATAGGGGGTAACATATTGGCATGGATAGAAGATTTCCCAATTTACAGGAAACAGAAGGTAGGCATAAATGGGTCATTTTCTGGTTGGCAAGGTGTAATGAGTGGTGTGACACAGGAATCAATGTTGGGGCCTCAACTTTTTACAATTTATAGAAATGACTTGGATGAATGGACCAAAGGTATAGTTGCTAAAATTGCTGATGACACAAAGTTAGGCAGTAAAGTAAGTTGTGAAGAGGACATCAGGAGGTTAAAAATGGAATATAGATAGGTGAAGTCAGTGGGCAAAGATCTGGCAAATGGACTACAATGTGGAAAAATGTGAAATTGTCCATTTTGGCAGGAAGAATAAAAAAGAATCATATTATCTAAATGGTGAGAGATTGCAGAGCTCTGAGATGCAGAGGGATCTGGGTGTTCTACTGCATGAATCGCAAGAGGTTAGTATGCAGGTACAGCACATTATTAGGAAAGCTAATAGAATGTTATCGATTAACATGAGGGGAATTGAATACAAAAGTAGGGAGATTATGCTTTAGCTGTACAGGGCATTGGTGAGACCACATCTGGAGTAATGTGTCCAGTTCTGGTCTCCTTATTTAAGGAATGATGTAACTGCATTGTAAGCAGTTCAGCAAAGGTTGACAAGACTAATACTTGGATTGGGTGGATTGTCTTAGGAGGAAGGATTGGACAGGCTAGGCTTGTATCTACTGCAGTTTAGAAGAGTAAGAAGCGACTTGACTGGAACATATACGATCATGAGGGGCCTTGACAGGGTGCATGTGGAAAAGGATGTTACCCATTGTGAGAGAATCTAGAGCTAGGGGTCACTATTTAAAAATAAGGAGTCGCCCATTTAAAACAGGAAAGAGGAGAATTTCTTTCTGTCAGAGGGTTGTGAGATTTTGGAATTCTCTTCCTCAAAAGGCAGTAGAAGCAGAGTCTTTAAATATTTTAAAGCAGAGGTAGATAGATTTTTGATAAACAAGGGGGTAACAGGTTATCGGAGGTAGGTGAGAAGTTAAGGTTGAGGTTAAAATCTGATTAGCGATGATCTTATTAAATGGCAAGGCAGGCTTGAGGGGCCGAGTGGCCTACTCCTGCTCTTAATTCGTGTGTTCACGTGTTCGTTTGCGCTGGCTTCGGAGGGTACTGGCTTCGAATGTGGATATTTTAGTGCTCTAGCAGTGGAAAACACAATAAAACTGCTTTGAAATTTGCATTGTTTTCTCAGGATCAGTTGTTTTTGCCACTTCTCTGGCCAAAGGAGGGGTACCAGAGGACTGGTGGACAGCGAATGTGGTACCATATTCAAGAAGGGTAGCAGGGATATACCAGGTAATTACTGGCCAGTGAGTCTAACATCAGTTGTTGGGAAACTATTGGAAGAAAATCTGAAGGACAGGATTAATCTCCACTTGGAGAGGCAGAGATTAATCAGGGATAGTCAGCATGGCTTTGTCAGGGGGAGATCGTGTCTAAAAAACTTGATTGAATTTTCGAGGAGGTGACTAGATGTGTCAATGAGGGTAAAGCAGTTCATGTAGTCTACATGAACCTCAGTAAGGCTTTTGATAACGTCCCGCATGGGAGATTGGTTAAGAAGGTAAGAGACCATGGGATCCAGGGTAATTTGGCAAATTGGATCCAAAATTGGCTTAGTGGCTAGAGGCAGAGGGTGATGGTTGAGGGCTGTTTTTGCGAGTGGAAGCCTGTGATCAGTGGTGTACCACCGGGATCGGTGCTGGGACCCTTGCTGTTTGTAGTATGCATCAATGATTTAGACGTAAATATAGGAGGCATGATCAGTAAGTTCGCAGATGACACGAACATTGACGGTGTTGAAAATAGTGAGGAGGGAAGCCTTAGATAACAGGGCGATATAGATGGGCTATTAAGTGGCAAATGGAATTTAATCCTGAGAAATGTGAGATGATGTATTTTGGGAGCAATAACAGGGCAAGGGAATATACAATGGAAGGGAGGACCCCTGGAAGTACAAAGGGTCAGACGGACCATGGTGTACTTGTCTATAGATTACTGAAAGCAGCAGTACAAGGAGATAAGGTGGTTAGGAAGGCATATGGGACACGTGCCTTGATTGGCCAAGTTATAGAATGTAAGAGCAGGAAGGCTATGATGGAGCTGGATAAATCGCTAGTGAGGGCACAGCTGGAGTACTGTGTACACATCTGGTCACCACACTATAGGAAGGATGTGATTGCACTGGGGAGGCTGCAGAGGAGATTCACCAGGATGTTGCCTGGGCTGGAGAATTTCAGCTATGAAGAGAGACTGGATAGGCTAGAGTTGTTTTCCTTAGAGCAGAGATGGCTGACTGGGGACCTGACTGAGGTGCACAAAATTATAAGGACTGAGATAGGAAGAAACCTTTTCCCTTATCAGAAGTGTCAATAACTAGGGGGGCAAAGACTGAAATTAAGGGGCAGGAGGTTTAAAGAAAATTTGAGGAAAAATTATTTTCACCCAGAGGGTGGTTGGAATCTGGAACACATGCCTGAAGGGGTGAAGGTCAGGAAGTCTTACAACAACATTTAAGATGTATTTAGATGAGCATTTGAAACGCCATACCGTACAAGATTACGGGCCAAGTGCTGGAAAATGGGATTAAAATAGATAGGCCTGATAGCGGGCGTGGACACGGTGGGCCAAAGGGACAGTTTCTATGATGTGTAACCCTGTGACTCCAATTTCTCGTTTGTTGTTGGGTTATGGTCACTGGAGCTTCCAGATGTCTGTCGAAAGCAGATGAGGATGGGTCCCAGTCTCCCCATTTGTCCTCGTGTTTATTTGATCACAACAAGGTTTATTCATTTTTAACAGTGGACGTGCTGAACACCTCAGTGAGTGTTTGTTGTGATCGTGAAAGAACCAATCAGACAGGTTTTCTTGAGATTAAACTAGAAGTAAGTTTATTACATTTCAAAATTCTAATTGAATCTAAATAAAATAATTAAAATATACTCCATTCACGCAGACACTGACACGATAACCACACACAAATAAGTTAGAATGAGAAATAGATTGTGGTTGGATATGAATCCAGAATAATTCTTTCAAAAACAAAGTCTGTGAGGTTGGATGATTCTGTGGTCTGTGCGTTTGCCACCATTAGTTATGAGTTTCATGTCATCTGCAAGACATGAAATTATGTTTTTCTTTACATAAAGGTCTATGTCATTCATATATCTATTTGTATGTCAGGAAAAGCGCTAGTTCCAATACGGACCCCTGAGACACAATACTGTATACTCCCCCTCTCCCAGTCTGAACAATGTCTGTTCACCACTTCTCTCTGCTTTCTGTCCATGAGTCAGTGTCATATCCACACTATCACTGTCACATTAATCCATGTCTTCCATCTTTCATAACAAGTCAACGAAATGTCATTTGATCAAAGGCCTTTTGAAAGTCCATATACATAAGACAAAACACATTATCCTCATCAATACTCACAGTTATGTCATCAACTAACTTGATCAAGATTATCAGACATGATTTTCCATTAACCTATCAGTGCTGAATGTCAAAGAACAAACAAATAACAGTACAGCACAGGAACAGGCCATTCGGCCCTCCAAGCCTGCTCCGATCACGATGCCTGCCTAAACTAAAACCTTCTGCACTTCCGGGGTCCGGATCCCTCTATACCCATCTGATTCACGTATTTGTCTAGATGCCTCTTAAACGTCTCTACGGTAACTGCTTCCAACACCTCCCCCGGCAACAGGTTCCAGGCACTCACCACCCTCTACGTAAAGAACTTGCCTCGCACATCCCCTCTGAACTTTGCCCCTCTCACCTTAAACCTATGTCCCCTAGAAACTGACTCTTCCACCCTGGGAAAAAGCTTGTAACTATCCACTCTGTCCATGCCGCTCACAACATTGTAAACCTCTATCATGTCGCCCCTCCACCTCCGTCGTTCCAGTGAAAACATTCCGAGTTTATCCAACCTTCTCTCATTGCTAATACCCTCCAGACCAGGCAACATCCTGGTAAACCTCCTCTGTACCCTCTCCAAAGCCTCCACGTGCTTCTGGTAGTGTGGCGACCAGAATTGCACGCAATATTGTAAGTGTGGCCTAACTATATTTCTGTACAGCTGCAACATGACTTGCCTATTTTTATACTCTATGCCGCGACCGATGAAGGCAAGCATGCCGTATGCCTTCTTGACTACCTTATCCACCTGCGTTGCCACTTTCAGTCACCTGTGGATCTGCACGCCCAGATCTCTCTGCCTGTCAATACTCTTAAGCGTTCTGCCACTTACTGTAAACTTCCCAACTGCATTAGACCTTCCAAAATGCATTACCTCACATTTTTCCGGATTAAACTCCATCTGCCATTTCGCCACCCAAGTCGCCAACCGATCTGTATCCTGTTGTATGGTCTGACAATCCTCATCACTGTCTGCAACTCCACAAACCTTTGTGTCGTACTTTTCAGACTAGCTACATTTTCCTCCAAATCATTTATATATACTACAAAGAGCAAAGGTCCCAGCACTGATCCCTGTGGAACACCACTAGTCACATCCCTCCATTCAGAAAAGCACACTTCCACTGCTACCCTCTGTCTTCCATGACTGAGCCAGATCTGTATCCATCTTGCCAGCTCACCTCTGATCCCATGTGACTTCACATTTTGTATCAGTCTGCCATCTTGTCAAAGGCTTTACTGAAGTCCATATAGATAACATCCAATGCCCTTCCTTCATCTAATATCTTCGTCACTTCCTCAAAAACTCAATCAAATTAGTGAGATACGACCTCCCCTTCACAGAACCATGCTTCCTCTCGCTAATACGTCCATTTGTTTCCAAATGGGAGTAAATCCTGTCCCGAAGAACCCTCTCTAATAATTTCCCAACCACTGACGTAAGGCTCACCGGCCGATAATTTCCTGGATTATCCTTGCTACCCTTCTTAAACAAAGGAACAACATTGGCCATTCCCCCGTTCTCTGGACCTCACCTGCCGCCAATGAGGATGCAAAGATTACTGTCAAGGCCCCAGCAATTTCTTCCCTTGCCTCCCTCAGTATTCTGGGTTAGATCCCATCAGGCCCTGGGGACTTATCTACCTTAATGCTTTGCAAGACACCCAACGCCTCCTCCTTTTTTATAATGAGATGACTGAGACTATCTACACTCCCTTCCCGGGGCTCATCATCCAGCAAGTCCTTCTCCTTGGTGAATACTGATGCAAAGTACTGATTTCGTACCTCGCCCATTTCCTCTGGCTCCATATGTAGAATTCCCTTCTCTGTCCTTGAGTGGGCCAACCCTATCCCTAGTTACCCTCTTGCTCTTTATATACGTATAAAAAGCCTTGGGATTTTCCAAAATCCTGTTTGCCAATGACTTCATATAAACCCTTTTCGCCCTCCTGAATCCTTGCTTAAGTTCTTTCCTACTGTCTTTATATTCCTCAAACGATTCGTCTGTTCCTAGCCTTCCAGCCCTTACAAATGCTTCCTTTTTCTTTTTGACTAGACTCACAATATCCCGCGTTATCCAAGGTTCCAGAAACTTGCCAAACTTATCGCTCTCCTTCACAGGGACATCCTGGTCCTGGATTCAAATCAACTGACGCTTGAAAGACTCCCATATGTCAGATGTTGATTTACCCTCAAACAGCCGCCCCCAAACTAAATTCTTCAGTTCCTGCCTAATATTGTTATAATTAGCCTTCCCCCAATTTAGCACCTTCACCCGAGGACTACTCTTATCCTTATCCACAAGTACCTTAAAACTTATGGAATTATGGTCACTGTTCCGGAAATGCTCCCCGACTGAAACTTCGACCACCTGGCCGGGCTCATTCCCCAATACCAGGTCCAGTACGGCCCCATCCCTAGTTGAACTATCTACGTATTGTTTCAAGAAGCCCTCCTGGATGCTCCTCACAAATTCTGCCCCATCTAAGCCCCTAGCACTAAGTGAGTCCCAGTCAATATTGGGGAAGTTAAAATCACCCACCACTGCAACCCTGTTACCTTTACATCTTTCCAAAATCTGTCTACATATCTGCTCCTCTACCTCCCGCTGGCTGTTGGGAGGCCTGTAGTAAACCTCCAACATCGTGACTGCACCCTTCCTATTCCTGAGCTCCACCCATATTGCCTCGCTGCATGCCCCCTCCGAGGTGTCCTCCCGCAGTACAGCTGTGATATTCTCCTTAACCAGTAATGCAACTCACCCACCCCTTTTACACCCCGTATATCCCGCCTGAAGCTTCTAAAGCCTGGAACATTTAGCTGCCAATCCTGCCCTTCCCTCAACCAATTCTCTGTAATAGCAACAACATCAGATTTACAAGTAATAATCCAAGCTCTAAGTTCATCTGCCTGACCTGTTATACTTCTTGCATTGAAACAAATGTACTTCAGACCGCCAGTCCCGCTGTGCTCCGCAACATCTCCCTGCCTGCTCTTCCTCTTCGTCTTACTGGCCTTATTTACTTGTTCCCCCTCATTTATTTCACTTTCTGTCCTTCTGCTCTGCTTCCCACCCCCTGCCACACCAGTTTAAACCCTCCCGAGTGTCGCTAGCAAACCTCGCAGCCAGGATATTTGTGCCCCTCCAGTTTAGATGCATCCCGTCCTTCTTGTAAAGGTCCCATCTGTCCCTGAAGAGATCCCAATCGTCTCGATATCAGAAACCCTCCCTTCTCCACCAGCTGTTCAGCCACGTGTTTAACTGCACCATATTCCTATTTCTATCCTCACTGGCACGTGTTATTTATTATACCCTGTTTTCCCAAGCAAGATATCTATTTGCACTGGGCTACAGCGTCTAGAAATTACCAAACACCAACACCAACATAGTTTCTGGGTTTACCGAATCTCTCTTTTTGGAAACAGGGTGTGACATTTATAGCCTTCCAGTCCTCTGACAACTCTTTCATATCTCAGGAGGATTGTAAAATTCTGGCCAGTGCCCCTGCTATGTCCACCATTCTTTCCCTCAACAAACCTCATATATCCTATCTAAACCAGGTAAATCTTTTACTTTATTGTGATACAAAAAGTGTTGGATTGAAAGGGGTTGACTGAACCTGTTTGTTCAGTGACTGTAATTAATGTCAGTCACAATGGACACTAATTGCGTCACTGGAGGGTTTCCCTCTTCTATAAATAATGGGCTCCATTCAAAGTGCTATCCCATAGTTTCAGTTGGAGCATCAACCCTGATACGAACAGGGATCCGTGGCTGCAGTGAGATGGAGAGGATAGACCAGATTCTGATAACAATGAATTGGAATCTTACAACAATGGGTCAGAATCTGAGAACAATAGATTGGAATGTTACAACAATGGGTCAGAATCTGAGAACAATAGATTGGAATGTTACAACAATGGGTCAGAATCTGAGAACAATAGATTGGAATGTTACAACAATGGGTCAGAATCTGAGAACAATAGATTGGAATGTTACAACAATGGGTCAGAATCTGAGAACAATAGATTGGAATGTTACAACAATGGGCAGCAGGAGTTTCTCCTATTGGCTTGGCGAAATTACTGCAGATTATTTTTGGATAACATTAGAATGGCGGATCTATTTTGCACTGAAGATGATTGAAACGATTTACGATCCCATCCTCGCTATTATTGGTGTACCTGGTAAGTCTCTGTATCCAACTATTGGATCTATAAAGACTGCCCGGTGTCCAATCCTCAGGCTTGTGGGGTATCAGTGGACCCTCATTCAGTGTCTACCCCTGTCCACCTCAAAGACTGCCCTGTGTCCAATCCTCAGCAGAGAGAAGCAGGATGAAAGGTCCTGTGGCTTTGTCAGGATATAGGGATTCGTGATGGTGTAGGTGGCTCTGTGGGGTCCCCTTGACAACGGGGAGAGATACAGGAACTGGTGGAACTCTCACTCCATTAATGTGCAGTTGGTGTGTGAGCATGCCCAGTGCATCATGTTGGTGAATGTCCACTATCCTGGTACCAGCCAGGATACCTTCATTCTGAAACAGTCAGCTGGTCCCAATATTTCGGAGCTCCATGGAAAACCGGAATGCGGTTCCTCAGAGACAATGGACCCCCCACCCCCAGCCCAGACATGGCTATACCTCCTGCACCCCCAAACCCACTTCCCACTGCCAGTCAAACAAACACTCCAGCAGGAACACAGTGGAACAGACCATCGGTGTGATGAAGCAATGCTTACAATGTCTGAACCGCTCGGGGGGAGCCCTCCAGTACACACTGGAGCAGGTGTCCAAGTTCATGGTGTTCTGCTGCACCCTTCATATCATCACCATCATGAGGACACAGTCATTGGCACCAGGAATCCGGAGGCTCCCTCAGGAGGAAGCGGAGGAGGCAGGGAGGATATTTCCTGGTTGCCTTCGACCCGGACAGGCTGTTGGAGAGTCCCTGCCAAGATTCCAGATACCACAGTACGACTTCCCTGTCACACCATGTATCCCCCCCATTCTCCACCATTACACCCATCTGAACGCCCCGTGACAGCGTCCCCTTGGTCACCATCCAGCAATAAAAGCCACCAACAAAAACCTTTTCATTAACATCTCTATCCATCACCAATTAAGCAAACAAAACTGAACTATTCACACTTGTGTATTCGCTTGATGCCTGTCTTGTGAGTTCCCTCGACCTGCCTTGTGCTCCTACACAGTGTTTCTCCAGTGACGGCAGCATGGCTGGTGAAAGGCTGCTGACTTTCACTGGGGGGTGACTGCAGATGGCCTTGCAGGACGTCCTCGAGCGGCTCTGGGCACTGAGGGCTCGGATTCAGACTGCACCACCTCGAGATGGGCAGCAGCAGCCTGGGCTGGCTGATGAGTAACAGCAAGGACATTGGTGGAGTGACAGTGAAGGGAGAACAAATACTGTCACCCAGAGAGAGGACAGCAGGTTCATGCTCCACGGAGCCACTGTAAATCCCACTTGATGACACCTCAGCAATCCATGTAATCCACCGGATCACTGAGACGCTGGGTGTCTGCTTTCTGTGCTGCTGTGGAAGCTGAGACAATGGGGCTCATTCTGGGGTAGGTGGGACCTCTACAAACAGGATGGTCGTCACCTGAACCAGAGGGGTACCAATATTCTGGGGGGGAGATTTGCTGGTGCTCTTCGGGGGAATTTAAACTCATTCAGCAGGGGAATGGGAACCCAAATTGTAGTTCCAGTGTACAGGATGTTGAGAGTAGTGAGGTCAGGGATAAGGTTACAAGGACGCAAGAGGGCACTGGCAAGCAAGAACTTGGTTTAAAGTGTGTCTACTTCAACGTCAGGAGCATCCGGAATAAGGTGGGTGAGCTTGCAGCATGGGTTGGTACCTGGGATTTCGATGCTGTGGCCATTTCAGAGACATGGGTAGAGCAGGGGCAGGAATGGATGTTGCAGGTTTCGGGATTTAGATGTTTCAGTTAAAACAGAGAAGATTGTAAAAGAGGAGGGGGTGTGGCATTGTTAATCAAGGAGAGTATTACAGCGGCAGAAAGGACGTTTGAGGACTCGTCTACTGAGGTAGTATGGACCGAGGTTAGAAGCAGGAGAGGAGAGGTCACCCTGCTGGGAGTCTTCTATAGACCTCCGAATAGTTCCAGAGATGTAGAGGAAAGGATAGCGAAGATGATTCTCGACAGGGGCGAGAATAACAGGGTAGTTGTTATGGGGGACTTTAACTTTCCAAATATTGACTGGAAATACTATAGTTCGAGTACTTTAGATGGGTCAGTTTTTGTCCAGTGTGTACAGGAGGGTTTTCTGACACAGCATGTAGACAGGCCAACCAGGGGCGATGCCACATTAGATTTGGTACTGGGTAATGAACCCGGCCAGGTGTTAGATTTAGATGTAGGTGAGCACTTTGGTGATAGTGATCACAATTCGGTTAGGTTTACCTTAGCGATGGGCAGGGACAGGTATATACCGCAGGGCAAGAATTATAGCGGGGGGAAAGGAAATTATGATGCGATTAGGCAAGATTTAGGATGCGTAGGATGGGGAAGGAAACTGCAGGGGATGGGCACAATCGAAATGTGGAGCTTATTCAAGGAGCAGCTACTGCGTGTCCTTGATAAATATGTACCTGTGAGGCAGGGAGGAAGTTGTCGAGCGAGGGAGCCGTGGTTTACTAAAGAAGTTGAAGCGCTTGTCAAAGGGAAGAAGAAGGCTTATGTTAGGATGAGACGTGAAGGCTCAGTTAGGGCGCTTGAGAGTTCCAAGCCAGCCAGGAAGGATCTAAAGGGAGAGCTAAGAAGAGCAAGGAGAGGACACGAGAAGTCATTGGCGGATAGGATCAAGGAAAACCCTAAGGCTTTCTATAGGTATATCAGGAATAAAAGAATGACTAGAGTTAGATTAGGGCCAATCAAGGATAGTAGTGGGAAGTTGTGTGTGGAATGAGAGGAGATAGGGGAAGCGTTAAATGAATATCTTTCGTCAGTATTTACAGCGGAGAAAGAAAATGTTGTCGAGTAGAATACTGAGATTCAGACTACTAGGCCAGATGGGATTGAGTTTCACAAGGAGGAGGTGTTAGCAATTTTGGAAAGTGTGAAAATAGATAAGTCCCCTGGGCCAGATGGGATTTATCCGAGGATTCTCTGGGAAGCCAGGGAGGAGATTGCAGAGCCTTTGTCCTTGATCTTTATGTCGTCATTGTCGACAGGAATAGTGCCAGAAGACTGGAGGATAGCAAATGTTGTCCCCTTGTTCAAGAAGGGGAGTAGAGACAGCCCTGGTAATTATAGACCTGTGAGCCTTACTTTGGTTGTGGGTAAAATGTTGGAAAAGGTTATAAGAGACATGATTTATAATCATCTTGAAAAGAATAAGTTCATTAGCGATAGTCAGCACGGTTTTGTGAAGGGTAGGTCGTGCCTCACAAACCTTATTGAGTTTTTCGAGAAGGTAACCAGACTGGTGGATGAGGGTAAAGCAGTGGATGTGGTGTATATGGATTTCAGTAAGGCGTTTGATAAGGTTCCCCACGGTAGGCTATTGCAGAAAATACGGAAGTATGGGGTTGAAGGTGATTTAGAGCTTTGGATCAGAAATTGGCTAGCTGAAAGAAGACAGAGGGTGGTGGTTGATGGCAAATGTTCATCCTGGAGTTTAGTTACTAGTGGTGTACCGCAAGGATCTGTTTCGGGCCACTGCTGTTTGTCATTTTTATAAATGACCTGGAAGAGGGTGTAAGAGGGTGGGTTAGTAAATTTGCGGATGACACGAAGGTCGGTGGAGTTGTGGATAGTGCCGAAGGATGTTGTAGGTTACAGAGGGACATAGATAGGCTGCAGAGCTGGGCTGAGAGATGGCAAATGGAGTTTAATGCGGAAAAGTGCGAGGTGATTCACTTTGGAAGGAGTAACAGGAAGGCAGAGTACTGGGCTAATGGGAAGATTCTTGGTAGTGTAGATGAACAGAGAGATCTTGGTGTCCAGGTACATAAATACCTGAAAGTTGCTACCCAGGTTAATAGGGCTGTGAAGAAGGCATATGGTGTGTTAGCTTTTATTAGTAGGGGGATCGAGTTTCGGAGTCACGAGGTCATGCTGCAGCTGTACAAAATTCTGGTGAGACCGCACCTGGAGTATTGCGTGCAGATCTGGTCTCCGCATTATAGGAAGGATGTGGAAGCTTTGGAAAGGGTGCAGAGGAGATTTACCAGAATGTTGCCTGGTATGGAGGGAAGGTCTTACGAGGAAAGGCTGAGGGACTTGAGGTTGTTTGCGTTGGAGAGAAGGAGGAGGAGAGGTGAGTTAATAGAGCCATACAAGATAATGAGAGGGTTAGATAGGCTGGATAGTGAGAGTCTTTTTCCTCGGATGGTGATGGCAAACACGAGGGAACATTGCTTTAAGTTGAGGGGTGATAGATACAGGACAGATGTTAGAGATAGTTTCTTTACTCAGAGAGTAGTAGGGGCGTGGAACGCCCTGCCTGCAACAGTAGTAGACTCGCCAACTGTAAGGGCATTTAAATGGTCATTGGATAGACATATGGATGAAAATGGAACAGTGTAGGTCAGATAGTTTCACAGGTCGGCGCAACATCGAGGGCCGAAGGGCCTGTACTGAGCTGTAATGTTCTAATCTAATCTAATGGTCACCAAACACTGTATCGCAGCTGAGTCCCCTAATGCTGTCATAGAGTTAGTGACCACTTCCACAGGGGAAGGAATAGGCTTCTAGCTCTGTGCAATGTCCTGTGCCATGTTGGAGCCGGACTCCTCCATGTTCCTTGACAGTGATAACAGAATGTCTGACAGGCCTGTCAATGGACAAAGTATCTCAGTGTACATGTCGATCAGCATTCTCCTGCATGCTGTTCCACCAATGTTTACATCTGAGTCCTGTGTATTGTAACTCGTTTGTGACCTTGCCCTCCGGTGATCTGGCACATGAACTATCCTTTCCCCGTGGCCTGGCTGTAGCTCACTCGTGCTCGGTGACTCACCACGTGCAGGTTCTGACTCTATACCAGCCTCTAAAGCACACACAGTGTAAGTATTTGAGCTGTTGGCTGTGAGTATCAGAGCAAGTGATGGGGCTTCACCATCAGTGCTGTGCTGCTGCTCTTTCTCTGTCTCCTGGAGCTGCTGTGACTGGGAAGCTGGCAGTTTTCAGTTATCGTTGGAAAGTACAAAATCAGAAGGGGAGGGTTGGGTGGAGGTATTGGGGGTGGGATGGAAAGCAGGAGGTCCATGGTCCCACCATCTGCAGCTTGTACATCATCCCAGACAGCAGCATGAGGGGGAGGTGGGAGTTAAGAAGGGACATCAGGCAGGTGCATAGCATCATCCTGAATGCTCTCGGTCATGTCGGATGCTACAGGCTCTGTCACAGCCGGTCCCATGATGTGGAGAACCATCTCCTCCCTTTGGCTCAGGGGATGAAGGTCTGCCTGGCCCCCGCCGGTTCACTTCTTCGCCTGTGATTATGGGCCACCTTGTCCTGTAAGAGATGGGATGGAATATCAGTAATTGTGTTTCACTGTATTTGGGTGATGTGCCTGCCATAGCTGAATAGCTGGAGGTATGTGGAGGCAGTGAGAGGTGGGTATGAGGCTGGTATCAGTGGAAGGTGTGTGAGGGTGAGGTGGAGTATGTGAATGTTCGGTGTGAGTCCTGAGTGTTAGGTGCTCCTGATGGGTGAGTGATGGGGGTGTGGTGCATTGAGCAGTGTGAGATGTTGGTGATGTTGGGGGTAGGAGATGCCATTTGGAGATGAAGTCACTGACATCGAACACCCGTGTGAGCTCATTAAACTTCTTCTGGCACTGCTGCCACGTTCTCGGGCCCACACCTCTTGCATTGACATCCCTGGCCACCTTCTCCCGTTCCCTTCAGAGAGCGTTACTTGAGGGCCTCGGCCGCACGCCATGGAAACATGGCCTCTTTCCTCCTGTCACCCTCCATGACTCAGGTTTCCAGCACCACATCCGTGAACTGCAGAGCCCTCTATAGTTTTTTAGTTTTAGTGTTAGAGATACAGCACTGAAACAGGCCTTCGGCCCACCGAGTCTGTGCCGATCATCAACCAGCCATTTATACTAATCCGACACTAATTCCATATTCCTGCCACATATTCCTACCTGTCCCTATATTTCCCTACCTCCTACCTATACTAGGGGCAATTTATAATGGGCAATTAACCTATCAACCTGCAAGTCTTTGGCATGTGAGAGGAAACCGCAGCACTCGGAGGAAACCCACGCAGACACAGGGAGAACTTGCAAACTCCACACAGGCAGTACCCAGAATTGAACCCGGGTCGCTGGAGCTGTTAGGCTGCAGTGCTAACCACTGCACCACTGTGCCGCCCTAATGTTCCAGTTACCTTGTTTCCAATTGCAGAATTCACAGTCAGCACACGCAGCCTCCTGTGATTCAGTGCAGCTTCCCTTTAAGAGGGACAGACTGACTTTAAAAGCTGAATGCTGGTTGAAACACGAGCCAGCCTCACACACAGTTCTGTCCCAGTTAACAGTGCAGACAGACAGCAGTGCGGGTCACCCTGGGCAGCAAGTAGAATTCATGGAAATGAGGAGACAGCAGAAGCTTTGTGTGTCACCTGCCTCAACAAGAACGGGCACGGGCAGATCATGAATCACAAACCCGACGCACAGAAGGAGGATATTCGGCCCATTGTGTCAGTGCAGTCTCTTTGAAAGAGATATCTAATTAGTTCCTCTCCCCTCCTCTTGCCCCACATTCCAGCTTTTTAAATTCCAATTCATGTATTTGCTGAATTCTCTTTTGAAAGATATTATTGAATCTGCTTCCACCATGTTTTCAGGCAGTGAATCCCACAACCCAACAACTCGCTGTGTAAGAAGATTCTCCTCATTTCACCTCTGGTTCTTTGTCAATTCCCTTCAATCTGTGTCTTCTTAATACTGAACTTTCTGACACTGGAAACAGTTTCACATTAATTACTCTATCAAAACCCTTCATGATTTTGAATTCTATATTAAATCTCCCCTTACCCTTCACTGCTCGAAAGAGAACAATCCCAGCTTTTCCAATCTCTCCACGTAACTGAATTCCCAGGTCCCTGGTACCATTCTAGTAAATCATCTCTGTATCTTCACTAAATCCTTGACATCCTTACCAAAGTGTGGTGATCAGAATTGGACACAATTCTCCAGCTGGGACCTAACCAAGAATGTATAAAGATCAGCATTTCCTCCTGAGTTTTATTACTCTGTGCCTCTCTCCAACACCAAGGAAACTACATGTTACCTTCAAAGATCTGTGTGTGTACACCCCCAGTTCTCTCTAATCCTGCACCCACTTTATAATGGTACCATTGAGTTTATATTGTTTCTCCGCACAGCAAGATCCCACAAGTAGCAGTGTGATCATGATCTGATCTGTTTTGTGATGTTGATTTGAGGGGTAAATGTTGACCAGGACACTGGGAATAATTCCCCTGACCTTCTAAATAATTCCATGGGATCTTTCCATCCCATGAGTGGGCAGACGGGGCCTGGCTTTACCTTTTCTTTGATAAGGCGGCACCTGTGACAGTGCAGCACTCCCTCAGTACTGCACTGCAGTGTCAGCCTTGATTCTTGTGATCAAGTCCTGCAGTGACATTTGATCCTTGAATCTTGTGACTGAAAGGGGAAGAGCTACAAACTGAGCCACTGCTGACATTGGTCCTTTAATCCCATGTGTTTCTAATTCGGTAACATGGTTGTGATGTGGTACTTTATCAAACGCCCGTTTAAAGGATAGGAATATTGGGAAAGTACAGGCAGGAACAATCATAGGAATTATAGAATAGCATTGCACTGAAGGAGGTCATTTGGTCCATCAAGTCTGTGCTGTCACTTTTGAAGAGCTTCCAGTTAGTCCCTCACCCGGGCTCTTTCCCAGATTCTTCCATTTTTTCTGCCTTAAGATATCTATCCAATTCCCTTTTGGAATCTACTATTGAATCTGTATCCTTCAGCCTACCAGACCACACACTGCAAATCCGAAACACCCATTGACTAAAAAAAATCCCCGTGTCACCTCTGCTTCTTGTTTCCAATCACCGTAAATCTGTGTCCTCTGGTTAATGGCCCCTCGCACATTGGAAACAATTTCATTTTATTTAATTTATCTAAATCCTTCATAATCTTAAACATTTCGATCAGATCTCCTTTTAAATTTCCCTGCTCTGAGGTGAACAGTCCCAGCTACATAACTGTAATCCCTCATCCCTGGAAATCCCCTCTCCAAAGGTTTAATGTCCTTCCTAAAGTGGGTTTTCCATTATTGGACACAATAGTCCAGGTGCAGATGAACTAGTCTTTTCTATGGGATTAATATATCATCCTGACTATTCTACTCTGTGTCTCTATTAATAAAGCCTAAGCAAGATCCCACAAGTAGCAGTGTGATCATGATCAGATCTGTTTTTGTGATGTTAATTTGAGGGGTAAATGTTGACCAGGACACTGGGAATAATTCCCCTGACCTTCTAAATAATTCCATAGGATGTTTACATCCACCTGAGAGGGCAGACGGGGCCTGGCTTTACCTTTTCTTTGATAAGGTGGCACCTCTGACAGTGCAACATTCCCTCAGTACTGCACTGCAGTGTCAGCCTTGATTCTTGTCATCAAGTCCTGCAGAGACACTTGATCCTAGAAGCTTGTGATTGAAAGGGGAGAGAGTTACAAACTGAGCCACGGCTGACATTGACCCTTTAATCCCATGTGTTTCTAATTCGGTAACACTGCTGTTATGTGGTACTTTCTCAAACACCTGTTGAAAGGATAGGAATACTGGGAAAGTACAGACAGGAACAATCATAGAATCATAGAATTGCACAGCCCTGAATGATGTTATTCTGCCCATCAATTCAGTGCTGGCCATTTCAAAGAACAATCCAGTTACTCCCACTCCCTGACTCTTTCACTATATCCTAACATTTTTTCTCCTTCAGATATTTATCCAATTCCCATTTGGGATCCACTGTTGAATCTGTATCCATCAGTCTATCAGACATTGTATTCCAAATCCAAACCACTCAGAAACAAAAATGCTCATGTCTGCTTCTTTTACCAATCACCTTAAAACTGTGTCTCTGGTTAGCGGTCCCTTGGACATTGGAAACAGTTTCTCTTTATTTAATTTATCTAAACCCTTCCTAATGTTAAACAGCTCAATTAAATCTCCTCTGTGAGTTCTCTGCTCTAAGCAGAACAATCCCAAATACATAACTGTAATCCCTCATGCTTGGACAAGTTCTAGTAAAACAGTTCTGTCACCTCTCCAAAGGCTTTATGTCCTTCCTAAAGTGTGGTTCCCAGTATTCGACACAAGACTTCATGTGCAGCTGAACTAGTATTTTATAAATGTTTCACATGATGTCCTTGCTTTTGTTCATTTTGCCTCTTTTTAGAAAACCTAGGATCCCATATATTTATTAACTGTTTCGCTACCCTTTCGTGCCAGCTTCAAAGATTTGTGTACAAACACCCCAGGTGTCTCTGTTATTTCACCACCTTTATAGTTATACCATTTAACTTGTATTGTCTCTCCTCATTCATCCTTTCAAAATGTATTACCTCACACATCTGCAATGCCAATTAAATATTGAGAAGATTGAAGCCATTGTTTTCTGTCTCTGCTCCAAACATTTCCTAGCTACACACTCCATCCCTCTCCTTTGTAAATGCTTGAGACGAAGTCAAACTGTTCAGAAACGTGGGTACATAGTTAACCTTGAGATGCCTGGCGATGGGCTTCCGACCAAATATTCACACCATCAGTAAAACGGCTTATTTCCACCCGCGGTGGAGTTGCATTGCTGGTTAAAAAGGAAATTAACGCAATAGTGAGGAAGGATATTAGCTCTGATGATGTGGAGTCTGTATGGGAAGAGCTGAGAAACACTAAGGGGCAAAAAACGTTAGTGGGTGTTATATATAGACCCCCAAACTATGGTGGTGATGTGGGAATGGTCTTAAACAGGAAATTAGAGATGCATACGATAAAGCAACATCTGTAATTATGGGTGAGTTTAATCTGCATATAGATTGGTCAAATCAAATTTGTCACAATAACGTCAAGGAGGAATTCATGGAATGTATATGGGATAGTTTTCTGGACCAATACGTTGAGGAACCAACCAGAGAACAGGCCATAATAAAAGCAAAATACTGCGGATGTTGAAAATCTGAAATAAAAACAAGAAATGCTGGAATCACTCAGCAGGTCTGGCAGCATCTGTGGAAAGAGAAGCAGAGTTAACGTTTCGGGTCAGTGACCCTTCTTCGGAACTGACAAATATTAGAAAAGTCACAGATTATAAACAAGTGATGTGGGGTTGGGGCAAGAGATAACAAAGGAGAAGGTGCAGATTGGACCAGGCCACATAGCTGACCAAAAGGTCACGGAGCAAAGGCAAACAATATGTTAATGGTGTGTTGAAAGACAAAGCATTAGTACAGATTAGGTGTAAATACACTGAATATTGAACAGCAGCAGGTGCAAACCTGAAAAAAAACCTGGAAAAAAACAGTGGGTCAGCAAACTGAACAAACTAAGATGAAATGAAATAAATGCAAAAAAAGATTGTAAAAAATGTAAAAAAGAATGTTAAAAAAAGGAAGAAAAATAACTAAAAATGAAAGTAAAGTGGGGGGCTGTCATGCTCTGAAATTATTGAACTCAATGTTCAGTCCGGCAGGCTGCAGTGTGCCTAATCGTTAGATGAGATGCTGTTCCTCGAGCTTACGTTGATGTTCACTGGAACACTGCAGCAATCCCAGGACAGAGAAATGAGCATGAGAGCAGGGGGGAGTGTCTGCAGGGGGGAGTTGCAAGCTGATTGGTTGGGTGAGTAGCAGCTGTTAGTGCATGTAGATATCTTTGAAAAAGTGAAAAGTTTATTTTTGTGGATAGAAAACTCTGGTGATAAGGTGAGTACTACTGAAGTGTTTCTTTTTATTAATTATTAAGAACCTTGGTTTGAAGTGGGCAGAACAAGGCCCCTCATGTAATTAGAATTTTTTAAATTAAGGATGTAACTAATTAATCTAAGGGTAGGTCATGACAGGAGAGTTCAGCCCCGTGATCTGCTCCTCCTTCCCTTTGTGGGAAATCAGGGATGCTTCCAGTTTCCCTGGTGACCATGTGTGCAGGAAGTGTATCCATCTGCAGCTGCTGGTTACCCACATTACGGAGATGGATTTGCGGGTGAAATCACTGTGGAGCATCCGTAATGCTGAGGAAGTCGTGGATAACATGTTTAGCGAGGTGGTCACACCGCAGGTAATCGCTGCACAGGCAGAAAAGCGATGGGTGACCACCAGACGGAGTAGTAGGCACAGGCAGGTAGTGCAGGAGTCCCCTGTGGCCACCCCCCTCTCAAACAGATAGACCGCTTTGGATACTGTTGGGGGGGATGACCTCCCAGGGGAAAGCAGCAACAGCCAGGCCCATGGGACCACAGAGGGCTCTGCCGCACAGCAGGGCAGGAAAAGGGGTGTAAGAGTTTTCGTGATAGGAAATTTTATCGTAAGGGGTGCAGGTAGGCGTTTCTGTGGCCGCAAAAGAGGCACCAGGATGGTATGTTGCCTCGCTGCTGCTAGGGTCAAGGATGTCTCGGAGTGGCTGCAGGAAATTCTGAAAGGAGAGAGTGAGCAGCCAGAGGTCGTGGTCCATATTGATGCTAACGACATAGACAGGAAGAGAGAAAAAGTCCTGCAAAGTGAATATAGGGAGTTAGGCAGGTTAAAAAGTAGAACCTCTAGGGGTAATCTCAGGATTTGGCCGAACCATCAGCCTCAAGAAAATGAACATCATGGGACAGGATGTCAGAAATGCTCCATCCATCAATATCGGCGGCCACGCTCTGGAAGTGTTTCAAGAGTTCACCTACCTATGCTCAACTATCACCAGTTACCTGTCTCTAGATGCAGAAATCAACAAGCGCACGGGAAAGGCTTCCACTGCTATGTCCAAACTGGCCAAGAGAGTGTGGCAAAATGGCGCACTGACACGGAACACAAAAGTCCGAGTGTATCAAGCCTGTGTCCTCAGTACCTTGCTCTATGGCAGCGAGGCCTGGACAACGTATGTTAGCCAAGAGCGACGTCTCAATTCAGTCCATCTTCACTGCCTCCGGAGAATACTTGGCATCAGGTGCAGGACCGTATCTCCAACACAGGAGTCCTCGAGGCGGCCAACATCCCCAGCTTATACACACTACTGAGTCAGCGGCGCTTGAGATGGTTTGGCCATGTGAGCCGCATGGAAGATGGCAGGATCCCCAAAGACACATTGTACAGCGAGCTCGCCACTGGTATCAGACCCACCGGCCGTCCATGTCTCTGCTTTAAAGACGTCTGCAAATGCGACATGAAGTCCTGTGACATTGATCACAAGTCGTGGGAGTCAGTTGCCAGCGATCGCCAGAGCTGTCGGGCAGCCATAAAGGAGGGGCTAAAGTGTGGCGAGTCGAAGAGACTTCACAGTTGGCAGGAAAAAAGGCAGAAGCGCAAGGGGAGAGCCAACTATGTAACAGCCCCGTCAGACAAATTTTTCTGCAGCACCTGTGGGAGAGCCTGTCACTCGAGAATTGGCCTTTATAGCCACTCCAGGCGCTGCTGCACAAACCACTGACCACCTCCAGGCGCTTATCCATTGTCTCTCGAGATAAGGAGGCCAAAGACAAAGAGGAAGAAGAATCTCAGGATTACTCCCTGTGCCACGTGCTGGTGAGGATAGGAATAGGAGGATTAAGGAAATGAAAGTGTGGCTGAAGAGCTGGTGTAGGCGGGAGGGCTTCAGCGACTTGGATCATTGGGATCTCTTCTGGTGCAGAGGTGACCTGTTGAAGAGGGTCGGATTGCATCTAAACTGGAAGGGGACCAATATCCTTGCGGGGAGGTTTGTTAGTGCTACTCGGGAGGGTTTAAACTAGTCTTGCAGAGAGGTGGGACTCAAAGTAGTAGTCTCTCCGATGACATAGTTAAGTTAAATGTAGAGGTTAATGCAAGCATGTCCAGTAGGCGGGCCTGGCAGTGGCCTGACAGGGAGCGTGGAAGGTCTGGTCGACTAAACTGCAAGTGGTTAGCACCTCAGCCTCACAGCTCCAGGGACCCGTGTTCCATTCTGGGTACTGCCTGTGCGGAGTTTGCAAGTTCTCCCTGTGTCTGCGTGGGTTTCCTCCGGGTGCTCCGGTTTCCTCCCACATGCCAAAGACTTGCAGGTTGATAGGTTAATTGGCCATTATAAATTGCCCCTAGTATAGGTAGGTGGTAGGGAAATATATAGGGACAGGTGGGGATGTGATAGGAATATGGGATTAATGTAGGATTAGTATGAATGTGTGGTTGATGGTCGGCACAGACTCGGTGGGCCGAAGGGCCTGTTTCAGTGCTGTATCTCTAAACTAAACTACTTTAATCCATGAGGCCTTACAGGTAAGGCAGATGAAATCAGAGCATGGATCAGTACATGGGATTGTGATATTATAGCTATTACAGAAACGTGGTTGAGGGATAGGCAAGACTGGTGGTTCAATGTTGTGGGGTACCGATGCTTCAGTTGGAGGGAAGAGAGGATGGGGAGTTGCACTATTGATTAGAGAGCACAACACGGCAGTCGTTAGAGAGGATATCCCGCGGGGACCGTCCAGTGAGGCCAAATGAGTGGAGCTTAGAAATAAGCAAGTGGTGATCTCTTTGATGGCATTATACTATCGGCCCCCCAATAGTCAGAGGGAATTGGAGGAGCATATATGCAGGGAAATCACAGGTAGGTGTAGGAATTATAGGGTTGTAATAGTAAGTGATTTTAACTTTCCTAATATTGACTGGGACTGCCTTGGTGCTAAGGGATCAGATGGGCAAGAATTTGTTAAGTGTGTCCAGGATAGTTTTATGAAACAGTATGTGGATGGCCCTACGAGAGAAAAGGCTACACTCGACCTCCTCTTTGGAAATGAGGATGGGCAGGTGGATGATGTGTTAGTGAGGGAGCACTTTGGAACCAGTGACCATAACTCTATTACCTTCAAGATAGTTATGGAAGAGGATAAGACTGGTTCTCAGAATGAAGTCCTAAATTGGAGGAAGGTTAATTTTGATAGCATCAGACAGGAACTCTCAAAAGTTGAATAAAGGGCTGTGTACAGGTAAAGGGACGTCTGGCAAGTGGGAGACTTTTAAAAGTGAGATAGGAAGAGTTATGGGCCGGCATATTCCTGTTAGATGGAAGGGCAAGGCTGGCAAGTTTAGGGAACCTTGGTTGATGAGGGATGTTGAGGGTCTGATCAGGACAAGGAAGGAGGCATATGTCAGGTATAGGCAGCGGGGATCAAACGAGTCCCTCCAGGAATAGAGTGGATGTAGGAGTGCACTCAAGAAAGAAATTATGAGGGAGAAAAGGGGCCATGAGATTTCCCTGGCAGATAAGATAATGGAGAATCTTAAAATAGTTTATGAGAATATTAGGAGTAAAAGGGTAGCTAGGGAGAGAGTCGGTCCCCTTAAGGATCAGTGTGGTAATCTACGTGTGCAGCCACGGGAAATGGGCGAGGTCTTAAATGAATACTTCTCGTCTTTATTTACCATGGAGACAACATGGAAGCTGGTGAGTTCAAGGGAGGGAACAGTGATATCCTGGAGCATATCAACATTACAAAGGAGGCGGTGTTGGAGGTTTTGAAGCGCATTAAGATAGATAAATCCCCAGGGCCTCACCAGGTGTATCCTAGGATGCTATGGGAAGAACGGGAGTATATTCCTGGAGCCCGAGCAGAGATTTTTGCAATATCGTTAGCCATGGGTGAGGTACCGGAAGACTGGAGGATAGCTAATGTTGCGCCTTTATTTAATAAGGGCAGCAGTGATAAGCCAGGGAACAACAGGCTGGTGAGCCTTACATCAGTGGTGGGAAAGTTATTGGAAGGGATTCTGACAGACAGGATTTATATGCATCTGGAAAGGCAACGTCTGATTAGGGATAGTCAGCATGGCTTTGTGCATGGGAATCATGTCTCAGGAATTTGATTGAGTTTTTTGAGGAGGTGACCAAGAGGATTGACGGGGGCAGGGCGAAGGACGTTGTCTACATGGACTTTAGCAAGGCCTTTGACAAGGTCCCGCATGGTCGGCTGGTCCAGAAGGTTCAAACACATGGGATCCAGGATGTGCTAGCCAATTGGATACAAAATTGGCTTGGTGATCGGATGGTAGTGGGGGGTTGTTTTTCACATTGGAGGCTGGTGACCAGTGGTGTGCCACAGGGATCGGTTCTGGGTCCTCTCTTGTTTGTCATATATATTAATGACTTGGATATGAATGTAGGGGTCATGATTGGTAAGTTTGCAGATGATACAAAAATTGATGGGATAGTAGAAAGTGAAGAAGGTTGTGTAAGGTTACAACAGGATATAGATAAACTTGGAAAGTGGGCAAGGGATTGGCAAATGGAATTTAATGCAGACAAGTGCGAAGTGATGCATTTTGGGAAGTTAAACCAGTGCAGTACATATACAGTGAATGACAGGGCCTGGGGAGTGTTGTTGAGCAGAGAGACCTTGGGGTGCAAGTGCATAGTTCCCTGAATGTGGCAACACAGGTAGACTGGGGGGTGAAGAAGGTGTATGGCATGCTTGTCTTCATCAAATGCGGCATGGAGTACAAGCGTTGGGACGTCATGTTACAGTTGTACATAACATTGGTTATTCCGCATTTGGAGGACAGTGTGCAGTTCTGGTCGCAGCACGACAGGAAAGATGTGATTAAGCTAGAGAAGGTGCAGAAAAGATTCATAAGGATGTTGCCTGGTTTGGAGGGCTTGAGTTATAAAGAGAAATTGGGTAGGCTGGGGCTGTTTTCCCTGGAGCAAAGACGACTGAGAGGGGACATGATGGAGGTATATAAAATTATGAGAGGCATAGACTGAGCAGGTAGCCAGAGTCTGTTTCCCATGGGTGGGGGTGACTAAAACTGGAGGGCATAGATTTAAGATGAAAGGGAGTAGGTGTAAAGGGGATTAAAAGGGTAATTTTTTCACACAAAGAATATTGCGTATCTGAATGAGCTGCCAGAGGAGGTGGTGGAGGCAGGAACAGTAGCCACATTTAAGAGTCATCTGGACAGGTATTTGAATGAGCAAAGCATAGACGGATATGGAATTAATGCAGGCACGTGGAACCAGTACAGATCGGCATTATGGTCGGCATGGACGCAGTGGGCCGAAGGGCCTGTTTCTATGCTGTACGAATCTATGACTCCAAGATAGAGAGTGACGTAGTTGATTCTGAGACTAGGGTCGTGAATTTTAATAAAGGAAAGTATGAAGGTATGAGGCACCAGTTGGCTCTGATGGATTGGGAAACGTTACTTAAAGGGATGATGGTGGAAAGGCAATGGCAATATTCAAAGAGTGCATTGATGAACTGCAACAATTGTTTACTCCTGTCTGGCGCAAAAGTAAAATGGGAAACGTAGCCAAACCATGGCTTACAAGGAAAATTAGAGATAGTATTAGATTCACGGTAGAGGCATATACATTCAACAGAAAGGAACAACAGACCTGAGGATTGGGAGCAGTTTAGAATTCAGCAAAGGAGGACCTAGGGATTGATTAATAAGGGGGAAAATAAAGTACATGAGTAAGCTTGTGGGGAACATACATCCTGACTGTAAAGGTTTCTGTAGGTATGTGAAGAGGAAAGGATTGGTTAAGACAAATGTAGGTCCTTACAGTTAGAAACATGGGAATTTATTATGGGAAACAAAGAAATGGCTAACCAACTAAATGCATACTTTGATTCTGTCTTCACAAAGGATGGCACAAATATCTTACCAGAAATGTTGGGGAACACAGGGTTTAGTGAGAGGAAGGAACCGAAGGAAATCAGTATTAGTAGAGAAATTGTGTTGGGGAAGTTGATGGTATTGAAGGCCGATAAATCCTCAGGGCCTGATAATCTACATCCCAGATTACTTAAAGAAGTGACCCTAGAAATAGTGCATGCATTGGTGGTCATCTTTCAAGATTCTTTAGACTTTGGAACAGTTCCAGCTGATTGGAGGGCAGCTAATGTAACCCCACCATTTATAAAGGGAGGGAGAAATAAAGCAGGGAATTGTAGACAAGTCAGCCTGAAGTCGGTAGTGGGGAAGATTCGAGAGTCCATTATCAAAGATTTGAAAGCAGAGCACCTGGAGAACAGTGTTAGAATCGGACAGAGTCAGCATGGATTTACGAAAGGGAAATCATGCTTGATAAATCTATTAGAATTCTTCAAATATGTAACTAATAGAGTGGATGAGGGGGAGCCAGAGAATGTGGTTTATTTGGACTTTCAGAAGGCTTTCGACAAAGTCCCACATAAGAGATTAGTGAGTAAAATTACAGCGCATGGGATTAGTGGTAGTGTATTACAATAGATAGAAAATTGGTTGGCAGATGGAAAAAAAGAGTAGGGATAAACGGATCTTTTTCCAAATGGCAGGCAGTGATTAGTGGGGTACCACAGGGATCGGTGCTGGGACCCCAACTATTCACACTCCATATTAATGATTTAGATGAGGGAACTAAATGTAATATCTCCAAATTTTCAGAAGACACAAAACTGGGTGGGAGGGTGAGTTGTGAGGAGGATGCAGAGAGGCTTCAGGGTGATTCAGACAAGTTGAGTGAGTGGGCTATTGCATGGCAGATGCAGTATAATGTGAATAAATATGAGGTTATCCACTTTGGTAGCAAAAACAGGAAGGCAGATTAGTATCTGAACAGCTACACACTGAGAGAGGGAAATATGCAGCGATACATGGGTGTTCTCGTACACCAGTCACTGAAGGTAAGCATGCAGGTGCAACAGGCGGTAGAAAAAGGCGATTGTTATGTTGGCCTTCATGGAGACAGGATTCGAGTACAGGAGCAGGGTTGTTTTGCTGCACTTATACTGGGCCTTGGTGAGGCCGCACTTGGAATATTGTGTGCTGTTTTGGTTTCCTTCTCTGAGAAAGGATGTTCTTGCATTAGAGGGAGTGCAACGAAGTTTTATCAGAGTGATTCCTGGGATGGCGGGACTCACGTATGAGGAGAGTTAGGATTATATTCGCTGGAGTTCAGAAGAGTGAAGAGGGATCTCATAGAAACCGATAAAATTCTAACAGGATTTGACAGGGTAGTTGCAGGAAGGATGTTCCCGATGGGAGGGGAGTCCAGAACCAGGGGTCATAGTCTAAGGATACGGGGTAAACTTTTCAGGACTGAAATGAGGAGAAATTTCTTCACCCAGAGAGTGGTGAGCCAGTGAAATTACGTCATCACTCCCATATCCAAGAGGGATTGGAATATGCTGGCCAGTGCCTCTGCTACTTCCACCATTCCATCCCTCAGCAACCCTCATGCATCCCATCCAGACTGGGTACATTATCTACTTATTGTGGGACAAAAAGTGTTGGATTGAAAAGGGTTAACTGAATCTGTTTGTTCAGTGACTGCAAATAATATCAGTCTCCATGGACCCGAATTGTGTCACTGGAGGTTTTCCATCTTCTATTAATAAGGGGATTCCATGTGTTATCCCATCGTTTCTGCCAGAACATCAGCCCCGGCACAACAGAGATCAGCGGCTCCAGAGAGAGAGAAAGGATAGATCAGAATCTGAGAACAAATGACTGGAATGCAACAACACTTGGTCAGAATCTGAGAACAATAGATTGGAATGTTACAACAATGGGTCAGAATCTGAGAACAATAGATTGGAATGTTACAACAATGGGTCAGAATCTGAGAACAATAGATTGGAATGTTACAACAATGGACAGGAGTTTATCCTCGGAACTTTTCTACCTTTCTACATATTATGATTGGATGTCATTAAACTTCCGTATACATCTCGCACTGAAGATTATTCAATACATTTACTATCCCATTCTGGCTATTATTGGTGTCCCTGGTAAGTCTCTCTATCTAGATATTAATTCTATAAACCAAGTTTAACAGCATTACTGCTCCTGTAATTTACTCTGCCCTTTTTGCTGCCGTTGTATTCCTGGTGAATATGTCCAGCTATCAGCTCTATAAACCATTGCCAACTGTATTACAGTTCTTGTCATTTAATCTCTCATCTTTGCTGCCCTTGCTGTCTCTATTTCCGTCTAGGAGATCTGTAAAACCTGTTTTACTGAAATACTGTTCTGTTACGTAAATTTTGGGAGGACTGAAGCCAGTGTCATTGGTCTCCATCACAAACTCCATGCCCTATCTGTGAGACAAATACACCACCCTGCCCAATACTGAGGCTGAACCAGACTGTTTGCAATCGGTGTGTTCTATTTAAACCTGAGCTGAGTCCATCTCCATATTCTCTCCAGTGCCAACCCTGTCTATGGCCACCTCTTTAATATCCCCCATCTCCACCTCTGTCTCAGCCAATCTGCTGCATAAACCCTCACCTGTACCTTTGTTAAATCCACACTTGACTATTCCAATTCTATCCTGGTCACCCTCCCAGTTAAAAACCTCCATGAACCACAGACCATCCAGATCTCTGCTGCCTGTATCCTAATTCACACCAAATCCCGATCACCCATCCCCCTGTGCTCACTGATCTACATTGTTCCTGGTCTGGCAGCACCTTAATTTTAACATTCTCATCCTTGTGTTTGAATCCCTTCATGGCCTCACCCCTCCAATTAGTCCCATTCTCCTGCCCATTCTCATATTCCTGAAAATGTTTTGACTTCAATCTTTTCCCATTTCTCCTTTTAAAGTGAATTCCTTTCACTCTGTATCTGTCCCGAGCCACTATTTAGACTCTATAGCACTACTGGTGCTGACGGTACAGAAGCTGGGATCCATAGAGAGATGTGAGCTGCTCAGCCAGGCACTTCCAGTGCGGCCTGCACAGTGCCCCAAGCTGGGCAGGGCTCTAGTTCAATCGGAACATGTATGTGTTGTTGAGCTGAGGATGGTTTTAAATGTGTTGTCAATGTACCATACCGGCAGCATTGATGTACGTTTTTGAAACTTGGTCTGTGCATGTCCACTGACTGCTTGTGTTAGTCACTCTCAGCTGAACATATATTCAGCAGCATGAGGATTATGCATAACATAACATCTAGTATTATTTAAAAGGACCAGGCATCCAACTTACAGGTGAGGGGCTTTTGACTTACTTCTATTATTGTAAAGTTAGTGGAGGTGCTGTGGATGGTTTGTTGGAGGTTGTGTTGTGAGCTGCTGCAGACATTCATGGAGGACAGAGGATTTGGTGAACCAACTCTGCACGAGGTATGGCCGATCAGGGGAAAACAGCAGCAGCCAGAGCAGTTGCACCACGGCTGGCACTGTTGCTCAGCAGGGAGGGACAAAGCGCAGAAGAGCAATAGTTATAGGGGACTTTATAGTCAGGGGCACAGATATGCCCTTCTGTGGACGTGAACGAGACTCCAGGATGGTATGTTACCTCCCTGGTGCCAGGGTCAAGGATGTCTCTGAACGGACAGGAAGCATTCTGAAGGGGGAGGGTGAACAGCCAGAGGTTGTGGTACACATCGGTAGCAATGACAGAGGCAGGAAGAGTGATGAGGTCCTGCAGGGGGAGTTTAGGAAGTTAGGGAGTAAATTACAAAACAAGACCCCGAGGGTTGTAATCACTGGATTCCTCCCTGTGCCACGTGCCAGTGAGGCTAGAAATAGGAAGATAGTGCAGCTAAACACGTGGCTGAGCAGCTGGTGTCGGAGGGAGGGTTTCAGATATCTGGACCATTGGGCTCTCTTCAGGGACAGATGGGACCTGTACAAGAAGGACGGGTTGCATCTAAACTGGAAGGGCACTAATATCCTGGCTGCAAGGTTTGCTAGCGTCACTCGGAAGTGTTTAAACTACTGTGGCAGGGGGTGGGAACCAGAGCAGGAGGACAGCTAGTGAAATAAATGAGGAGGACATAGTAAATAAGGCCAGTAGGACGAAGAGGAAGAGCAGGAACTGAGATGTTGCTGAGTACAGCGGGACTGGTGGTCTGAAGTGCATTTGTTTCAATGCGAGAAGTATAACAGTTAAGGCAGATGAACTTAGAACTTGGATTAGTACTTGGAAATATGATGTTGTTACTATTACAGAGACTTGGTTGAGGGAAGGGCAGGATTGGCAGCTAAATGATGCTGGTTTTAGAAGCTTCAGGCGGGATAGAGGGGAATGTAAAAGGGGTGGGGGAGCTGTATTACTGTTTAAGGAGAATATCACAGTTGTACTGCGGGAGGACACCTCAGATGGGTCATGCAGCGAGGCAATATGGGTGGAGCTCAGGAATAGGAAGTTGGGGGTTTACTACAGGCCTCCCAACAGCCAGCGGGAGGGAGAGGAGCAGATATGTAGACAGATTTTGGAAAGATGTAAAGGTAACAGGGTTGTGGTGGTGGGTGATTTTAACTTCCCCAATATTGACTGGGATTCGCTTTGTGCGGCTTGGATGGGGCAGAATTTCTGAGGAGCATCCAGGGGGGCTTCTTGAAACAGTATGTAGATAGTCCAACTAGGGATGGGGCCATTCTGGACCTGGCATTGTGGAATGAGCCCGGCAAGGTGGTCGAAGTTGCCGTGGGGGATCATTTCGGGAACAGTAACCATAATTCCATAAGTTTTAAGGTACTTGTGGATAAGGATAAGAGTAGTCCTCGGGTGAAGGTGCTAAATTGGGGGAAGGCTAATTACAACAATATTAGGCAGGAACTGAAAAATTTAGATTGGGGGCGGATGTTTGAGGGTAAATCAACATCTGACATATGGGAGTCTTTCAAACGTCAGCTGATTAGAATCCAGGACCAGCATGTTCTGGAAGAAAGACAAGTTTGGCAAGTTTCGGGAAGCTTGGATAACACGGGATATTGTGAGCCTAGTCAAAAAGAAAAAGGAAGCATTTGTAAGGGCTGGAAGGCTAGGACCAGACGAAGCACTTGAGGAATATAAAGACAGTAGGAAGGAACTTAAGCAAGGAGTTAGGAGGGCTGAAAGGGGTCATGAAAAGTCATTGGCAAACAGGATTAAGGAAAATCCCAAGGATTTTTATACATATATCAAGAGCAAGAGTGAAACCAGGGAAAGGGTTGGCCCACTCAAGGACAGAGATGGGAATCTATGTGTGGAGCCAGAGGAAGTGGGCGAGGTGCTCAATGCATACTTTGCATCTGCATTCTCCAAAGAGAAGGACTTGGTGGATGGTGAGCCTAGAGAAGGGAGTGCAGATAGTCTCAGTCATTTCATTATCAATAACGAGGAGGTTTTGGGTGTCTTGCAAAGCATTAAGGTAGATAAGTCTCCAGGGCCTGATGGGATCTACGCTAGAATACTGAGGGAGGCAAGGGAAGAAATTGCTGGCGCCTTGACAGAAATCTTTGCATCCTCATTGGCTACAGGTGAGGTACCAGAGGACTGGAGAATAGCCAATGTTGTTCCTTTGTTTAAGAAGGGTGGCAATGATAATCCAGGAAATTATAGGCTGGTGAGCCTTATGCCAGTGGTAGGGAAACTATTAGAGAGGATTCTTCCGTACAGGATTTACTCCCATTTGGAAACAAACGAACTCATTAGCGAGAGACAGCATGGTTTTGTGAAGGGGAGGTCGTGTCTTGCTAATTTGATTGAGTTTTTGAACAATTGACGAAGATGATTGATGAAGAAAGGGCAGTGGATGTTGTCTATATGGACTTTACTAACGCCTTTGACAAGGTCCCGCATGGCAGACTGGTACAAAAGGTGAAGTCAAACAGGATCAGAGGTGAGCTGGCAAGATGGATACAGAACTGGCTCCGTCATAGAAGACAGAGGGTAACAGTGGATGGGTGTTTTTCTGAATGGCGGGATGTGATTAGTGGTGTTCCGCAGGGATCAGTGCTGGGACGTTTGATGTTTGTAGTATATATAAATGATTTGGAGGAAAATGTAGCTGCTCTGATTAGTAAGTTTGCGAACGACACAAAGGTTGGTGGAGTTGCGGATAATGATGATGATTGTCAGAGGATACAGCAGGATATCGATCAGGTGGAGACTTGGGTGGAGAAATGGCAGATGGAGTTTAATCCGGAAAAATGTGAGGTAATGCATTTTGGAAGGTCGATTGCAGGTGGGAGGTATACAGTAAATGGCAGAACCCTTAGGAGTATTGACAGGCAGAGAGATCTGGGCGTGCAGGTCCACAGGTCACTGAAAGTGGCAACACAGGTGGATAAGGTAGTCAAGAAGGCATACGGCATGCTTATCATCATGGGCCGGTGCGTAGAGTATAAAAATTGGCAAGTCATGTTGCAGCTGTACAGAACCTTAGTTAGGCCACACTTGGAATATTGCATGCAATTCTGGTCGCCACACTACCAGAAGGATGTGGAGGCTTTGGAGAGGGTGCAGAGGAGGTTTAACAGGATGTTGCCTGGTCTGGAGGGCATTAGCTATGAGGAGAGGTTGGAAAAAACTCGGATTGTTTTCACTGGAACGACGGAGGTGGAGGGGCGACATCATAGAGGTTTACAAAGTTATGAGCGGCATGGACAGAGTGGATAGTCAGAAGCTTTTTCCCAGGGTGGAAGAGTCAGTTACTAGGGGACATAGGTTTACGGTGCGAGGGGTAAAATTTAGAGGGGTTGTGCGTGGCAGGTTTTTTACACAGAGGGTGGTGAGTGCCTGGAACTTGCTGCCGGGGGAGGTGGTGGAAGCAGATACGATAGCGACGTTTAAGAGACATCTTGACAAATACATGAATAGGAAGGGAATAGAGGGATATGGGCCCCAGAAGTGAAGAAGGTGTTAGTTTCGGCAGGCATCAAGATCGGCGCAGGCTTGGAGGGCCGAATGGCCTGTTCCTGTGCTGTACTGTTCTTTGTTCTTTGTTCTTGACTGTAGTTACAATGTCCCTGGGTCTGTAACGTGATCAACAAATGGAGCAGAGGCTGCAGAAAGGGGAAGCTCTGTAAAGAGGGATGAGGAGCGGGTTCTGCCCGCTTATGTTTAAACCTGAGCTGAGGTCATCTCCATATTCTTTCCATCACCAACCCTGCCGACTAACACCTTTGTAATATCACCCATCTCTACTCCTGCCTCAGCCCATCTGCTGCATAAACCCTCATCCGTGTCACTGTTAGATCCACAGTTGACTATTCCAATTCTATCCTGGTCACCCTCCCAGTTATAAACCCCCATAAACCACAGTTCATCCAGTACTCTGCTGCCTCTATTCGAACTCACACCAAATCCTGATCACCCATCACCCCTGTGTTCACTGATCTACATTGGCTCCCAGTCTGGCAGCACCTTAATTTTAATATTCTCATTCCTGTGTTTGAATCTCTCCATGGCCCACCCCTCCAGTTAGTCCCATTTCCCTGTCCATTTCCCATATTCCTGCAACTCTTTTGACTTCAATCTTTTTTCAGTTCTCCTGATAAAGTGAATTTATTTCCCTCTGTATCTGTCCCGAGCCCCGATTTTCGACTCTGCAGCACTACTGGTGCTGACGTTACAGAAGCTGGGATCCATAAAATGATGAGAACCGCAGAGCCGACCACTGCTAGTGCACAATACCCCATGCTGGGCAGGGCTCCAGCAAACTCGGATCATCTATGTTCCATTCGTGTGGTCTTCACAGCTGGCCAATTCTAGTGTGGCCTGCACAGTGTCCCAATCTGGGCAGGGCTCTAGCTCAATGGTACCGGATATGTGTTGTTCCTTTGAGGATGGAGTTGAAAGTGATGTCAATGTACCATACCGGGAACTTTGATGTGCGTCTTTGATACTTGGTCTGTGCATGTCCACTGAACGCCTGTGTTAGTCACTCTCAGCTTATACATTCAGCAGCACGAGGAACTCCCTGCAGTGTTATTTAAAAGTACCAGGCATTCAACTTACAGGTGAGGGGCTTTTGACTTACTTCTGCTATTGTAAAGTTGGTGGAGGTTCTGTGGATGGTTTTCTGGAGGTTGTGTTGTGAGCTGCTGCAGACATTCAGGGAGGATAGAGGATTTGGTGACCCAACTCTGGACGAGGTACGGGGACTGTAGTTACAGTGTCTCTGGGTCTGTAACATGACCAACACATGGAGCAGAGGCTGCAGAGAAGGGAAGCTCTGTAAAGAGGGAGGAGGAGTGGGCTCTGCCCTACCCACCCCGGGTTTTCCAGGAGCACTTTTCCTATCTGCACCTAACCCAGAAGCAGTGTATGAGGTAACTCTAATTCAATAAGGAGGTGGTCACAGAGCTGCGTCACCTCCTGCAACACAACCTGGATCCTCACACCAGGGTGAGGACGGAGTTGTCAGTGGCTGTTAAGGTCACAGTTTCATTGATCTTCTCTGTATCTGAATCTTTCCAGGCAGCAGCAGGAGACATATCCAACATAGAGTCATAGAGAGTGATAGATACATTTATTACATCGAAGAAGGCCATTCGGCCCCTCGGTACCCGCTCCCTGTGGAGCAATCCAGTCAGTCCCATTCTCCCAGTCAGTACCCGTATCCCTGCAAGATCATCTCCTTCGGGTGTCCATCCAGTATCCTTTTGAAGTCATTGCCTCTAATGATGAAGCCCAAGATCTGATATGCTTCTCTAAACACGCTCCTAATATGTCCTGCCAACTTCAAACATCAATGCATATGCAGCCCCAGGTCGCTCTGTTCGTGCACAATCTTGAGAACTGTGTCATTAAGTCCATATTACCTTCCTATTCCTTCTGACAAAATACATCACCTCACACTCCTCTGTATGAAATTCCACCTGCCACTTCTCTGTCCATTCTGCTAGCCTATCTATATCCTGCTACAGGTGGTTTGTAACATCCTCACTGTTTACCACACCTCCAAGATTGGTATCATCAGAAATTTTTGAAATTCTGCTCTGTATTCCAAGAGCCATCCTATTTATATATAGCAAAAGAAAAACAGTGGTCCTAAGCACTGAACCTTGGGGAACATCACTGTCTACCATCCTCCGGTCTGAAAAACAACCATTTAACACATTTCTCTTTTTCTTGTCCTCTGGACAATTTTTTTCCAATTGGATGCTATTCCATGAGCTTCAATTTTATCAACCAAGCTTCTGTGTTGTTCATCATCAAATAATTTCATAAAATCCACGTAGACAACATCCACCACATTCCCTTCATCAACATTTTCTCATTTTCCGAATAAATTCAATTAGTTCATCATGCATGATCTGCCTTTTAGAAATCCGTGCTGAAATCCTTAATTAACTCAATCTCTCCAAGTGTGTGTTGTCTTTTTCCCCTGATTATTGTTTCTTAAACCTTACTCGCCACTGATGTTAAACTAACTGGCCAGTAGTTGCGAGGCCTGTGTGTTGTCCATTGATAATTCTGGGAAGTGAGTGTGACCATCTATGTCATCAATTTCCCCCTCAGCAGGGAAAAGCAGGATGAGAGATCCCGTGGCTTTGTCAGGATAGCGGGATTCCTGATGGTTTCGGTTGATCTGCGGGGCCCCCATGTCAATGGGTTGAGGTACAGGAACTGGAAGAACTCTCACTCCATTAATGTACAGTTGGTGTGTGAGCATGCCCAGTACATCATGCTGGTGAATGTCCACTATCCTGGCAGCAGACACCATACATTCATTCTGAAGCAGTCAGCCGGTCCCAACACTGCGGGTCTCCATGCAGAACCAGAATGTGGCTCCTTGGAGACAAATGAACCCCCTCTAGACACAGCCCATGTTTCTACACCCCCAAACCACCTCCCACCGTCAACTGTTAGTTACGCAATTAACGTGTGTTATGTGAGCAATGGAGTCACCAGGAACATGGTGGAACAGACCATCGGTGTGATGAAGCAATGCTTCCGATGTCTGAACCGCTCGGGGAGAGTCCTCCAGTACACATTGGAGAAGGTGTCTGAGCTCATGGTGTTCTGCTGCACCATTCACATCATCACCATCATTTCATCAGCAGCATGTGGACACAGGCATTGGCACCAGGAATCTGGAGGGCACGTCAGGAGGTGGTGGGAGGGAAGATATTTCCTCGATGCCTTCGACCCGGACAGGCTGTCGGAGAGTCCCTGCTAAGATTCCAGTTCCCATCGGACAACTTCCCTTTCCCACCATGAATTCCCCATTCTCCACCATTACACCCATCTGAGACGCCCCATCACAGTGTCACCTTGGTCAGCATCCTGTAATAAAATAATCAGAGAATTATTACAGCACAGAAGGACCAATTCAGCCTTTCGTGTCTGCACTGGCTCTCCGAATGAGCAATTCACCGAATGCCGTTCCCTGCATTCTCCCTGCAACCCTGCACATTCTTCCTTCTCATATAACAGTCTATTCAGCTTCAATTGAACCTGCCTCCACCACACTCTCAGGCAGTGCATTCCAGACTCTAACCACTCACTGTGTGAAAAAATATTTTCCTCAGGTCGTCTTTGCTTCTTTTACCCATGACTTTAAATCTGTGCCCTTTCGTTCTCGATCCTTTCACGAGTGGGAACTGTTTCTCTCTATCTACTCTGTCCAGACACCTCATGATTTTTGAAACCTCTAATAAAGCACCTCTTCACCTTCTCCGAGGAAAACAGTCCTAACTTCTCCAGCCTATCTTCATAACTAAAATTCCTCATCCTGGGAATGATTCTGGTCAATCTTTTCTGCACTCTCTCCAATGCCCTCACGTCTTTCCTCAAGTGTGGCACCCAGAACTGGACGCAATGCCACAGCTGAGGCTGAAATAGTGTCTTATATAAGTTCAACATAACTTCCTTTTTCTTGGACTCTATGCCCCTATTAATGAAGCCCAGGATACTGCATGCTTTATTAAACACTTTCTCAACCTGTCCTGCCGCCTTCGATGACTTCTGCACATATACACACAGGTCCCTCTGCTCCTGCATACCCTATAGAATTGTACCCTTTATTGTATATTGTCTCCCCATGTTCTTCCTACCAACATGAATCACTTCACATTTCTCTGTATTGAACTTCATCTGCCACCTGCCTGCCCATTCCACCAACTTGTGTGTGTCCTTTTGAAGTTCTACACTATCCTCCCCACAGTTCACAATTCTTCCAACTTTCGTATCAGCTGCAAACTTTGAAATTGTGCCTGCATACCCAGGTTTAGGTCCTTAATATATATCAGGAAAAGCAAGGATGTCTGGGGAACTCCACAACAAACCTTCCTCCAGCCTGTAAAACATCCATTAATTAGTTCCGAAGAAGGGTCACTGACCCGAAACGTTAACTCTGCTTCTCTTTCCACAGATGCTGCCAGACCTGCTGAGTGACTCCAGCATTTGTTGTTTTTGTTGCATTAATCATTAAAGTTTGATTCTTGTCACTTAGCTAATTTCGTATCCATGTTGCTACCGTCCCTTTTATTCCATGAGCTACAAGTTTGCTCACCGGTCTGTTGTGCGGCTTTGTATCAATAGGTTTTGCATGCAGGGAATAGTTAAATGTCTGGAATGCACTGCTTGAGAATGGTGGAGGCAGGTTCATTTGAAACTGAATAGACCGTTATGTGAAAATCAATGTACACCGCATCAACAGAATTGCTCTCATCAACTTTCTCTGATACCACCTCAAACATCTCCAGCAAATTAGTTAAACATGATGTTCTCTCAAGAAATCCATGCTGGCTTGTTTAATTAACTCACATTTGTCCATGTGACTATTTGCTTTGTCCAAGATTATTTATTTCTAGAAGTTTTCCCACCACCGAAGTTAAACTGAATGGCCTGTAGTTGCTGGCCTTATCTTTACACCCTTTTTGAACAAGGGTGTAACGTTTACAATTCTCCAGTCCTCTTGCATCACCCTCAAGTCTAAGGAAGACGGAAAAATTATGGCCAGTGCCTCTGCGATTTCCACCCTCACTTCCCTCAGTATCTTTGGATACATCTCATCTTTTCCTGGTGCTTTATTCAATTTAAGTCCAGACAGCCTGTCTAATACTTCCTCTTTATCAATTTTAAACCCCACAAGTGTCTGACTTACCTCCTCTTTCAACATTGCCTGGGTTGCATCTTGGAATCATAGACAGTTTATGGCACACAGAGAGACCACTTGGCCCATCGTGTCTATGCTGTCCAAAAAACGACCCATCCATTCTAATCCTATATTCCAGCATTTGATAGATTACAGCACTTGAGGTGCATATCCAGACACCTTTTGAATGAGTTGTTGGTTTCTGCCTCAACGACCATTTCGGACAGTGAGTTCCAGACTCTGACCACCCGCTGGGTGAAAAATAAAATCCGCAGCTCCCTTTTAATCTTTCTACCAATCACTTTAAGTCCATGCCTCCTCGTCACTGACCTCTTTGCTAAGGTGAATGGACCCTTCAGCTCCACTCTACCCAGGCCCCTCTCAGTTTTGTACATTTCAATCAGATTTACCCTCAGCCTTCTCTATTTCAAGGAGAACAGTCCCAGCCTGTCCAATCTTTCCTCATAGCTGCATTTTTCCAGTCCTCGCCACATCCTCATAAATCTCCTCTGCACCCTCTTGGGTGCAATTACATCTTTTCTGTAAAGCGGTGAGCAGAACTGCACACAGTACTCAAGTTGTGTCCTAACCAATGAGTTATAGAATTCTAGCATAACCTCCCTGGCCGTATATTCTATACCTCGGCTAATAAAGGAAAGGATTCCATATCTCCTTCCTTGATAAAGACAGGTGGAAATTATTCATTTATTACCTCAGCTATACCCTCTGCCTCCATGTGCAAATCCCCTTTATGGTCCTGAGCCGGCCCCATTGTTCCTTTTACTACCCTATTAGTATTTAGATGCCAATAGAAAACTTTGGGATTTCCTTCAATGCTCGCCTCTTTTCCTGCTCTCTCTTTGATTCTCTTATTTGCTTTTTCTCTTCCCCTCTGGACCTTCTATATTCAGCCTGCTTCTCAATAGTATATTCTACCTGATGTCCGTTATATCAGACATAAACTTGTCAACCTTTCGTGCGGCCTTCAAAGATCTGTCTGAATACACACCAAGTCTCTCTGTTCCTGTCTCCTCATTTAAACAATACCCATTTGTTTCTGTTCCCTTCCCTTACACTTCTTACCCAAATGTCTCACTTCACACTTCACAGTGTTAAACTACATCTGCCATGTTCCTGCCCATTTCACCAGTCAGTCTCCATCATCCTGAAGTATGCTACTATCCTTCTCACTGTTTATTAACATTTCTGACTTTCCTGCCATCCGAAAACTTTGACATTATCCCCACTGTACACAAGCCCATTGCATTAACATATAACAATAGTGATCCCAACAGTGACCCTGGGGAACCCCATTGACTACTTCCCTCCAGACTGAACAACAACCATTCTCCACTATTCTCTACTTTCTGTCACTGAGCTAATTTCCCGCATGCTGACATTGAAAATAAAAGAACAGACTTCCATTTCTGAAACGCCTTTCATGACCAGTGCATGTTCCAAAGTGATTTACAACCAATGAATACTTCTTAAAGCGAAGTCATTCTTGTAATGCAGAAAACAGGCAGACTATTTCTGCACAGCAAGCTCCCACAAGCAGCAATATGATGATGATCAGATCTGTTTTTGCGATGCTTATTGAAGGATAAATATTGACCAGGACACCGGGAATAATTCCCCTGCTCTGCTTCTACATAGTGCAATGGGATCTTTAACATCCACCTGAGAGGGTGGACTGCAACTTGGTTTAAAGTTTCATTCGATAGACTGCACCTTTGGCTGTGCGACACTCTCTCAGTGCTGCACTGATATGTCAGCCTTGATTCTTGTGATCAAGTCCTGCAGTGACACTTGATCCTGGAAGCTTGTGACTGAAAGGGGAGAGAGCTACAAACTGAGCCACGGCTGACATTAACCCTTTAATCCCATGTGTTTCTAATTCGGTAACACGGTTGTTATGTGGTACTTTCTCAAACGCCTGTGGAAAGGATAGGGATATTGTGAAAGTACAGGCAGGAGAAATAATAGAATGGCACAAAGTGAATGAGGTCATTCGGCTCATCATGTCTGTGCTGCCCCTTTCAAAGAGAAATCCAGTTAGTCCCACTCCCAGGCTTTTTCACTATATCCTTGCATTTTTTCTCCTTCAGATATTTATCCAATTCCCTTTTGGGATCGACTATTGAATCTGTATCCATCAGCCTATCAGACAGTGCATCCCAAATCCAAACCACTCAGAAACAAAAATCCTCATGTCTGCTTCTTTTACCAAATGCCTGAAATCTGTGTCTCTTGGACATTGGAAATAGTTTCTCTTTATTTAATTTATCTAAATCCTTCCTAATGTTAAACACCTCAATCAAATCTCCTCTGAAAGTTCTCTGCTCGAAGCAGAACAACCCCAGCTACATAACTGTAATCCCTCATGCCTGGACAAATTCTAGTAAAACAGTTCTGTACCCACTCCGAAGGCTTCATGTCCTTCCGAAAGTGTGGTTCCCAGTATTCGACACAAGACTTCAGGTGCAGCTGAACTAGTATTTTATATGTGTTTCACATAATGTCCTTGCTTTTGTTCTTTTTGCCTCTATTTATAAACCCTAGGATCCCATATATTTATTAACTGTCCAGTTAACCTTTCCTGCCACCTTCAAAGATTTGTGTATAAACACCCCAGGTGTCTCTGTTATTTCGCCACCTTTATAGTTGTGCCATTTAACTTGTATTGTCCCTCTTCATTCATCCTTTCAAAATGTATTACCTCACACATCTGCAATGTCAATTAAATATTGAGAAGATTGAAGCCATTGTTTTCTGTCTCTGCTCCAAACATTTCCTAGTTACACACTCCATCCCTCTCCTTTGTAAATGTTTGAGACTAAGTAAAACGGTTCACAAACTTGTTTACATAGCTAACCTTGAGATCCCTTGAGATGAGCTTCCTACCGAATTTTCTCACCATCAGTAAAACGGCCTATTTCCACCCCCCAGTTGAGTTGCATTGCTGGTTAAAGAGGAAATTAACGCAATAGTGAGGCAAGATATTAGCTCTGACGATGCTGAATATGTATGGGTCGAGCTGAGAAACACTAAGGGGCAGAAAACGTTAGTGGGGGTTGTATATAGACCCCCAAACTGTAGTGCTGAATTTGCGAATGGCATTGAACAGGAAATTAGAGACGCATGCGATAAAGGAACATCTGTAATTATGGGTTTCTTGAATCTGCATATAGATTGGGCAAATCAAATTGGTCACAATACGTTGTGGAGGAATTCCTGGAGAATATACGGGATGGTTTTCAGGGCCAATTCTTTGAGGAACCAACTGAAGAACAGGCCATCCTAGACTGGTTATTGTGTAATGAGAGAGGAATAATTGACAATCTAGTTGTGCCAGATCCCTCGGGGATGAGCGACCATAATATGATAGAATTCTTCATCACGATGGAGAGTGACCTAGTTGATTCTGAGACGAAGGTCGTGAATCTTCATAAAGTAAGCGACGAAGGTATGAGGCATAAGTTGTCGATGATACATTGGGAAACGTTACTTAAAGAGATGACCCTGGATAGGCAATGGCAAACATTCAAAGAGCGCATGGATGAACTGCAACAATTGTTTACTCCTGTCTGGCGCAAAAGTAAAACGGAAAAGATAGCCAAATCATGGCTTACAAGGAAAGTTCGAGAGAGCATTAGATCCAAGGATGAGGCATATAAATTCGCCAGGAAAAAACAACAGACCTGAGGATTGGGAGCAGTTTAAAATTCTGCAAAGGAGCACCAAGGGATTGATTAAGAAGGGGAAAATGGAGTACGAGAGTAAGCTTGCGGGGAACATAAAAACTGACTGCAAACGAATCTATAGGTATGTGAAGCGGAAAAGATTGGCGAAGACAAATACAGGTCCGTTACAGTCAGAAACAGGGAAATTTATTATGGGAAACAAAGAAACGGCTGACCAACTAAATGCATCCTTTAGTTCTGTCTTCACAAAGGAGAACACAAATATCATACCAGAAATGTTGGTGAATACAGGGTTTAGTGAGAGAGAGGAACAGAAAGAAATCAGTATTAGTAGAGAAATGGTGTTGGGGAAATTGATGGCATTGAAGGCCGATAAATCCCCAGGGCCTGGTAATCTACATCCCAGAGTACTTAAGGAAGTGGCCCGAGAAATAGTGGATGCATTGGTGGTCATCTTCCAAGATTCTTTGGACTCTGGAACAGTTCCTACAGATTGGAAGGTCGCTAATGTTATCCCACTATTAAAAAAGGGAGGTAGAGAGAAAGCAGGAAATTGTAGACCAGTCAGCCTGACATCGGTCGTGGGGAAAATCCTGGAGTCCATTATCAAATATTTTGCAGCAGAGCACTTGGAGAATAGTGGTAGAATCGGACAGAGTCAGCATGGATTTATGAAAGGGAAATCATGCTTGATAAATCTACTAGCATTCTTCTAGGATGTAACTAGTAGAGTTGATGAGGGGGAGCCAGTGGATGTGATTTCTTTGCACTTTCAGAAGGCTCTCGACAAGGTTCCACGTTAGGGTTTAGCGTGTAAAATTAAAGTGGACGAGACTGGGGGTAGTATATTGCGATGGATAGAAAATTGGTTGGCAGACAGGAAACAAAGCATTGGAACATACGGATCTTTTTGTGAATGGCAGGCAATGACTAGCGGGGTACCGCAGGGATCGGTGCTAGGACCCCAGCTATTCACAATATATATGTTATTGATTTAGATGAGGAAACTAAATGTAATATCTCCAAATTTGCAGATGATACAAAATTGAGTGTGAGGGTAAGTTGTGAGGAGGATGCAAAGAGGCTTCAGGGTGATTTGGACAAGTTGACTGAGTGGGCAAATGCATGGCAGATGCAGTACAAAGTGGATAAATGTGAAGTTATCCACTTTACTAGCAAAAACAGGAAGGCAGATTATTATCTGAACGGCTATAAACTGAGAGGGGGGAATATGCAGCGAGACCTGGGTGTTCTCGTACACCAGTCACTGAAGGTAAGCATGCAGGTGCAACAGGCGGTAGAAAAAGGCGAATGTTATGTTGACCTTTATAGAGACAGGATTCGAGTACAGGAGCAGGGATGTTTTACTGCAATATACAGGGCTTTGGTGAGGCCGCACTTGGAATGTTGTGTACAGTTTTGGTCTCCTTATCTGAGGAAGGATGGTCTTGTAAGAGGGAGTGCAGTAGAGTTTTACCAGTCTGATTCCTGGGATGGCGGGACTGCCGTATGAGGAGAGATTGAGTCGGTTAGGACTGTATTCACTGGAATTCAGAAGAGTGAGGAGGGATCTCATCGAAACCTATAACATTCTAACATGACTTGACAGGGCAGATGCAGGAAGGATGTTCCCGATGGTGGGGGACTCCTGAACCACAGGATATGGGGTAAAACTTTCAGGACTGAGATGAGGAGACGTTTCTTCACCCAGAGAGTGGTGAGCCTGTGGAAACCTGTAATCACGCCCATATCCAAGGGAGATTGGAAGGTTCTGGCCAGTGCCTCTGCTATTTCCCCCATTCCTTCCCTCAGCAACCCTCATACATCCCATCCAGACTGGATAAATGTTCAACTTTATTGTGGTACAAAAGTGTTGGATTGAAAAGGGTTAACTGAATCTGTTTGTTCAGTGAATGTAATTAATGTCATTCTCCATGGAGCCTAATTGTGTCACTGCAGGGTTTCCATCTCCTATTAATAAGGGGGTTCTTTCAATGTGTTCTTCCATTGTGTCAGTGGGAACATCAGCCCCGGCACTTACAGAGATCAACTGCTCCAGAGAGATAGAGAGAGGGTAGGTTAGAATCTGAGAACAAAAGACTGGAATGTTACAACAATGGGTCAGAATCTGAGAACAATAGATTGGAATGTTACAACAATGGGTCAGAATCTGAGAACAATAGATTGGAATGTTACAACAATGGACAGGAGTTTATCCTCGGATCTTTACTATCTTTCTACATATTATGATCGGTACTCATTGAACTCTCGTATCTATCTCGCACTGGAGATTATTCAATACATTTACTATCCCATCCTGACTATTATTGGTGTCCCTGGTAAGTCTCTCGATCTAGCTATTAATTCTTTAAACCATGTTTAACTGCATTACTGTTCCTGTAATTTACTCTGCCCTTCTTGCTGTCATTGTATTCCTGGTGAATATCTTCAGCCATGAGCTCGATAAACCATTGTCAGCTGTATTACAGTTCTTGTCATATACTCGCTCATCTTTGCTGCTGTTGCTGTCTCTATTTCAGACTAGGAGATCTGTAAACCCTGTTTCACTGAAATACTGTTCTGTAATGTAAATTTTGGAAAGACTGAAGCCAGTGTCATTGGTCTCCATCACAAACACCATCCCCTATCTGGGAAGCACATACTCCACCCTGCCCAATATCCAGACAGTTTACAACTTCTGTGTTATATTTAAACCTGAGCTGAGTTCATCTTCATATTCTTTTCATCACCAACCCTGCCTAATACCACCTCTGTGATATCACCCCTCTCCACCTCTGCCTCAGCCCATCTACTGCGTAAACCCTCATCTGCATCACAGTTAAATACACAGCTGACTATTCCAATTCCATCTTGGTCACCCTCCCAGTTATAAACCTCCATAAACCACAGCCCATCCAGAACTCTGCTGCCTGTATCCTAACTGACACCAAATCCCGATCACCCATCACCCCTGTGTTCACTGATCTACATTGGCTCCAGGACTGGCAGCACCTTATTTTTAATATTCTCTTTCTTGTGTTTGAATCTCTCCATGGCCTCACCCCTCCATTTATTAACTTTCCCCAGTCCATTTCACATATTCCTGCAAATCTTTCGACTTCAATCTTTTTTCATTTCTCCTTGTAAAGTGAATTTATTTCCCTCTGTATCTGTCCCGAGCCACGATTTTAGACTCTGCAGCAAGACTGCTGCTGACGGTACAGAAGCTGGGATTCATGAAGAGATGTGAATCGCACAGCCGGCCACTTCCGGTGCGGTCTGCACAATATCCCACGCTGGGCGGGGCTCCAGCCCAGTCGTATCATCTGTGTGCTGTCAGCGTGGTCTTCACAGCCGGCCACTTCTACTGTGGCCTGCACAATATCACATGCTGGGCAGGGCTCTAGCTCAATTGTACCTTGTATGTGTTGTTCCTTTGAGGGTGGATTTGAAAGTGATGTCAATGTACCATACCAGCAGCTTTGATGTCCTTCTTTGAAAGTTGGTCTGTGCATGTTCACTGACCGCCTGTGTTAGTCAATGTCAGCTGAACATACATTTAGCATCACAATGAATCCCCTCTAATGTTATTTAAAAGGGCCAGGCATCCAGCTCACAGGTGACGGGCTTTTGACTTACTTCTGCTATTGTAAAGTTAGTGGAGATGCTGTCGATGGTTTTCTGGAGGTTGTGTTGTGAGCTGCTGCAGACATTCAGGGAGGACAGAAGATTTGGTGACCCAAATCTGGACAAGGAATGGGGACTATATTTACAGTGTCTTTGGGTCTATGACATGACCAACAAATGGAGCAGAGGCTGCAGAGAGGGGAAGCTCTGTAAAGAGGGAGGAGGAGGGGGCTTTGCCCTACCCACCCCGGGTTTTCCAAGAGCGCTTTTCCTACCTACACCTAACCCAGGAGCAGTGCGTGAGGTGGCTCTGATTCAATAAGGATCTGGTCACATAGCAGTGTCACCTCCTGTAACACGACCTGGAGCCTCACAGCAGGGTGAGGAAGGAGCTGTCAGTGGCCGTTAAAGTCACAGTTTCATTGAATTTCTGTGTATCTAGATATTTCCAGACAGGAGCAGGAGACATATCCAACATAGAGTCACAGAGAGTGAATTAGTCAAATGCGGCACTGAAGGTGGTCTTTCGGCCCCTCCATGCCAGCTCTCCCTGGAACAATCCAGTCAGTCCCAATCCCCCGCTCAGTCCCCGTATCCCTGCAAGTTCGTTTCCTTCTGGTGTCCATCCAGTTTCCTTTTGAAATCATTAATTGCCTCAGCGTCCACCACCCTCATGGGCAGTGAGTTCCAGCTTATTACCATCCACTGTGTAAAAATGTTCCTCCTCATATTCCCCCTGCATCTCTTACCCAAAACCTTCCATCTGTGTCCCCAAGTCTGTGTTTCATCAGTTAATGGGAACAGTTTTTCCTTGTCTGTCTTATCTAAACTTATCATAATCTTGTACACCTCTACCAAAGCTCTCTAAATCTCCTTTACTCCAGGGAGAACAACTCCATCTTCTCCAAACTAACCTTGTCGCGCAACCCCCATCCCTGAAACCATTTTGGTATATCTCCTCTGCATCCTCTCAAGGACCTTCACATCCTTCCTAAAGTGTGGTGACCAGAACTGGACACAGTTCTCTAGTTGAGGCCCAACCACAGCTTTATAACGTTTCAGCATAACTTCCCTGCCTTTGTATCTTTGTCTGTCATTATGAAGCCCAAGATCTGATATGATTTGCTAAACACTCTCCTAATATGTCCTGCCACCTTCAAAGATCAATGCATACGGAGGCCCAGGTCCCTCTGTTCCTGCACAATCTTTAGTAATGTGTCATTAAGTCTACATTGCCTTCCTATTCCTTCTGACAAAATACATCACCGCACACTGCTCTGTAATAAATTTTACCTGCCACTTCTCTCTCCATTCTGCCAGCCTATCTATGTTCTGTTGCGGATGGTTTGTATCATCCTCCCTGTTTATCACACCTACAAGATTGGGATCATCGGAAAATTTTGAAATTCTACTTTGCATTCCAAGGTGCATGTCATTTATATATAGCAAGGAAACAAAATCAGCGTTCCTAGCACTGACCCTTGGGGAACATCACTGTCTACCATCCTCCTGTCTGAAAAACAGCCATTTAACACAAGACTCTTTTTGCTGTCCTTTGGACAATTTTTGATCCAATTGGATGCTATTCCATAAGCTTCAATTTTGTTAACCAAGCTTTGTGTGGTTCTTCATCGCATACTTTACTAAAATCCAGGGAGACAACATCCACCACATTCCCTTCATCAACCTTCTCTGATCATCGAAATCAATTCAATTAGTTCATCAAGCATAATCTGTCTTTCAGAAATCCGTGCTGACAATCCGTAATTAACTCAAACCTCTCCAAGTGTGTGTTGTCCTTTTTCCCTGATCATTGTTTCTAAAACCTTACTCGCCACTGATGTTAAACTAACTGACCAGTAGTTACTCGTCTGTGTGTTGTCCATTGATAATTCTGGGAGGTGACGGTGACCATCGATGTTATCATTTTCTCCCTCAGCAGGGGGAAGCAGGATGAGAGATCCCGTGGCTTTGGCCGGATAGAGGGATTCCTGATGGTGTGGGTGTCTCTGCGGGGCCCCCGAAGTCAAGGGGGAGAGGTACAGGAACTGGAAAAACTCTGACTCCATGAATGTACAGTTGGTGTGTGAGCATGCCCAGTACATCATGTTGGCGAATGTCCACTATCCTGGCAGCAGCCACCATACATTCATTCTGATGCAGTTAGCCGGTTCCAACACTTTGGCCGCCCATGCAGAACCAGAATGTGGCTCCTCGGAGATGAAAGATTCCATTCTCTAGACACAACTCATGTTTCTACATCCCCAAACCACCTCCCACCGCCAACCAACCTCACACAATTAACATGTGTATAACGTGAGCAATGGAGTCACCAGGAACATGGTGGAACAGATCATTGGTGTGATGAAGCAATGCTTCCGATGTCTGAACCGCTCGGGGGGAGTCCTCCAGTACACACTGGAGCAGGTGTCCAAGTTCATGGTGTTCTGCTGCACCCTTCATATCATCACTATCATGAGGACACAGGCATTGGCAACAGGAATCCAGAGGACACCTCAGGAGGAGGAGGAGGAGGAGACCGGGAGGATATTTCCTGGATGCCATCGACCCGGACAGGCTGTCGGAGAGTCACTGCTAAGATTCCCGTTCCATAGGACAACTTCCCTTTCCCACCATTGATCCCCCATTCTCCCCCAATACACCCATCTGAGACGCCCCATCACAGTGTCCCCTTGGTCACCATCCTGCAATGAAAAACACCAGCAAAAATCTTTTCATTAACATCTTTATCCAACAACACATCCAATTATACAAACAAAACTGAACTATTCACCCTTGTGTATTCCCTTAGTGCCTGTCTTGTGGCTTCCCTCGACTTGTCTAGTGCTCCTACACAGTGTTTCCCCAGTGACTGCAGCATGGCTGGTGGAAGGCTGCTGACTTTCACTGGGGAGACTGCAGATGGCCTTGCAGGACGTCCTCGAGCAGCACAGGGCTTTGCAGGTTCGTAGTTGGATTGCACCACCTCGACATGGGCAGCAGCAGCCTGGGCTGGCTGATGGGGAACAGCAAGGACACTAGTGGAGTGGCAGTGAATGGAGGACAAATACTGTCATCCTGAGAGAGGACAGCAAGTTCATGCTCCACAGAGACACTGTCACTGCCAAGGGGCGACACCTCAGCAATCCTGGTAATCTACTGGATCACAGTTTGCTGGACTGCTGTGAGAGCCTGCAAACCCCTTTGAACACTGAGATCCACAGCCATGATAACAGCTGTCTGATCCTGCCTGGCAGCAAACATGGATCTCATGTCCTCAATCTGTGCTTCCACTGCAGCACCGAGACTTTGGGTGTCTGCCGTCTGTGCTGCTGTGGAAGCTGAGACAATGGTATCAGACACTGTATCACGGCTGGGTCCACTAGTGCTGTCATGGAGTTAGTGACCACTTCCACAGAGGAAAGAATGGGCTTCAAGCTCTGTGAAATGCCCTGTGCCATGTTGGAGTCGGACTCCTCCGTGTTCCTTGACAGTGATAACAGACTGTCTGACAGGCCTGTCAATGGACCAAGTATCTCAGTGTACATGTCCATCAGCATTCTCCTGTATGCTGTTCCAGAAATGTTCATATCTGAGTCCTGTGTATTATAACTCGTTTGTGACCTCGCCCTCCGGTGAGCTGACACATGAACTATCCTTTCCCCCTGGCCTGGCTACAGCTCACTTGTGCTCGGTGACTCACCCCGTGCAGATTGTGTCTCTATACCAGCCTCTAAGGTTGACACAATGCAAGTATTTGATCTGGTGACTGTGAGTATCAGACCAAGTGATGGGGCTTCACCATCAGTGCTGTGCTGCTGCTCTCTCTCTGTCTCCTGGATCTGCTGTGACTGGGAAACTGGCAGTTTTGGGTTATTATCGGAAAGTATAAAAGGGAGGGTTCGGTCAGGGATTGGGGTTGGGATGGAAAGCAGGAGGTCCATGGTCCCGCCATCTGCAGTTTGTACTTCATCCCAGACAGCAGGATGAGGGGGAGGTGGGAGTTAAGAAGGGACATAAGGCAGGAACATAGCATCATCCTGAATGCTCTCGGTGATGCCGGATGCTACGGGCTCTGTCACAGCCGGTCCCATGATGTGGAGAACCACCTCCTCCCTCTGGCTCAGGGGATTAAGGTATGCCTGTTCCCCGCCGGTTCACTGCTGCTCCCTGTGATGATGGGCCACCTTGTCCTGTAAGAGAGAGGGCATAATGTCAGTGACTGTGTTGCACTGTGTTTGGGTGCTGTGCCTTCCATAGCTGAATAGATGGAGATATGTGGAGGCAGTGAGAGATGGGTGTGAGGCTGGTTATCAGTGGAAGGTGTGTGAGGGTAAGGTGGAGTATGTGCATGTTAGGTGTGAGTCCTGAGTGTTAGGGACTGCTGATGGGTGAATGATAGGGGTGTGTTATATTGGGCAGTGTGAGAGGTTGGTGGTGTTGAGGGTAGGAGATGCCATGTGGTGATGAGGTCACTGACATTTACCACCCGTGTGAGCTCATTAAACTTCTTCTGGCTCTGCTGCCAGGCCGTCGGTGCCATACTTCTTGCATTCACCTCCGTGGCCACTTGCTCCCATTCCCTTTGGAGGGTGTTTCTTGAGGGTCTCCACACCACCCTACAGAAACATGGGCTCTCTTCTCCTGTTACTCTCCATGACTAAGGCCTCCAGCACCTCATTCGTGAGCCGCAGAGCCCTCTCTCTGTCCAAGTATTCCATTTACCTTGTCTCCAATTGCAGCATTCACAGTCAGCAGCAGCAGCCTTCTGTGATTCAGTGCAGCTTCCCTTCAAGAGGGACAGACTGTCTTTAAGAGCTGAATGCTAGATGAAGGACGAGCCAGTCTCACACACAATTAGGCTCCTGTTAAATTTGCAGGCAAACAGCAGCGCGGGTCACCATGGGCGACACGAATTTTTCATGGAAATGAGGACATAGCAGGAGCTTAATGTGTCACCTGCCACAACAGGAGTGGACACGTGCGGATCATGATCCCTCTGCCGACAAAGCGATGCAAACCCGATTTTCTCGTTCTTGCTATTTCCCTTTCCGTCATTCACACTTCCCCCCCTCTCTCTCTCTCTCTCTTCAGTCTCTGTTTATTGCTCATACAATCAGAGATTGATGCAGCACAGAAGGAGGTCTGTCGGCCCATTGTGTCAGTACTGTCTCTTTGAAAGAGCTAACTAATTAGTATTAATAGAGGCCTAGATTGAATTGTCTCTTTCCTGCTGTGTAAGTGGGACTCAGTACCACTCCAGCTGGTATTAATGGTGGTCTGTAATGAACTGTCTCTTTCCTGGTGCTTGAGTGGGACTCAGTTCCACTCCAGCTGCTATTAATAGAGGTCTGGTTTGAATTGTCTCTTCCCTGGTGTGTGAGTGAGACTCAGTACCACTCCAGCTGGTATTAATCGGCACAGTGGTGCAGAGGCAGGACAATGGTGCAGTGGTTCGCACCGCAGCCTCACAGCTCCAGCCACCCGGGTTACTGCCTGCGTGGAGTTTGCAAATTCTCCCTGTGTCTGCGTGGGTTTCCTCCGGGTGCTCCGATTTCCACCCACATGCCAAAGACAAGCAGGTTGATAGGTTAATTGACCATTATAAATTGCCACTAGTATAGGTAGGTGGTAGGGAAATATAGGGATAGGTGGGGATGTGGTAGGGATATGGAATTAGTGTAGGATTAGTATAAATGGGTGGTTGATGGTTGGCACAGACACGGTGGGCCAAAGGGCCTGTTTCAGTGCTGTATCTCTAAACTAAACTAAAACTACCTAATTAGTTCCTCTCCCCTCCTCTTTCCCCAGACTCCTGCGTTTTTTCTCCTTTTCAAGTATTTGTTAAATTTCCTTTTGAAATATATTATTGAATCTGCTTCCACCATCTTTTCAGGCAGTGAATTCCAGATCCCAACAACTCGCTGTGTAAGAAAATTATTTTCATTTCACCTCTGGTTCTTTTTCAATCTGTGTCTTCTTAATACTGAACTTTCTGACACTGGAGACCGTTTCACATTAATTATCCCATCAAAACCCTTCATGATTTTGAATTCTATATTAAATCTCCTCTTACCCTTCATTGCAACCCCAGCTTTTCCAATCTCTCCACGTAACTGGTACTCAGATCCATTGTACCATTCCAGAAAATCACCTCAGTATCTTCACTAAGTCCTTGACATCCTTACCAAAGTGTGGTGATCAGAATTGGACACAATTCTCCAGCTGGGACCTAACCAATGATGTATAAAGATCAGCATTTCCTCCTGAGTTTTTTTTACTCTGTGCCTCTCTCTCACACACCAAGGACACTACATGTTACCTTCAAAGATCTGTGTGTGCACAGCCCAGGTCTCTCCAATCCTGCACCCACTTTATAATGGTACCATTAAGTTTATATTACTTCTCCACATACTTCCTACCCAAATGTCTCACTTCACACTTCACTGTGTTAAATTACATCTGCCATGTTCCTGCCCATTTTACCAGTCAGTCCCTGTCTTCCTGAAGTCTGTTACTATCCTTATCACTGTTTGTTAACATTTCTGAGTTTCCTGCCATCTGAAAACTTTGACATTATCCCCTGTGTACACAAGCCCATTGCATTAACATACAGCAACAGTGATCCCAACTGTGACCCTGGGGAAACCGCAATGTACTTCCCTCCAGACTGAACAACAACCATTCTCCACTACTCTCTGCTTTCTGACACTTAGCTAATTTCCTGCATGCTGCCATTGTAAATTTTTAAAAAACTTCCATTTATGTAGCGCCTTCATGACCACTGCACTTCCCAATGCGATTTACAATCAATGAGTACTTATTAAACCCTAGTCACTATTGTAATGTAGGAAAGATGGCAGAAGATTTCCACACAGCAAGATCCCACAAGCAGCAATGTGATAATGATCAGATCTTTAACATCCACCTGAGAGGGCAAATGTTTGTTTAATGTTTCATTCGATAGACGGCACATCTGACAGTGCAACACTCCCTCAGTCATGTCACTGCAGTGTCAGCCTTGAATCTTGTGATTAAGTCCTGTTACTTGTTTCTTGCGATCAAATGACACTTGATCCTAGAAGCTTGTGACTGAAAGGGGAAAAGCTACAAACTGAGCCACTGCTGACATTGGTCCTTTAATCCCATGTGTTTCTAACTTGGTAACATGGCTGTTATGTGGTACTTTATCAAACGCCTGTTTAAAGGATAGGAATATCAGGAAAGTAGAGGCAAGAACAATCATGGAAACATAGAATAGCAATGCACTGAAGAAGGCCATTTGGTCCAACATGTCAGTGCTGGCCCTTTCGAAGATCTACCAGTTAGTTCCACACCCTGGCTCTTTTTTATATTCATTCATGGGATTTGGGCGTCACTGGCTTGGCCAGCATTTATTGCCCTTGTTGCCCTTGAGAAGGTGATGGTGAGCTGCCTTCTTCAACAGCTGCAGTCCATTTGGAGTAGGTAGACCCACAGTGCTGTTTGGAGGGGATTTTGACCCAGCGGCAGTGAAGGAACGGCGACATAGTTCCAAGTCAGGATGGTGTGTTACTTGAACGGGAACTTGAAGGTGGTGATTTTCTTATGCATTTTCTGCCCTTGTCCTTCTAGTTGGGAGAGGTCGTGCGTTTGGAAGGTGCTGTCGAAGGGGCCTTGGTGCATTGCTACAGTGCATCTTGTAGATGGTACATACTGCTGCCACTGTGCGTCGGTGATGGAGGGAGTGAATGTTTGTAGATGGGGTGGCAATCAAGCGGGCTGCTTTTTCCTGAATGGTATCGAGCTTCTTGAGTGTTGTTGGAGCTGCACCCATCCAGGCAAGTGGAGAGTACCCCTGACATCACACTCCTGACTTGTGCCTTATAGATGGTGGACAGGCTTTGGGGAGTCAGGAGGTGAGTTACTCACCTCAAGATTCCTCGCCTCTGACCTGCTCTTGTAGCCACGGTATTTATATGGCTACTCCAGTTCAGTTTCTGGTCAATGGTAGCCCCCAGAATGTTGATAGTGGGGGATTCAGCGATGGTATGCCATTGAATATCAAGGGGAGATGGTTAGATTCTCTCTTGTTGGAGATGGTCATTGCCTGGCACTTGTGTGGCACGAATGTTACTTGCCACTTATCAGCCAAAGGCTGGATATTGTTCAGGTCTTGCTGCATTTCTGCACGGACTGCTTCAGTATCTGAGGAGTCACGAATGGTGCTGAACATTGTGCAGTCATCAGCGAACATCCCCACTTCTGACCTTATTATTGAAGGTCGGTCATTGATGAAGCAGCGGAAAATGGTTGGGCCGAGGGCACTACCCTGAGGAACTCCTGCAGTGATGTCCTGGTGCTCAGATGATTGACCTCCAACAACTACAACCATCTTCCTTTTCACTAGGTATGACTCCAGCCAGCGGAGGGTTTGAGATAATGAAGTAATGAGAACAGGAGCTGAGTGGCTCGAGCGGAACCTAAACTGAGTGTCACTGAGCAGGGTATTGCTAAGCAAGTGCTGTTTGGTAGCTCTGCTGATGACACCTTACATCACTTTACTGATGATTGAGAGTAGGCTGATGGGGCGGTAGTTGGCCGGGTTGGACTTGTCCTGCTTTTTGTCTACAGGACATACCTGGGCAACCTTCCACATTGCCGGGTTGATGCCAGTGTTGTAGCTCTACTGGAACTGCTTGGCTTGGGGTGCGGCAAGTTCTGGAGCACAGGTCTTCAGTACTATTGCTGGAATATTGTCAGGGCTCATAGCCATTGCAGTATACAGTGCCTTCTGTCATATCTTGATATCACGTGGAGTGAATCAAACCCTGAGAAACAGTACTGTGTATTCCCCTCCACCTCCAATCTGAACAATGACTTTTCACCACTTCTCTCTGCTTTCTGTCCCTGAGTCACTGTCATATCCACACCATCACTGTCACATTAATCCATGTCTTCCATTTCTGATAACAAGTCTATGAAATGTTATTTGTTTACAGGCCTTTTGAAAGTCTATAGACATAAATGGATATACACGAGAAGGGGAGGAACATGTTGGTATGGTTCTTCATGAATACTTTGGATCTGTCTTAACAAAAGGGGGGGGGGACGATGCAGATATTGTGGTTAAGGATGAGGCGTGTGAATTATTGGATCTGATATACATAGGGGGAGAGGAAGTATTAATGGGATTAGCATCCTTGAAAGTTGATCCATCACCAGGGCCAGTTGAAATGTATCCTAGGCTGTCAAAAGAGGTGAGAGAGGAAATAGCAGAGGATATGACCATCATTTTCCAGTCCTCACTGGATACAGGTGTAGTGCCAGAGGATTGGTGAACTGTTAACATTGTACCTCTTTAAAAAGGGAGCAAGGGATAGACCGAATGATTGCAGGCCAGTCAGTCTAACCTCAGTAGTGGGCACATTATTGGAATCTATTCTGAAAGAGAGGATAAAGTGTCACTTAGAAAGGCACAGGTTAATCACGGATATTGAGCATGGATTTGATAAGGGAAGATATTGTTTGACCAAGTTGACTGAATTTTTCGAAGAAGAAGCAAGGATGATAGATGAGGGTAGTGCAGTTGGTATGGTCTACATGGATTTTGACAAGGCTTTTGTCAAGGTCCCATGTGGCATACTAGTTAAAAAAATAAAATCCCATGGAATCCAGGGAAATTCAACAAGCTGGATACAAAATAGACTCAGTGACAGGAAACAAAGGGTGATTGTTGATGGGTGATTTACTGACTTGAGGTCTGTTTCCAGTGACGTTCCACAGGGCTCAGTACTGGACTTCCTGCTTTTTTGTAGTACATATTAACGATTTGAACGTAAATGTAGGGGGCATGATCAAGATTTGTGCAGATGGTACACAGATTGGTCGTGTGGTTGATAGCGAGGAGGATAGCTGTGAGCTGCAGGAAGATATTGATGGCTGAAAAGTGACAAATGGAATTCAACCTGGATAAGTCTAAGGTGATGCAATTGAGGAGGTCAGACCAGGCAAAGGGATAGACGATTAATAGGAAAATACTGAGAAGTGTAGAGGAAGTGAGGGACCTTGGAGTCAATGTCCACTGATCCCTGAAGGTAGCTGGACAGGCCGATAAGGTGGTTAAGAAGGCATATGAACTCCGTTCCTTTATTAGCTGAGGTATAGAATACAAGAGCAGGAAGGTTATGCTGGAACTGTATACATCATTGGTTAGGTCACAACCTGTGTACTGTGTGCAGTTCTGGTCACCTCATTACACAAAGGACGTAATTTCACTAGAGAGGGTACAGAGGAGATTTACAAGGATGTTGCCAGGACTGGAAAAATGCAGCTATGAAGAAAGATTAGATAGGCTGGGGTTGTTCTACTTGGAACAGAGAAGGCTGAAGGGAGACCTGATTGAAATGGACATAATTTCGTGGGGCCTGGATAGAGTGGAGGTGAAGAGTCTATTCACCTTAGCAGAGAGATCAGTGAATAGGGGGCAGTAACTTAAAGTGCTTGGTAGAAGGACTAGCGGGGAATTGAGGAGAAACTTGTTCACCCAAAAATACAGAATGGGCTCAGTGACAGGAAACAAAGGGTAATTGTTATAATAAAAGCAAAATGCTGCGGATGCTGGAAATCTGAAGTAAAAACAAGAAATGCTGGAAGTACTCAGCAGGTCTGGCAGCATATGTGGAGGGAGAAGCAGAGATAATGTTTCAGGTCAGTGAAGAAGGGTCACTGACCTGTAACGCTAACTCTGCTTCTCTCTCCACAGATGCTGCCAGAGCTGCTGAGTATTTCCAGCATTTCTTGTTTTTATGAAACTGTAATTGTTGAGGGGTATTTTAGTGACTGGAGGACTGCTTCCTTTGGCATTCCACAGGGTGCAGTCCTGGGTCCCCTGTTTTTCGTGAGGGTCTAGAACTTACTGCCTGTAAGGATAGTTGAGGCAGAATCCCTGCACTCATTCAAAAGGAGTCTGGATGTTCAACTCAAGTGTCATAATCTTCTGGGCTATGGATCAAATGCTGGAAGGTGGGATTAGAATAGGTGGATCATTTATCGGCCGGCACAGACACAATGGGCCAAGTGGCCTCTTTCTCTGTCTTAAACTTTCTCTGAGTATATTACATGAAATATGCTATCCACATTAACACTCACAGTTACGTCCTGAACGAACTCGATCAAGATTATCAGAAATGATTTTCCATTAACCTATCCATGCTACTTGTCATTGATTAACCCATGTTTGTACAAGCAAGATATATTTTTCTGCTGGGTTATGACCTCTAGAAGTTTCCAACCACCAACTTGAGACTGATAGTTACAGGGTTTATCCAATCTCTACTTGTTTAAACAGTGTAACATTTACAAAACTGCAGTCCTCTGGCATCAATCCCACATCCAAGGAGGATTGAAGGATTCTGTCCAGTGCCTCTGTTATTTCCACCATTCCTTCCCTCAGTAACTATCATACATCCCATCCAGACTGGATAAATGTTCTACTTTAGCAAACAGGGTTAAAGAAAATCCCAAAGCCTTTTATTCATATATAAGGAGAAAGAGGGTAACTAGAGAAAGGATTGGCCCACTAAAGGACAAAGGAGGAATGTTATGCTTGGACTCAGAGAAAATGGGTGTGATTCTAAACGAGTACTTTGCATCGGTATTCACCGAGGAGAGGGACATGACGGATGTTGAGGTTAGGAACAGATGTTTGATTACTCTAGGTCAAGTCGGCATAAGGAGGGAGGAAGTGTTGGGTATTCTAAAAGGCATTAAGGTGGACAAGTCCCCAGGTCTGGATGGGATCTATCCCAGGTTACTGAGGGAAGTAAGAGAGGAAATAGCTGGGGCCTTAACATATATCTTTGCAGCATCCTTAAACACGGGTGAGGTCCCGGAGGACTGGAGAATTGCTAATGTTGTCCCCTTGTTTAAGAAGGGTAGCAGGGATAATCCAGGTAATTATAGACCGGTGAGCCAGACGTCAGTGGTAGGGAAGCTGCTGGAGAAGATACTGAGCGATAGGATCTATTCCCATTTGGAAGAAAATGGGCTTATCAGTGATAGGAAATATGGTTTTGTGCAGGGAAGGTCATGTCTTACCAACTTAATAGAATTCTTTGAGGAAGTGACAAAGTTGATTGATGAGGGAAGGGCTGTAGATGTCATATACATGGACTTCAGTAAGGCGTTTGATAAGGTTCCCCATGGCAGGCTGATGGAGAAAGTGAAGGCGCATGGGGTCCAAGGTGTACTCGCTAGATGGATAAAGAACTGGCTGGGCAACAGGAGACAGAGAATAGCAGTAGAAGAGAGTTTCTCAAAATGGAGACGTGTGACCAGTGGTGTTCCACAGGGATCCGTGCTGGGACCACTGTTGTTTGTGATATACATTAATGATTTGGAGGAAAGTATAGGTGGACTGATTAGCAAGTTTGCAGACGACACGAAGATTGGTGGAGTAGCAGATCGTGAAGGGGACTGTCACAGAATACAGCAGAATATAGATAGATTGGAGAGTTGGGCAGAGAAATGGCAGATGGAGTTCAATCAGGGCAAATGCGAGGTGATGCATTTTGGAAGATCCAATTCAAGAGTGAACTATACAGTAAATGGAAAAGTCCTGGGGAAAATTGATGTCCAGAGAGATTTGGGTGTTCAGGTCCACTGTTCCCTGAAGGTGGCAACGCAGGTAAATAGAGTGGTCAAGAAGGCATACGGCATGCTTTCCTTCATCGGACGGGGTATTGAGTACAAGAGTTGGCAGGTCATGTTACAGTTGTATAGGACTTTGGTTCGGCCACATTTGGAATACTGCGTGCAGTTCTGGTCGCCACATTACCAAAAGGATGTGGATGCTTTGGAGAGGGTGCAGAGGAGGTTCATCAGGATGTTGCCTGGTATGGAGGGCGCTAGCTATGAAGAGAGGTTGAGTAGATTAGGATTATTTTCATTAGAAAGACGGAGGTTGAGGGGGGACCTGATTGAGGTGTACAAAATCATGGGAGGTATAGACAGGGTGGATAGCAAGAGGCTTTTTCCCAGAGTGGGGGATTCAATTACTAGAGGACACGAGTTCAAAGTGAAAGGGGGAAAGTTTAGGGGGGATATGCATGGAAAATTCTTTACGCAGAGGGTGGTGGGTGCCTGGAACGCGTTGCCAGCGGAGGTGGTAGATGCGGGCACGATAGCGTCTTTTAAGATGTATCTAGACAGATACATGAATGGACAGGAAGAAAAGAGATACAGACCCTTAGAAAATAGGCGACATGTTTAGATAGAGGTCTGGATCGGCGCAGGCTTGAAGGGCCGAAGGGCCTGTTCCTGTGCTGTAATTTTCTTTGTTCTTTTTCTTTGTACTTTACTGCGGCACAAAATGTGTTGGATTGAAAAGTGTTAACTGAACCTGTTTGTTCAGTGACTGTAATTAATGTCAGTCTCCATGGACCCTAATGGTGTCAATGGAGGGTTCCCCTCTTCTATTAAGAAGGCACTCCTTTCAATGTGTTATCCGATAGTGTTAGTGGGTGCATCAACCCCGGCACTAACAGGGATCAGCAGCTGCAGAGAGAGGGAGAGGATAGATCAGAATCTGAACAATAGATTGGAATGTTACAACAATGGACAGGAGTGTATCCTATTGGTTTGACTATCTTACTGCAAATTATGATTGGATAACATTAGAATGGCGGATCTTTTATGCTCTGAAGACGATTCAATTTATTTACTATCCCATCCTCGCTATTATTGGTGTCCCTGGTAAGTCTCTGTATCCAACTATTAGATTCATAAACCATATTTCACTGATTTAGTGTTCCTGTCATTTAAATCGTAAGAAGACTGAAAGCATTATCTTCAGTTTCTGTCACAAATTCCATTCCCTCTCCATGATCTGCATCCACCTTGCTGGCCGTTGTCGGAGGCTGATGCAGGAACTTTCCAACCTCTGGTATCTATTTAATGCTGAGCTGAGTTCATCCCCATATTCTCTCCATCACCAACCCTGCCTATTGTTATGGCCAGGTGAGGAGGGGTCAAAGTCGCTCGGCTTTATTTGATCACAACAGTGTTTGTCCTTTATAAACTGTGAATATGCTTAACGTCTCAGTGAGTGGTTTACATTTTATCTTTGGTATGATGGTGAAGAAATCGATTGGACAGGTTCTCTTGAGTTTAACCATGAAAGAGGTGAGTTTATTATACTGAACAATATAAACCCGATCTAAATAAAATCATTAAAATAAATAGAAGACATTTATGCACACACACACACACACACGAGAATCACACAGAAATAGATTACAGAGTGAGAAATAAATTTGTGGTTGGATTGGAGTCCAGAATAAATATTTTTAAAAAATTCATTCTGTGAGATTTGACCATTCCGTGGTCTTCCTGCTGAAGTTGTATCCTTGAAGTCTTTTTCTGGTCAAAGTGCAGTTTGTCACATGGTCCACATGGCTAAGGGATTTCTTTGAGGCAGACTTGTCGGTGGCTTTCTTCCCCTGGTTGCTCTGTCTGTAGCAATCAGTAGGCTTGGACTGCCCACAGTCACATGAGGTTTTCAAATTTGTGATGTTATCTGGAGAGAGAGACGGAGAGAGAGGGAGGGGTGTGGCGGGAACACAGCCCTTCTGCTTCAGCTCAATTTGAATCACTGACTTGTCTGTTTTTGTCCAGGGGAAACTCTCAGCTTTCACAGAGATAGACAGTCTCCTGACTGCCTCAGTGCATTCGCTGGACCCTTACAATGAGATTCAAGGTTCGGAACTTCTATCTCCCCAGGGCTCAGGATACCAGTATTTACTCTTGCAGGAGTTTGCTCTTTCAAAGTCAATGTGTCAGGATGACCTTGTATGCCGTGTTAATGAATGTAATCTTAGGTAATTCAATCACTGGAGCAAGCCAATGATTTGGGTCCAGGCTCATCAGACATGTGTCTCCTATTGTAGGCCTTCGAATGTGAAAAGGTGTTTCAGATGCCAATTGCGGTGGCCATCTTGGCTGCCAGTTTTTTCAAGGTTAACTGCAAGGTTGTTTTTCGATTAAAAGTTTACTGTAAGTTTCCAAACGATGAATTAAATTTCATAATTTGGCATATTGTGTTATATTGACACCGCCACAGCACACGGGGAAAAATGTGATAACAGGAACATTTCATTGCAGAATTGTGCACAGTGGGGCGGCACAGTGGCGCAGTGGTTAGCACCGCAGCCTCACAGCTCCAGCGACGTGGTTTCAAATGTGGGTACTGCTTGTGTGGAGTTTGCAAGTTCCCCCGCTGTCTGCGTGGGCTTCCTTTCCTCCGGGTGATCCGGTTTCCTCCCACAAGACAAAGACTTGCTGGTTGATAGGTTAATTGGCCATTATAAATTGGCCCTAGTATAGGTAGGTGGTAGGGAAATATAGGGACAGGTGGGGATGTGGTAGGAATATGGAATTAGTGTAGGATTAGTATCTATGGGCGGTTGATGGTTGGCACAGACTCGGTGGGCTGAAGGGCCTGTTTCAGTGTTGTATCTCTGTAACTGTAACTGTAACTGAAGCACACATTCATTCTCAATAATCACTTCCCAAACTGACATATTAATCTTAGAATTACTGCAGCTGACATTGTCTGTTGCAGCTGTACTGATTTAATGTTTTGGTCTTTTGTCTGGGATGGTTATGTGTCGGGTTCGACCCTGGACATTGTTTATTTTTTCTCTCCTGCAATGAAGCTTTAACCATTCCGGTTCCTGCACCTTGATAATCGTTCTCCCTAAACCCACAGTGTGTAATAAATTGTTATTTTAGACCCTGTGAGGTGTCTGGGATTTCCTCAGTGCCTTTGTTCTTGCTGAGTTCCGCATTGAAATTGTTGGGTTTGATTAGATTTGGGTTTGGGACCTGATCATTGGGTTCTTCAGTGGGTAGATCAACACTGACCTTACTTTTAGCTTTCTGGTGAGGTGCACAAGTGCTGTTTACTTTAGGGTATTTTCCCTTCCCTTTTCCCTGTACTACGGGGAGCATCATTTTGCTAACTGGCTCCATGTCCTCTGGGATTTTATGGCTCGAAGGTGGCTGTCCATCTTTCACTGCACTCTCCTGCGGCACCTCGACTCGGTGAGGCATCTCCCTCACTATTGGCTTGCCTTTTTGCGAACTTTCCTTTGTCATTGCATGCTTCAGTGAATGCTTTTAGCTGACTTTTTAGGTTGCCTCATTGACCTGCATTTAAGAAGGAGAGTGTGGGGTCTAATTTAACTAACATTTCAGGGTTGGCAAATCGGAGAGTAGGGGATTCCAAAAGGGAATCCTCCTGGCCCTTCTCTAACCTGTTTTCACTGTCCTTTTCAATCCTTCCCTCCTGACAGTCTGCCAGATCTGTACTTCTCTGTTCCCTCCACAGCCTTTGCGTTTTTCCTTTGGTCTGGGTGCCAATTAAATAATTTACCTGACTATTCCTTTTGCCACTCGATATGGACCACTGAACCGGGATTTCAGGGATTCACCCTGCATTGGGAATAGTAACAATACATGGTCTCTGTCCTGAAATGTTTTGGCCTTGGCATTGTTGCCTGCTTACCTTTTCATAACTGAGTAGGAGATCTTTAGGTGTTCTTGAGCAATTGCACAGGCTGTCGTGAGCCACTCCCGGAGCATGGAAATGTAGTCTGACATGGAAGACTCATCCCTGTGTCCCAAAAACTTCTCCTTGATTAGTTTAAGAGTACCTCTCACCTCGTGTCCATAAAGTAATTCAAAGAGACTAAAGCCAGTGGACTCAGTGGATAGGTTCCTGGTATCCAACAGGTGAAATGCCATCCCTTTGTCCCAGTCATGGGGTTACTCATAGCAGTATGGCCTGATCATTGTCTTTAGGGTCTGGTGGTACTGCTCCAAAGCTCCTTGTGACTGTGGGTGGTTGACTTTAGCTGGGTTATGTCTAGAATACCCATGACCTTTTCAGAAATACTGGACGTAAAATGTGTGACCTGATCCATCTGAATCTCAGCAGGCAGCCCATAACGGGTTAGCTCCTCCACAACTACCTTGGCAGAGATAGTTCTTCGGGGGAGTGGCCTCTGGGAATCGGGTCACCACATTCATAATTGTGAGAAGATACTGGTTGTCCCGTTTTGTTTTCAGCAGGTGTCTCACATAATCCACCAGCATTCTGCTGAAGGGTTCTACAAAATCTGGTATGGGAATTAGGGTGAAGGTATTATTGCAGGTTGGAGCCTCCCCACAACATGGCAGGTGTGACCAGTTTTACAGAACTCCACCACATCTTTGTGCAGTTGTGGTCAGTCAAAATGCTGCCTTATGTGGACTTTAAATTTTCATACATCAACATGTACTGTCATTGGAAGTTCGTGGGCCATTAATATTTCTTTAAGGGTCCTCAGCAGCACCACTATCTGGTGAAGCACTGTCCACTCTTCATCCTCAGGTCTGTGAGGAGGTCTCAACTTCCTCACTAGCACCTCAATCTTTAAATAGTGGCACTCTGCAACTCCCTATGCTTCAGTTATGTTTTGGACAGTCTGTGCTATATTTTAACACTGGGTCGAGTTGTTGAGCCTCAACTAAGTAAGATCTGTTTAACACATCCTTTGTGCTCTCTACCTTCCCAAAGAAGGTTTCAGACAACCAGACAGTAGGGACATCCATCTCCAGTGTCAGTTCAGCCACCTCTGATGGGGATTGTTTAGCCATGGACCGAGTCACCACAGAATCAGGGAGAATGCCGGGGACCTTCCCCTGTAACTGCTCTGTGTCCCTGATCTCTTGTGGTCTCTCCAGAACCTTTGCGGAAGCTGCCACCTTTTCCCTGCCAGATCAATACCCAGGAACAGGTCCCCATAGCTGCTGGTGTTGAAAATAGGTCGCACTGCACGTGCACCCAATATAAAGGTATGGACATATACTGTCTTCCTATACCATTTGCTAACACTCTGGCATTCACTGCACTCTCGGAGAAAGGTCATGCCTATTCCCAGCAGAAGGGATTGGGTGGCACCTTTATCATTGAGTATGACCAGGGCTTGCTAACCTCAATGAAGGGGTATAGGGTCACTTTCCCCTGGGATTCAAAATTCTAGTAACGCTCAAGGATTTTGTTAAGTTTTCCCGCACTCTCTGTGGTTGTGTTACTGTGTCTGACTGTTTCAGTTAAAGGCACAGCCTGACCTACTGTGCTTTCCATCAGCGCCCGTTTTCCTGCACTGCTCTGGTGGACCCTGAGTAATCCTACAGGTTTTCCCCATCACTTCCAGCATTCAACTCGATGGTGACCTGCCTTGCTGCAGTGGAAACATACAGATCATTGGTCTTTACTCCTGCTCTCAGTACCGTCCTATTTGGCCTGAGCGTGGACGCCTGTGTGTCCAGATTTTCCTCCTTGCCTGTGGCTGCTCAGGCTCTTATCACCCTCCCACCTTTTATTCCCGGGTCTTTGGGGTGACTAGGGAATGCATTCCCTTTGGGGTTAAGGCCTTGTGTACACGGAAAAAAATCATCATCCAGAATTGCAACCTTCCTGGTTCTTCGAACCTTTTTTTCCTCTGCATGGGTTTTAATGGGAGCGGGACTGAGTTTTTGAACTCCTCGAGAAGGATCACCACTCTGAGGTTTACATATGTGGGCTGTATCCCGATTTTCCGTATCTACTAGTCAGAGGCAAAAATAAAAGTGGACTGTAAAATCTTCTATAGTTACGTAAAAAGGAAACATTTGGGTAAGACATGTATGTGTCCGTTACAGGCAGAGTCAGGGGAATTTATAATGGGGAATCGAGAAATCGCAGAGAAGCTAAATGATCACTTTGTGTCTGTCTTCACTGAGAAAGATACAAGAAATCTCCCAGAATTAGAGATCCAAGGGATTAGGGGGAATGAGGAAGTGAAGCAAATTAATATTAGTAAGAAGTTTGTGTTGGAGAAATTAATGGGGTTTAAGGTTGATAAATCCTCAGGACCTGATATTCTAAATTCCAGAGTGTTGACAGAGGTAGCTGTGGAGACAGTGGGTGCATGGGTGATCATCTTCTGGAACGGTTCCAGCATATTGGAAGGTCGCAAATGTCACCCCACGATTTAAGAAGGGAGGGAGAGAGAAAACGGGGAATTACAGATCTGTTAGCCTGACATCAATAGTTGGGAAAATGGTGGAATCTATCATAAAGGATGTGATAAATGGATAATTGGATAATAATGATCTGATTGGACATAGTCAACATGGATTTATGAATGGGAAATCATGTTTGATGAACCTGTTGTAGTTTTTTGAGGATATTAGTAACAGAATTGATAAAGTGGAGTCGGTGGATGTAGTCTATTTGGATTTTCAGATGAATTTTTGATAAAGTGCCCCACAAGAGGTTGGTTAGTAAAATTAAAGCACATGGGATAGGACGCAATATACTGGCATGGATTAAGGATTGGTTAACAAGCATAAAACAGAGAGTAGGAATAAATGGGTTATTCTCACTTTGGCAGGCTGTGACTAGTGGGGTAAGTAAAAAGGAAACATTTGGGTAAGTACTTGGGCCCCATCTGTTCACAATATGTATCATTTATTTAGATGTGGAGACCAGAGTAATATTCCCAAGTTTGCAGATGATACAAAAAGATGTGGGAATGTATGTGTTGTGAGGAAGGTGCAAAGCGGCTTCAAGGGAATTTGGACAGACTTCGTGGGAGGGCAAGAACGTGGCAGATGGAATATAATGTGGAAAATATGAGGTTATCCACTTTGGAGGGAGGAATAGATGTGAAGGGTATTTCCTGAATGGTAAGAAATTAGAAAGTGTAGATGTACAAAGGGATCTGGGTGTCCTTGTCAATATGTCACTGAAGGCTGACATGCAGGGACAGCAAGCACTTAAGAAGGCTAATGGTATGTTAGCCTTTATCACAAGAGAATTTGAGTACAGGAGTGGTGAAGTCTTGCTTCAATTGTATGGAACCTTGTGAGACCACACCTGGAGTACTGTGTGCAGCTTTGCTCCCCTTACTTTAGGAAGTATATTATTGCCATAGGGGGAGTGCAACGAAGATTCACTAGACTTGTTCCTGGGATGGCAGGACTGTCCTATGAAGAGATTAGGAAAACTGGGCCTGGATTCTCCAGAATTTCGAAGAATGAGATGTGATCTCATTGAAACCTACAACAGAATTAAATGGATAGACGGGTTGATGCAGCTAAGATGTCTCCCCTGGTTGGGGAGTCTAGAACCAGCAGAGACAATTTTAAAATAAGGAGGAAGTCACTTAGGACAGAGATGAGGCGAAATTTCTTTACTTGGGGGTTGTGAATCTTTGGAATTCTCTACCCCAGAGGGCTGTGGAAGCTCAGTCATTGAATATGTTTGAAGCAGAGATTGACAGATTTCTAAATACAAATGACATAAAGGGATATGGGGATAGTGTGGTAAAAAGGAATTGAAATAGAAGATAAACCATAATCGTATTGAATGGCGGGGCTACTAGATGGGCTGAATGGCCTACTCCTGCTCCTATGTTCCGAAGCTGCTTAACTCTTTCAAACTGGAGGTAAGTTCGCTCAGGCGACTTTCGGAGTGTTCCGAATTTTTGGTGGTACGAACAAAGAACAAAGAACAAAGATAATTACAGCACAGGAACAGGCCCTTCGGCCCTCCAAGCCTGCGCCGATCCAGATCCTCTCTCTAAACATGTCGCCTATTTTCTAAGTTTCTGTATCTCTTTTCTTCCTGCCCATTCATGTATCTGTCTAGATACATCTTAAAAGACTCCATCGTGCCCGCATCTACCACCTCCGCTGGCAATGCGTTCCAGGTGCCCACCACCCTCTGTGTAAAGAACTTTCCACGCATATCCCCCCTAAACTTTTCCCCTTTCACTTTGAACTCGTGTCCTCTAGTAATTGAAACACCCACTCTGGGAAAAAGCCTCTTGCTATCCACCCTGTCTATACCTCTCATGATTTTGTACACCTCAATCAGGTCCCCCCTCAACCTCCGTCTTTCTAATGAAAATAATCCTAATCTGCTCAACCTCTCTTCATAGCTAGCGCCCTCCATACCAGGCAACATCCTGGTGAACCTCCTCTGCACCCTCTCCAAAGCATCCACATCCTTTTGATAATGTGGCGACCAGAACTGTACGCAGTATTCCAAATGTGGCCGAACCAAAGTCCTATACAACTGTAACATGACCTGTCAACTCTTGTACTCAATGCCCCGTCCGATGAAGGAAAGCATGCCGTATGCCTTCTTGACCACTCTATTTACCTGCGTTGCCACCTTCAGGGAACAGTGGACCTGAACACCCAAATCTCTCTGGACATCAATTTTCCCCAGGACTTTTCCATTTACTGTATAGTTCACTCTTGAATTGGATCTTCCAAAATGCATCACCTCTCATTTGCCCTGATTGAACTCCATCTGCCATTTCTCTGCCCAACTCTCCAATCTATCTATATTCTGCTGTATTCTCTGACAGTCCCCTTCACTATCTGCTACTCCACCAATCTTAGTGTCGTCAGCAAATTTGCTAATCAGTCCACCTATACTTTCCTCCAAATCATTAATGTATATCACAAACAACAGTGGTCCCAGCACGGATCCCTGTGGAACACCACTGGTCACACGTCTCCATTTTGAGAAACTCCCTTCTACTGCTACTCTCTGTCTCCTGTTGCCCAGCCAGTTCTTTATCCATCGAGCTAGTGCACCTTGGACCCCAAGCGCCTTCACTTTCTCCATCAGCCTGCCATGGGGAACCTTATCAAACGCCTTACTGAAGTCCATGTATATGACATCGACAGCCCTTCCCTCATCAATCAACTTTGTCACTTCCTCAAAAAATTCTATTAAGTTGGTAAGACATGACCTTCCCTGCACAAAACCATGTTGCCTATCACTGATGAGCCCATTTTCTTCCAAATGGGAATAGATCCTATCCCTCAGTATCTTCTCCAGCAGCTTCCCTACCACTGACGTCAGGCTCACCGGTCTATAATTACCTGGATTATCCCTGCTACCCTTCTTAAACAAGGGGACAACATTAGCAATTTTCCTGTCCTCCGGGACCTCACCCGTGTTTAAGGATGCTGCAAAGATATCTGTTAAGGCCCCAGCTATTTCCTCTCTCGCTTCCCTCAGTAACCTGGGATAGATCCCATCCGGACCTGGGGACTTGTCCACCTTAATGCCCTTTAGAATACCCAACACTTCCTCCCTCCTTATGCCGACTTGACCTAGAGTAATCAAACATCTGTTCCTAACCTCAACATCCGTCATGTCCCTCTCCTCGGTGAATACCGATGCAAAGTACTCGTTTAGAATCTCACCCATTTTCTCTGAGTCCAAGCATAACATTCCTCCTTTGTCCTTTAGTGGGCCAATCCTTTCTCTAGTTACCCTCTTTCTCCTTATATATGAATAAAAGGCTTTGGGATTTTCCTTAACCCTGTTTGCTAAAGATATTTCATGACCCCTTATAGCCCTCTTAATTCCTCGTTTCAGATTGGTCCTACATTCCCGATATTCTTTCAAAGCTTCGTCTTTCATCAGCCGCCTAGACTTTATGTATGCTTCCTTTTTCCTCTTAGCTAGTCTCACAATTTCACCTGTCATCCATGGTTCCCTAATCTTGCCATTTCTATCCCTCATTTTCACAGGAACATGTCTCTCCTGCACGCTAATCAACCTCTCTTTAAAAGCCTCCCACATATCACATGTGGATTTACCTTCAAACAGCTGCTCCCGATCTACATTTCCCAGCTCCTGCCGAATTTTGGTGTAGTTGGCCTTCCCCCAATTTAGCACTCTCCCTTTTGGACCACTCTCGTCTTTGTCCATGAGTATTTTAAAGCTTATGGAATTGTGATCACTATTCCCAAAGTAGTCCCCTACTGAAACTTCAACAACCTGGCCGGGCTCATTCCCCAACACCAGGTCCAGTATGGCCCCTTCCCGAGTTGGACTATTTACATACTGCTCTAGAAAACCCTCCTGGATGCTCCTTACAAATTCTGCTCCATCTGGACCTCTAACACTAAGCGAATCCCAGTCAATGTTGGGAAAATTAAAATCTCCTATCACCACCACCCTGTTGCTCCTACATCTTTCCATAATCTGTTTACATATTTGTACCTCTATCTCACGCTCGCTGTTGGGAGGCCTGTAGTACAGCCCCAACATTGTTACCGCACCCTTCCTATTTCTGAGTTCTGTCCATATTGCCTCACTGCTCGAGTCCTCCATAGTGCCCTCCTTCAGCACAGCTGTGATATCCTCTTTGACCAGTAATGCAACTCCTCCACCCCTTTTACCTCCCTCTCTATCCCGCCTGAAGCATCGATATCCTGGGATATTTAGTTGCCAATCGTGCCCTTCCCTCAACCAAGTCTCAGTAATAGCAATAACATCATACTCCCAGGTACTAATCCAAGCCCTAAGTTCATCTGCCTTACCTACTACACTTCTTGCATTAAAACAAATGCACCTTCTGATACTATCTCATATGCACCCTGGATAGCGTTTTTAGTCATCTCAGAATCTGATGAACTTTCATCTGGCAACATTGAATACACCTCATGAGCTTTTCCTGTTACTTTGCTTTATAAAAACAGTGTCCAGTTCTCTGCCGGCCATTTCAGCTGCTTTGCAAGTTTTTCAAAAGTGACAAAAAACTTCCACATCCTCCTCATTCAACTTTAGAATGAACTGGGATAACTGTAAGAGCTCAGCACATGGTCCTGAGCTGTGGGCTGCTCCCTCACTAGCTGTGCCTTCACTGGGTGTACTGGGTCTTCCTCTAGTTGTTTGAGCCACCTTAACTCCCTTTCCTCCTTCTCCTTCTGGAACACTCCTACTTTTTCCCTTTCTTTTGACGCTCACTCTGTTCTTTCTCGATCTCTCTGGAATTCTAATTCTTGTCTCTTCTGTTCTAGTTTTACTTTAGCTAATATTACTCTATCTGTTAGTGATTCTAACTCTGTTTGAGTCTTCAGCTTCAAGTGAAAAATGATTGGCCACAGGTCTTAGAATTTTGGGTTTCCTAGCTTTTGGGCGGAGAGTAATCCCTAACTGTCCAGCAACATTACTCAACTTTTCAACAGAGAGGGATTCTAAGCTGTACCGAGTTAGTTCTCTCTGTATGTAACTCCTTTTATGCCAATGTAACTCCTTTATTCAAAAAGGGAGGGAGACAGAAAGCAGGAAAAATTATGAGACCCATAGATAGGGTAGAGAAGAAGAAACTTTTCCCTTAGCAGAGGTGTCAATAACAGGGGGGCATTGATTTAAGGTAAGGGGCAAGTGGTTTCGAGGAGATTTGAGGGAAAAATATTTCACTCGGATGGTGGCTGGAATCTGGAGCACACTAGCTGAAAAGATGGCAGAGGCAAGAACCCTCACAACATTTAAGAAGTATTTAGATGAGCACTTGAAATGCCATAGCATACAAGGTTACAGGCCAAGTGCTGGAAAAGGGGATTAGAATGGACAGGCTTGATGGCCGGCACAGACAGAGTGGGGCGAAGGGACTGTTTCTGTGCTGTAAAACTCTGTGTATCTGTGACACATCCAATTTCTCATTTGTTGTTGCGTTATGATCACTAGAACCGCCAGATTTCTGTTACAGCCAGGTGAGGAGGGGTCCCAGGCTCTCCTCTTGTCCTAACTTTTATTTCACTGCAGCGGGGCTTATTCCTGATTAGCACTGGACATGCTGACCACCTTTTACCGTTGTTGTGATCGTGAAAGAACAAATCAGACAGGTTTTCTTGAGTTTAAACAAGAGGTGAGTTTATTATACTTAACAATCTAAACTGAATCTAAATAAAATAATAAACATACACACATTGATGCACACACACACAGACCTGCAAATCACACAGAAATAAATTATAGAGTGAGAACTAAATTTCTATTCGGATTAGAGTCCAGAATAAATTAAAAATAAACCAAAATCTGTGAGATTGGGTAATTCTGTGGTCTGCGCCTTTGCCTCCCTTATTTATGTGTCATGTCATCTGCAAGAGTTTAAATTATGTTGTTTTACATATAAGTTTATGTCACTTGTATATTTATCTATATGTCAGGAAGAGCACTGGTTTTAATACTGACCCCTGAGAAACAGCACTGTATTCTCCCCTCCCCCAGTCTGAACAATGTCTGTTCACCACTTCTCTCTGCTTTCTGTCCTTGAGTCAGTGTCATATCCACTCTATCACTCTCACGTTAATCCATGTGTTTCATTTTTCATAACAAGTCTATGAAATGTCATTTGATCACAGGCCTTTTGATAGTCCAGATACATAACAGGAAACACACTATCCTCATCAACACTCACAGTTATGTCATCAACTAACTTGATCAAGATTATCAGACATGATTTTCCATGAACCTATCCGTACTGTTTATCATTTAATATCACATGTTTTTCCTAGAATGATATATTTTTGTAGTGGGTCATGGCCTCCAGAAATTTCCAACCACCGACATTAGACTGACTGGTCAGTAGTTATCGGGTTTATCTAATGTCTCCTTATTTAAACAGCTTGTAACAGCTTTGTCATCACTCCCAGATCCAAAGACGATTGAAAGCTTCTGGCCAGTGCCTCTGCTATTTCCACATTCCTTCCCTCAACAAACCTCATGTATCCCATCTGGACTGGGTAAATTTTCGACACTATTGTGTTGTAAATAGTGTTGGATTGAAAGGTGTTAACTGAACCTTCTTGTTCATTGACTGTAATTAACGTCAGTCTCCAAGGACCCGAATTGTGTCACTGGAGGGTTTCCCTCTTCTATTAATAATGGACTCCTTCCAATGTGCTGGCTCATCGTGTCAGTGGGAGCATCACCCCTGGCACTAACAGAGATCAGCGGCTCCAGAGAGCGAGAGAGGAGAGATCTGAATCTGCGAACAATAGATTGGAATGTTACAACAATGGGTCAGAATCTGAGGACAATAGATTGGAATATTACAACACTGGGTCAGAATCTGAGGACAATAGATTGGAATGTTAAAACAATGGATCAGAATCTGGGAACAATAGATTGGAATGTTAAAACAATGGACAGCAAGAGTTTCTCCTATTGGTTTAGCCTCGTTACTGCAGATTATTTTTGGATAACATTAGATTTGCGGATCTATTATGCTCTGAAGATGATTCAAACGATTTACTATCCCATCCTCGCTATTATTGGTGTCCCTGGTAAGTCTCTGTATCCAACTATTAGATCTATAAATCATATTTCACTGATTTAGTGTTCTTGTCATGTAAATCTTGGGAAGACTGAAGCCACAGTCTTCAGTCTCTGTCTCACATTCCACTCTGCATCCACTTTCCGCATTCCCCTCACTACCCAATGTCTGAGGCTGAAACAGACTGTTTGGAACCTCTTTGTTATATTTATACCTGAGCTGAGTTCATTGCCATATTCCGCCTATCACCAACCCTACCTGCTACTACCTCTGTAATATCACCCATCATCACCTCTACCCATCTGCTAATAAACCCTCATCTGTGCCATTGTTAAATCCACACTTAACTATTCCAATTCTATCCTGGTCACCCTCCCAGTTATCAACCCCCATAAACAACAGCCCATCCAGAACTCTTCTGCCTATATCCTAACTCAGACCAAATCCCGATCGCCCATTACTTCTGTGCTCACTGATCGACATTGGCTCCGGGTCTAGCAGCACCTAAATTTTAATATTCTCATTCTTGTGTTTGAATCCCTCCATGGCCTCACCCCTCAAATTAGTCCCATTTCCTTTGCATTTCACATATTCTTGTCAATCTAATGCCTTCAAGTCTTTTTCCAATTCCCTTTTAGAAGTGAGCTGTTTTCACTCTATATCTTCCCCTGCTGTGATTTTCACTCTATGACGTTTCACTCTATGACGTTTCACTCTATGGTGCCAACGCTATGGAAACCTGGAACTATAAAATGATGTGAACTGCACAGCCGGCCACTTCTAGTGTGGCCAGCACCGTGCCCAGAGCTGGGCAGGGAACTAGCCTGGGTATACTGTGCATGTGCTGTTAGTGTGAGGAAGGGTTTGAATTGACGTCAATCTGCCATTCCGACAGCTTTGATGTACGTCTTTAAATCTTGATCTGTGTATGTCGACTGACCGCCTGTGTTAGTCACTCTCAGCTGAACATACATTCAGCAGCACGAAGGACCCCCACAGGTGTTATTTAAAAGGACCAGGAATCCAACTTACAGGTGAGGGGCTTGTGACTTACTTTTGCTGTTGTAAAATTATTGGAGGTGCTGTGGATGGTTTTCTGGAGGTTGTGTTGTAAGCTGCTGCAGACATTCAGGGAGGACAGAGGATTTGGTGAACCAACTCTGGACGAGGTATGGGGACTGTAGTTACAGTGTTTCTGGGTCTGTCACATGACCAACAAATGGAGCAGAGGCTGCAGAGAGGGGAAGCTCTGTAAAGATGGAGAGGAGGGGGCTCTTCCTTACCCACCCCGGTTTTGCAAGAGCACTTTTCCTACCTACACCTAACCCAGGAGCAGTGTGTGAGGTGACTCTGATTCAATAAGGATGTGGTCACAGAGCTGTGTCACCTCCTGTAACACGACCTGGAGCCTCACACCAGTGTGAGGACGGAGCTGTCAGTGGCTGTTAAGGTCACAGTTTCATTGAACGTCTATGTATCTGGATTTTTACAGGCAGGAGCATGAGACAAATCTAACGTAGGGATGTAGAAATCGATGTAGTCATAAAATAATTTCCGACATAAAAGGAGGCCATTTTACCCCTCCATGCCAGCTCAATCTGGAACAATCCAGTCATTCCCACTCCCCCTCTCAATCCCCCTATCCCTGCAAGTTCATTTCCTTCAGGTGCCCATCCAGTTTCCTTTTGAAATCATTGATTGTGTTATCTTCCACCACCCTCCTGGGCAGTGAGTTCCATCTCATTGCAATTCACTGTGTAAAAACGTTCTTTCTCATATTCCCCCGTATCTCTTACCCAAAACCTTCCATCTGTGTCCCCTTGTCCGTGTTTCATCAGTGAATGGGAATAGTTTTTCCTTGTCTATCTTATCTACTTCTGTCATAACTTCTGTTAGTAAATTTGCGGATGACACGAAGGTCGGTGGAGTTGTGGATAGTGTCGAAGGGTGTTGTAGGGTACAGAGGGACATAGATAGGCTGCAGAGCTGGGCTGAGAGATGGCAAATGGAGTTTAATGCGGAGAAGTGTGAGGTGATTCACTTTGGAAGGAGTAACAGCAATGCAGAGTACTGGGCTAATGGGAAGATTCTTGGTAGTGTAGATGAGCAGAGAGATCTTGGTATCCAGGTACATAAATCCCTGAAAGTTGCTACCCAGGTTAATAGGGCTGTTAAGAAGGCATATGGTGTGTTAGCCTTTATTAGTAGGGGGATCGAGTTTCGGAGCCACGGGGTCATGATGCAGCTGTACAAAACTCTGGTGAGGCCGCACCTGGAGTATTGCGTGCAGTTCTGGTCACCGCATTATAGGAAGGATGTCGAAGCTTTGGAAAGGGTGCAGAGGAGATTTACTAGGATGTTGCCTGGTATGGAAGGAAGGTCTTACGAGGAAAGGCTGAGGGACTTGGGGTTGTTTTCGTTAGAGAGAAGGAGGAGGAGAGGTGACTTAATAGAGACATACAAGATAATCAGAGGGTTAGATAGGGTGGATAGTGAGAGTCTTTTTCCTCGGATGAGGATGGCAAACACGAGGGGACATAGCTTTAAGTTGAGGGGTGAAAGATATAGGACAGATGTCAGAGGTAGTTTCTTTACGCAGAGAGTAGTAGGGGCGTGGAACGCCCTGCCTGCAACAGTAGTAGACTCGCCAACTTTAAGGGCATTTAAGTGGTCATTGGATAGACATATGGATGTAAATGGAATAGTGTAGGTCAGATGATCGGCGCAACATCGAGGGCCGAAAGGCCTGTACTGCGCTGTAATATTCTAATTCTAATTCTAATTCTAATTCTAATAATCTTGTAAACCTCTATCGAATCTCTCTCAATCTCCTTTACTCCAGGGAGAACAACTCCAGCTTATCCAAACTAACCTTGTAACATCGATAGCACAGATAGATGGACATTTGCTCTGTTTGTAAACCCGTGCCATTCCTGCACTGTATGTGTTTGATGGGGACAGTGTAGAGGGAGATTTACTCTATATCTAACCCTGTTTATTTTTCTTCCCCTTTTCTATATCCCATATTGAGGGGGCCTTTATTCCTCAGGCCCGCTTTAGATACATATTTACATTTTTTAAATACCTTTATTTAAAACAGATAAATAAACCAAAATCTCAAATTAAAATGCCATTCGCGGCGTCGATGATGCACTCCAGTCCCTGTGGTGCCCACCGGTCACAGAAGGCCTCAAGCATACCGGCGGAAACTACATGCTCCTTCTCCAGGGACACCCGGGCGCGAGCGTAACCGCAGAAGAGGGGCTGGCAATCGGGGAGCACGGAACCCCCGACCACCCGCAGCCTGGACCTGTGAATTGCCACCTTTGCCAGGCCCAGGAGCAGACCGACGAGGAGATCCTCCTCCCGGCTTAAGCCCCTCCGCACCGGGTGCCCAAAGTGTCGAGGGAGCTTTACTCTGTATCTAACCGCCGTGTAGTATCTGTCCTGGGAGTGTTTGATGGGGACAGTGTTGAGGGAGCTTTACTCTGTATCTAACCCCCCGTGATGACCTGTCCTGGGAGCGTTTGATGGGGACAGTGTCGAGGAAGCTTTACTCTGTATCTAACCCCCGTGCTGTACCTGTCCTGGGAGTGTTTGATAGGGGACAGTGTCGAGGGAGCTTTACTCTGTATCTAAGCACCTTTTTTTTTTTCTAACCCCGTTTTTTTTTTCTCTTTTCCAAGGTGGCCTTTATACCCCAGGCCCCTTTTATATCTTTTATGTCGAGGGGGCCTTTATTCTTCAGGCCACCTTTATATACACACTTATATTTTTAAAAATAACTTTATTAAAAACAGAAATAAACAAAAACTCAAATTAAAATGCCATTTTCGGCGTCGACAATGCACTCCAGTCCCTGCGGTGCCCACGGGCCATGGAAGGCCTCAAGCGTACCGGCGGACACCACATGCTCCTTCTCCAGGGACACCCGGGCGCGAACGTAACCGCGGAAGAGGGGCAGGTAATCGGGGAGGACGGACCCCCCGACGGCCCGCAACCTGGACCTGTGAATTGCCACCTTGGCCAGGCCCAGGAGCAGACTGACAAGGAGATCCTCCTCCCGGCCCAAGCCCCTCAGCACTGGGTGCCCAAAGATCAGGACCGTGGGACTGAAGTGCAGCCAGAATTTGAGGAGCAGCCCCTTCAGATATTCAAAGAGGGGCTGCAACCTCGCACTATCCGTATAAACATGGAACACGGACTCATCCAGGCCGCAGAATGTAATGGCGGCCTGGGAGTCCATGAACCTACTTAAAAGTCTATTGCACGGGACTGCTCTGTGCAGCACCCTCCACCCCAGGTCCCTGATGTAAAGGGGGAAGACTCCCGCGTAGAGAGATGTCAATCGGGGATTCCCCTCGCCGCCAGATGGCAACGTGGACCGCCAGGGCTTGTCCGGCCGGCTGACGAGGGCGAGGAAGTGGAGAGTGTGCTTGAGCAGCCCGTACAGGAAACCCCTCCACGCCGATTGGAATGGCACGGAGGGCATTTCTGAGAAGCGGCTCGGGTTGTGCGGGACCGGCTCCCGAGGAGGGTTTCGGGGCCTGGATCCGATGAGCAGTTCCGGCCGAGCGGGGGTCAGCTCCGCCGAAATCGCTCCGCACTCCCGAGCCCCCTCGCCACCCGCAGTGAGGGGCTTCCCGGGGGTTTCGGCTACTCCTCCGCCCGCCGGACAGTCCCCGGAGTCGGCCGCACGGACAGCCGAGGCGCTCTCCTCCGCCGGCGGGGGAGCGCCCTGACTGGAGGCGACCATGTTCCGGACGCAGAATAGATCCCAGTAAAAGACAGGCAACTCCCTCAGAGAGGCGCGGCTAATGGACTCCACCGGGAGCTGCGTGTCGTCTTGAAGGCAGTGACACTGGCGGAAAAAATACGTCGCCAGCGCACACCATCTGGGAGGATGCACGACGTACAGGTATCTCTGCAGGGCCAGAAGGCGGAGAGTCGCAGCCTGGGTGTGGATGCACACCAGCGACTGACCGCCCTCCTCGTTCGGGAGACTCAGGACCGCGGCAGAGACCCAGTGTTGCCTCCTGCCCCAGAAGAAATCGACGAGTTTCTTCTGGATCTTGGTGGCAAATACAGGGGGCGGGGCCAAAGTGACCAACCGGTACCACAACATGGAGGTTGGTTTATGACCAACGCTCGGCCCCTGTAGGAAAGCACTCGGAGCAGTCCTGACCAACGCCCCAGCCGTGTGGTGACTTTCGCCTCCAACTCCTGCCAGTTTGCCCGCCAGGCTTCCTCAGCGGGGCTCAGGTGGACTCCCAGATAAAGGAGGTGCGTGGTGCTCCACGCAAAAGGTGTCATCTCCTCCGGCAGGGAGTCCACCCGCCACTGACCAACCAGGAGTCCGGAACATTTCTCCCAATTGATCCTCGCGGAGGACACAGCAGAAAAGGTTTGCTGGCAGTCACGCATCCTCCGCAAGTCAACGGGATCTGTGACCACGAGGAGCACGTCGTCGGCGGAAGCTGAGAGGACGACCCGCTGGCCGGCTCACGCAGAGTCAATCCCGTCAACCTCCTGCAAATGCGGCCCAAGTCCAAAAGTGCGCAGAGTCCCGAAAAGGTTTTTGTGATCCACCCTGTCGAACGCCTTCTTCTGATCGAGGGAGAGTAAGGCGACCAACTGACCAGTCCTCTGGGAAAGATGGATCAGGTCCCAGAACAGGTGGATGTTGTCCTGGATGGACCGGCCCTGGACCGTGTAGGACAGGTCGGGTTGGATCATGTGGGCCACCATGGAGCCCAGGCAGGTAGACATAGCCCGGGCAAAGATATTATAATCCGTGCTGAGGAGGGAGACCGGACGCCAGTTTTTAAGCAGGCGGAGATCGCCCCTCTTTGGCAGCAGGACGACGACCGCCGGGGCATCTCCCCGGTCGCCAGGCTTTCCCCCAGGACCCGCGCATAATCGTCCCCCAGGATGTCCCAGAACGCCCTGAGGAACTCCACGGTCAACACATCCAACCTTGGGGATTTGCCCCGCGAGAGCTGGTGGAGCTCTTCTAACGTGAGCGGAGCCTCCAAACCTTCGGCGCCCTCCGGGCTGACTTGCGGCTGGTCCTCCCACAAAACTCTGCGTGCATCCTCGCTGGACGGATCCGGAGAGAACAACGCACTGCAATAAGTACGGTCCAGGAGGCCCATTCTCTCCGGATCCGTGATGGAGGATCCGCCGTCGGCCAGCAGCTCGACGAGCTGCTTACCAACCCCCCGCCATTTTTCCAGCGAGTAGAAGAAGGGTGAGGCGCGGTTCAGATCTTCCAGGATCTGGATCCGCGACCTCACGTACGCGCCTCGGGACGTTATGAGCTGCAGGTCCCTCAGCGCGCCCTACTTCTCTTTGTACGCCTGCCACAGGGCCGGGCCCATGATGGCATGTTCGAGGCGGGACTCCAAGTCGAGCACCTGCCTCTCAAGGCGCCCGATCTCGGCTTCCCGCCTCTTGGTCGACCCCTTCGCGTACTCCTGACAGAAGACGCGGATGTGAGTCTTGCCCACATCCCACCATAGCCTCAAGGAGGGGAAGCTCCCCTGCTTCCTTCTCCAGTCGGCCCAGAATCGACAGAACGAGTCCCGGAACCGCTCGTCCTCCAGCAGCCAGTTGTTAATGTGCAGTACGCAGATCCCGCCAGCGTGCGGAGCGGAAAGAACTCTGCCCACACCAGGTGGTGGAGCATGGCACCAGCCACCTGGAGGCCGCCGAGACGCGTGAGACGTACGCCTGCGAAAAGTAGAGGCGGTCGTTTCGCGACCCTCCCCCTCCAGACCTCCACGTGAAGGCGCTGGAGTCGGGATGGAGTTTCTGCCAGACGTCCACCAAGTTAAGGGAGCTGATCAGCCCCTCAACTTCTCCACCGACGCTTGGCCGCGCTGGGGACCTGATTGATCCCCCAACTCGAAGGTGCAGTTAAAATCCCACCCCCCCCCCCCCCGAGGATGATGCACTCGCTGCTATCGATGGAGCTCAAGAGAAGCGCGCTTGCAACGCGCCGGGCCTGGGCGCGTACACGTTCACATAGTGGAGCAGCACGGTCCCCAGGCGAACGGCGTGGTGGAGCAAGCAACCCGGCACTAGCTCCTTGACCCCCAAGATCTCCGGCTGAAAAGTCGGGGCCAACAAGATAGCCACCACATTAGAAATAGGGGTGAGGTGACTCATGTAGAACCCACCTTGCCACTCCAGGAGCCAGGTGGCTTCGTCTCCCGGAACGGTGTGGGATTCCTGCAGAAAGCTCACAGCGTAACTCCCTTCCCTGAGGACTGAGAGATTGGCAAATCTGTGGTGAGACCCCATGCTGCCGTTGATGTTGAGTCTGGCTATGGTTATCTTCATGTCAAAGGTACTAAAAACCCGTCACCAACACCTCACTGTGAGGAGGGAGTGGAAGTGCACCTGGCCCTCCACTCCCCCAGCAATCCATTGAGGAACACATTAAAACGGCGCCTCTCAACCAGTTTCACGTCCGCGCGCTTGCCCGCTTTCTTAAGGGTGGCACGGACGGACTGCATGATCAGCGCCAGATTCGACCAACGACCGAGGGCCAGCTGACCTTTATTGCGGCAACCCCTGCAAACCGCGAGGAAATCCCGGAGTTCCGCCGTGGGGATGAGAGGAGATTCAGTGGGAGGCACGAGGGACTCCACCACCTCACTGGCGATGGAATCAAGATCATCCTCCGTGCCCCACACCGAATCCCCATCCTCCTCCGGGTCATCACCGCCACTGGCCGACACACCCACCACACACTGTGGGGCGGACGTCCCGGCAGCGCCAGCTGATCCCGCTTCCATCACGATCCCACCCCCAGGATCGATGGCGGAGGAGTCCTCTCTGGGTTCTATTGTGAAACTGGAGCCTGTGGGCGCCAGCAGTTCAGGACCCCCCTTCACCTCCATCCCCAGGGCAATGAGTGGTCCAGGGGAGACAGGCGTTCCTGACTCCAGAAATCCAGCCGGAGCCGAGACCACAGGAGGCGGAGGGAGGAGGCCATCTCCCCCTCCGCCAGCACCCACAGGCCCAGCAGATGGGGCAGCGTTCTCGGTTACAACCGGGTCGGGTGTATCCTGGTTGGTGGTGGACTCCGGCTGGGAGGGCCGACAATTTGAGGCCCCGCCCTCCCCTTTACTCAGGGCACCCGACCCAGTGGCAGTGGCAGAATGGGTGGCGTCCCCAGGCTCCTCCATCACAAGCAGGGCTCTACTGGCTTCCCCTGGAGTGGTCACATGTCCAGGTGCCTCCCCCTCCACTCCATCCTGAGGAATAGGGATCTCCTGCCCAGACTTTGTGGCCTTGGTGGTGGCGTTAGGGGAAACCTGTGGACCCGAAACCGGAGACAGCTCACCTTCAGCAGATGGGCCCTGCGCCTCAGGGCCCCTTGTCACCTCTGTGGAAGGCTGCCTTCTCCTCTTTTTCCCAGTTGGGTGCGGAGGCTCAGAGACCTCCATATTATCAGAGGCCTCCACCTCCGCACTCACTTTTTATTTATTCACCCTGGGCTTGAGCCCAGCCCTGGGGCAAGTTGACTCCCCGAGATCGGGCTTTGTGCTGAGCTCAGACTCGGGTAGTGTCCCTGTTTCCAGGGGACGCGCCTCTCGATGTTGATTTCTCCTCCGCGCATTCCTTCCACTTGGACGGTCACCCCCTCCCTGCCGGAGGCCGTGAAAACCACAGCCTCCTGTACCGACTGTATGGTATCTGGTAGAGGAGTTGGGGGGGTGGGAGGAGGTGCAGCGGTGCCAACCTGGGCCGCCGATTTGGTGTTGGCAGCAGGGAGGTTGGGGCAGTTCTTACGAACATGCCCCACCCCCTTACAGACATGGCAACGCACCCCGTCCAAGGTCCAGAAGACGCGGTAGGCCGTCCCCTGGAACTCTACATTAAAGTGGCCCTCTGTAACCTCCTCCCACGCGAGCTGCATGAATAACTGGCGGCGGAAGGAGCACACGTGTCAGAGGCTGTTCTGCCGAAGACCGAGCAGGTCTGGGGTGAGCCCCGACTTTACCTGCCCCAGACGGTGCAGGTGGGGAAGGAGGAGCTCACCAGGAATGAAGGGCGGGACATTGGATGGAGTGAGCCTTTGCACAGTTTCCTCCAGGTTGTCCACTGGCAGGAAGGTCCCGCCCACGGTGAGCCCCTTGCTCAGAGCCAGGGACACCGCCTGCTCGGTCTTCAGGAATAACACTGCTTTCCCGTACATTTTAGAGGCTGCAACAATGGCCGAAGGGCCGACAACCTCGGCCATTGCTTTCACACATGCCTCTACAGTCATGTTCGGGTGGATGTCGCTATTGACCCCATGTTTCGATGTTAATAAAGCAAACGCCGACGGGGCAACAGGTGCAGCTGCAGCAGCCGCAGCAGCATATGAACGGGAAGGCCCCGCCACCGGCGAAGGAGGGCTTGCCATGGGGTCTAAGAGCCACGTCCACCCCCAAGAAACAAAGCAAATTTACAATTGAAACAATAAACAAACAAACTGTAAACAAAGTGGAGTGGGAGTTGAGGAGGATAGGGGTAGGAAGGTAAAAGAAAATGGGAGGATAGATTACTCAGGCGACTGAGTGGAGGAAGGGAGAGAAAGGCTGACAGGGATGTTTGATCCATCTGCCAGTTGGAGCACGTTTGTAACAATTAGTCCAAAACTGTTTGTTGTCTTCTAGTTGGGGGAGGCTTCTTCGCCCGGGATGGCTGAAGCCGCCGGGTACTCTCCTCTTCTGCTTTTAACAAAAAAAGTCTTCCCCAGGCAACTCCAGCTGTCCCGAGCAGGTAATTGGGGTGGGAACGGAGCTCCCTGTGTGCAAGCACCAATACAAATACAGGGGCCCCCTACTGGATTTGTCAGCCCCGCCCAAGTCTTACGGCCTGTTCTCCCTCCCCCCAAACAGTCCAAACTTAAGAGTTCTTCAGGTGCTCTGCCACCCACCTATCTATAACAATTGCAGCCTTCCTTGATGGATTCTCTCAATTCTGCATTCACCCTTTGGTACAGCAGCTTTTTTCGGGAGCTGATAGTGCGAGCCAGCGAACAGCGAGGAGGTCAGTTTCAGTTTAAAGTTAATTACCTTTAGTTTCAGCGGACCAGGGGACTGCTGGGTAAGTAAAATATACATATTTGGGCAGTTTGAATTGATTTTCCCTTTGGTACAGGGGCTTTTTTCAGGAGTTGCTAGTGCGAGCGAGCGAATAGCTGGGAGGTCAGTTTCAGTTTAAAGTTAACTACCTTTTGTTTCGGCGGACCAGGGGACTGCTGGGTAAGTGAGGTTACATATTTGGGTGGTTGCTTTTCCCGAAACACTACTCGGGTAGTGTCTCCCACCCATCCTCCTCCTATAACCAAAAAAAAAGGACTCTGGTGTGTTGATAAGGTAAGCTTTTTATTGAAAAACTTCTGTCCGTCAGATTGCAAAGCTAACATGTTTTGACTTTTTTTTGCTTTTTCAGTAGATTTGTTGGGAATTTAGAATACTGGGAATGGAGGTTAAGGCAGTTGTATGTTCCTCCTGCAGAATGTGGGAGGTAAGGGTCGCCAAGAGTGTCCCTGCTGACTGCATCTGCGGGAAGTGCACCCAACTCCAGTTCCTCGTGAACCGCGTTAGGGAACTGGAGCTGGAGCTGGATGAACTTCGGATCATTCGGGAGGAGGAGGGGATTATTGAGAGGAGTTATAGGGAGGCAGTCACACCTCAGGTAAAAGAAGTAGGTAGATGGGTTACCGTCAGGGGAAGGAAAGGGAACCAGCAGGCAGTGCAGGGATCCCCTGTGGCCGTTTCCTTCAACAAAAGGTATACCGTTTTGGATACTGTTGCGGGGGACGACTTACCAGGGGTAAGCAATGGGGTACAGGTCTCTGGCACAGAGTCTGTCCCTGTTGCTCAGAAGGGAAGGGGAAGAGGAGCAGAGCATTAGTCATTGGGGACTCCATAGTTAGGGGAACAGATAGGAGGTTCTGTGGGAACGAGAGAGACTCACGGTCGGTGTGTTGCCTCCCAGGTGCCAGGGTTCGTGATGTCTCGGATCGTGTTTTTGGGATCCTTAAGGGGGAGGGGGAGCAGCCCGAAGTCGTGGTCCACACAGGCACAAACGACATAGGTAGGAAGAGAGATGGGGTTTTAAGACAGAAATTCAGGGAGCTAGGGTTGAAGCTTAGAGCGAGAACAAACAGAGCTGTTATCTCTGGGTTGTTGCCCGTGCCACGTGATAGCGAAGTGAGGAATAGGGAGAGACAGGAGTTGAACACGTGGCTGCAGGGATGGTGCAGGAGGGAGGGTTTTGGTTTCCTGGATAATTGGGGTTCTTTCTGGGGTAGGTGGGAACTCTACAAACAGGATGGTCTTCACCTGAACCAGAGGGGTACCAATATCCTGGGGGGGAGATTTGCTAGTGCTCTTCCACGGAGGTAGTATGGGCCGAGGTTTGAAACAGGAGAGGTGAGGTCACCCTGTTGGGAGTTTTCTATAGACCTCCGAATAGTTCCAGAGATGTAGAGGAAAGGATAGCGAAGATGATTCTCGACAGGAGCGAGAGTAACAGGGTAGTTGTTATGGGGGACTTTAACTTTCCAAATATTGACTGGAAATACTATAGTTCGAGCACATTAGATAGGTCAGTTTTTGTCCAGTGTGTGCAGGAGGGTTTTCTGACACAGTATGCAGACAGGCCAACCAGGGGCGATGCCACATTGCATTTGGTACTGGGTAATGAACGCGGCCAGGTGTTAGATTTAGATGTAGGTGAGCACTTTGGTGATAGTGATCACAATTCGGTTAGGTATACCTTAGCGATGGGCAGGGACAGGGAGATACCGCAGGGCAAGAATTATAGCTGGGGGAAAGGAAATTATGATGCGATTAGGCAAGATTTAGGATGCGTAGGATGGGGAAGGAAACTGCAGGGGATGGGCACAATAGAAATGTGGAGCTTATTCAAGGAGCAGCGACTGCGTGTCCTTGATAAGTATGTGCCTGTCAGGCAGGGAGGAGGTTGTCGAGCGAGGGAGCCGTGGTTTACTAAAGAAGTTGAAGCGCTTGTCAAGAGGAAGAAGAAGGCTTATGTTAGGATGAGACGTGAAGGCTCAGTTAGGGCGCTTGAGCGTTACAAGCTAGCCAGGAAAGATCTAAAGGGAGAGCTATGAAGAACGAGGAGAGGACACGAGAAGTCATTGGCGGATAGGATCAAGGAAAACCCTAAGGCTTTCTATAGGTATATCAGGAATAAAAGAATGACTAGAGTTAGATTAGGGCCAATCAAGGATAGTAGTGGGAAGTTGTGTGTGGAATCAGAGGAGATAGGGGAAGCGTTAAATGAATATTTTTCGTCAGTATTTACAATAGAGAATGAAAATGTTGTCGAAGAGAATACTGAGATTCAGACTACTGGGCTAGATGGGATTGAGGTTCACAAGGAGGAGGTGTTAGCAATTTTGGAAAGTGTGAAAATAGATAAGTCCCCTGGGCCAGATGGGATTTATCCTAGGATTATCTGGGAAGCCAGGGAGGAGATTGCAGAGCCTTTGTCCTTGATCTTTATGTCGTCATTGTCGACAGGAATAGTGCCGGAAGACTGGAGGATAGCAAATGTCCCCTTGTTCAAGAAGTGGAGTAGAGACAGCGCTGGTAATTTTAGACCTGTGAGCCTTACTTCGGTAGTGGGTAAAATGTTGGAAAAGGTTATAAGAGATAGGATTTATAATCATCTTGAAAAGAATAAGTTCATTAGCGATAGTCAGCACGGTTTTGTGACGGGTAGGTCGTGCCTCACAATCCTTATTGAGTTTTTCGAGAAGGTGACCAAACAGGTGGATGAGGGTAAAGCCATGGATGTGGTGTATATGGATTTCAGTAAGGCGTTTGATAAGGTTCCCCACGGTAGGCTATTGCAGAAAATACGGAAGTATGGGGTTGAAGGTGATTTAGAGCTTTGGATCAGAAATTGGCTAGCTGAAAGAAGACAGAGGGTGGTGGTTGATGGCAAATGTTCATCCTGGAGTTTAGTTACTAATGGTGTACCGCAAGGATCTGTTTTGGGGCCACTGCTGTTTGTCATTTTTTATAAATGACCTGGAAGAGGGTGTAGAAGGGAGGGTTAGTAAATTTGCGGATGACACGAAGGTCGGTGGAGTTGTTGATAGTGCCGAAGGATGTTGTAGATTACAGAGGGACATAGATAGGCTGCAGAGCTGGGCTGAAAGATGGCAAATGGAATTTAATGCGGAAAAGTGTGAGGTGATTCACTTTGGAAGGAATAACAGGAATGCAGAGTACTGGGCTAATGGGAAGATTCTTGATCGTGTAGATGAGCAGAGAGATCTTGGTGTCCAGGGACATAAATCCCTGAAGGTTGCCACCCAGGTTAATAGGGCTGTTAAGAAGGCATATGGTGTGTTAGCTTTTATTAGTAGGGGGATCGAGTTTCGGAGCCACGAGGTCATGCTGCACCTGTACAAAACTCTGGTGCAGCCGCACCTGGAGTATTGCGTGCAGTTCTGGTCACCACATTATAGGAAGGATGTGGAAGCTTTGGAAAGGGTGCAGAAGAGGTTTACATGGATGTTGACTGGTATGGAGGGAAGGTCTTCCGATGAAAGGCTGAGGGACTTGAGGTTGTTTTCGTTAGAGAGAAGGAGGAGGAGAGGTGACTTCATAGAGACATAGAAGATAATCAGAGGGTTAGATAGGTTGGATAGTGAGAGTCTTTTGCCCCGGATGGTGATGACAAACACGAGGGGACATAGCTTTAAGTTGAGGGGTGATAGAAATAGGACAAATGTTAGAGGTAGTTTGTTTATTCAGAGAGTAGTAGGGGCGTGGAACGCCCTGCCTGCAGCAGTAGTAGATTCGCCAACTTTAAGGGCATTTAAGTGGTCATTGGAAAGACATATGGATAAAAATGGAATAGTGTAGGTCAGATGGTTTCACAGGTCGGCGCAACATCGAGGGCCGAAGGTTCTGTATTGCGCTGTAATGTTCCATGTTCTTCCTATCTCCACTTTCTCCAGTCTCCGCTCTGCAGTTGCTACAGCACAGGTGCAGCTGCTCCCCCTGATTGCTGGCAGGAAGTGCTTCAAATTGCTCAGCCAATCCCAGTGTTGTACATGTCATGGGAGTGTTTGCTGGGGATAGTGCAGAGGGAGCTTTACTCTGTATCTAACCCCATGCTGTACCTCTTCTGGGAGTGTTTGATGGGGACAGTGTAGAGAAAGATTCACTCTGTGTCTGACCCCATTTTTTCCCTCTTTTTTCTTTTCTTTCCCCCGTTTTTTAAACTTGTGTTGAACTGAACAGTTTAGAGGCAGCTTGAATCTGTATCGAAGCCGTGCTGCCCCTGCCATAAACTTCAGCACAAATAAAATTCCTATCCAAACTCGCACCAAGTTAAAGGCCTGCTCAAGTCACAAACAAAAACCCGACCTGAATCCGACGGAGCCATATGGGACCCGAGCCCGACCCGGCCCAGGTCCGTCCATTTTCCCCCGAGACCGACCCGACCCGACCCAAGCCCAAAGGTCGAGTTCAGAAGAATGGCCCGACACATGTCATCGGGTCCCATCGGGTTCTGGTCGGGTAACAGGACTTTCCACCAAGTCCCGTTCATCCATCACTCCTGTGCTCACTGGCTTACGTTGGTTCCTGGTCCAGTAATGCCTCGATTTTAAAATTCTCATCCTAGCTTTCTGACCCAACTCATTCCGAACTACTCAGAAATGAAACTGCCTCCTCAAAATACTAAATGTTGGTTTGTTTGAGGGAACACCTTCACATCACAGACTGCTGTGGTTCAGGATGAAGGCCCACTATTTTCTCATGGCAACCAGGGATGGGGAAGTAATGCTGGCCTTCCTTGTCAGTATCACCCATATCCTGAGAACAAATAGACAGGAAATAAAATAGGAATAAAATCAATGAGTTTGTAATTGACTGATTGAAACTAGGCGTGGTCTGTGATCAGAGAGAGATGTCATAACCCAATAAACAAATTGTCAACACAATTTACCTCACCAGCCCCTTGTGTTTGTCTTTCTGTTGTTGTCTTCATCAGAAAACAAGTAACAATTAATCACGGGATTAAAAACTGCTGAATGTCAATTGTACACATGAGATACGTACTCAATGATTTCTGTTATCAGACAGTCAGAGAATCACACAGCATAGGAGGAGACTATTTCACAAATCGTACCAGTTCCAGCTCTTTGAAGGAGATTTCCAATGATTCCTCTCCCCTGTTCTTTTCTCCCAGTCCAGTAAATCACCCTGTTAGTATTGATCCAATTCCCGACTGAAAGCTTCTGTTAAATCTGCTTCCACAACCCTTTCAGGAAGTGAATTCCAAATCATAAACACTCGCTGTGTAAAGAAAAGAAAATCTCCTCATCGCTCCTCTGTTTGTTTGTTAATCAACATTAAACTGGTTGCTGAACCTTCATCCAGTGAAACCAGATTCTCCTTATTTATTCTAGAAAAACACATCATCATTTTGAGCCCCTCGATTAAATCTCCCTTTTATCTTCTCTGCTCTAAGGAGAACAATCTCAGCTTCTATCCACATAACTGAAGTCCCTCATCCCTGTTACCATTCCAGTATATCATCTAGCACCATCTCCAAGGCCTTGGAATCCTTCATAAAGTGTGGTGTCCAGAATGGGACACAATATTCCAGCTGAGGCTTAAACAGTCATTTATCTAGTCTTAGCAGAATGTTCTTGTGTTGTTTTTTTTAATTCTTTGCTTCCAGTTATAATTCTAACGATCCCCTATGCCTTTTTAAATCCTTCACCACTTGTCCAGCCACCATTGAAGATGTCTGTACATACACTCCCAGACTCTGTGCTCCTGTACCATCTTTTAAATGGTGCAGTTTAGTTTCTATTCACTCCCCTTATTATCCCTCACAAAATAATCACCTCCCCAGTACTATGTGTTAAATTCTATTCACCATGTGTATTCTCATTTCACCATGAGACTGTCCATGTCCTCATTAATCCTGCTACTGTCTGCCACACTAGTGACAGCATTTATGATTTACATGTCATCTGCAATAGTTGAAATTATGTTTTTGTTTTACTCTAAGTCTATGTCATTTATATATTTATCTATATGTCAGGACGAGCACTGTTTCTAATATCGACTCCTCAGAAACAGCACTGTATAATCCCCCTGCTCCAGTCTGAACAATGTCTGTTCACCACTTCTCTCTGCTTTCTCTCCCTGAGTCAGTGTCATATCCACACTATCACTGTCACAATAATCCATGTGTTACATTTTTCATAACAAGTCTATGAAATGTCATTTGATTACAGGTCTTTTGAAAGTCTATATACATAACACTAAACAGACTATCCTCATCAGCTCTCCCAGTTCTGTCATCAACGAACTTGATCAGGATTATCAGACATGATTTTCCATTAACCTATCCGGCCTGTTTGTCAATTATTATCCCATGTTTTTCCAAGGATTATATATTTTTGTACTGGGTTATGGCCTCTAGAAATTTCCAACCACCGACATTACACTGACTGGTCAGTAGTTGCAGGGTTTATTTATCTCTCCTTTTTAAAACAGGATGTAACATTTACAACCCTTCCGTCCTCTGTCACCACTCCCATATCCAAGGAGGATTGGAAGATTCTGGCCAGTGCCTTTGGTATTTCCACCATTCCTTCCCTCAGCAACCCTCACTCATCCCATCCAGACCAGCTAAATGTTCTACGTTATTGTGGTACAAAAGAACTGGATTGAAAGGGGTTAACTCAACCTGTTTGTTCAGTGACTGTAATTAATGTCAGTCTGTTTGGACACTAATTGTGTCACTGGAGGGTTTCCCTCTTCTATTAATAAGGGTCTTCATTTAATGTCTTACCCATAGTGTCAGCTGGAGCATCAGACCCGGCACTTACAGGGATCAGCAGCTCCAGAGAGAGGGAGAGGATAGATCAGAATCTGTGAGCAGTAGATTGGAACGTTACAACAATGGGTCAGAATCTGAGAACAATAGATTGGAATGTTACAACAATGGACAGCAGGACTTTCTCCTTTTGGTTTGGTTTAGTTACTGCAGATTATACTTGGCTAACATTAGAATGGCGGATCTATTATGCACTGAAGATGATTCAAACAATTTACTATCCTTTCCTCGCTATTATTGGTGTCCCCGGTAAGTCTCTGTATCCAACTATTAGATTCATAAACCATATTTCAGTGAATTAGGGTTCTTGTCATTTAAATCGTGAGAAGACTGAATCCATTGTCTTCACTTTCTGTCACAAACTCTATTCCCTCTCCACGATCTGTAATCCCCTCACTGAGGCTGAACCAGGAAGTTTACAGCCTCTGGTATATTTAATGCTGAGCTCAGTTCACCCCCATATTAACTCCACCTCCAACCCTACATATTGATACAGCCAGGTGATGAGGGTTCACAGTCGGTCCTCTTGTCCTTCCTCTTATTTGACCGCAATCGTGTTTGTTCTTTTTTAACCGTGGATGTATTTACCATTTTTGTGATGTTTTACTTTTTACCTTTGGTGTAATAGTGAAGGAACCAATCGGAAAGGTTTTCTTGAGTTTAACCATGAAAGAGGTGAGTTTAATACACTTAATATCTAAACCCAATCAAAATAAAATAATAAAAACATACGTTATACATTTATGCTGTCACTGACCCAAGAATCTCACGTACACAAATAGATTACAGAATAAGAAGTAAAATCGTGGCTGGATTAGAGTCCAGAATAAATCAACGGTCGAATTTGAATGCGGAATGCAGGCTCAAAGACAGGATTCTTGTTAGTGTGGAGGAACAGAGGGATCTTGGGGTCCATGTCCATAGATCGCTCAAAGTTGCCACCCAAGTTGATAGTGTTGTAAAGAAGGTGTATGGTGTGTTGGCTTTCATTAACAGGGGGATTGAGTTTAAGAGCCGCGAGGTTATGCTGCAGCTCCATAAGGCCCTGGTTCGTCCACACTTGGAATATTGTGTTCAGTTCTGGTCGCCTCATTTTTCGGAAGGATGTGGAAGCTTTAGAGAGGGTGCAGAGGAGATTTACCAGGATGCTGCCTGGACTGGGGGGCATGTCCTACGAAGAAAGATTGAGGGAGCTAGGGCTTTTCTAATTGGAGCGAAGAAGGAGTTTGCAAGTTCTCCCTGTGTCTGCGTGGGTTTTCTCCGGGTGCTCCGGTTTCCTCCCACAAGCCAAAAGACTTGCAGGTTGATAGGTAAATTGGCCATTATAAATTGTCACTAGTGTAGGTAGGTGGTAGGGAAATATAGGGGCAGGTGGGGATGTTTGGTAGGAATATGGGATTAGTGTAGGATTAGTATAAATGGGTGGTTGATGTTCGGCACAGACTCGGTGGGCCGAAGGGCCTGTTTCAGTGCTGTATCTCTAAATAAAATAAATAGATGTGACTTGATAGAGGTGTACAAGATGATGAGAGGCATAGATAGAGTGGATAGTCAGAGACTTTTTCCCAGGGTGGAAAGGGCTATCACCAGGGGGCATAATTTTAAGGTGATTGGAGGAAGGTTTCGGGGAGATGTCAGAGGTAGGTTCTTTACACAGGTGGGTGCGTGGAATGCGCTGCCAGCGGTGGTGGTAGAAGCAGATACATTAGGGGCATTTAAGCGACTCTTGGATAGGTACATGGATGATAGTAGAATGAAGGGTAGGTAGTTAGATGGATCTTAGAGTAGGTTAAAGGTTCGGCACAACATCGTGGGTCGAAGGGCCTGTACTGTGCTGTACTGTTCTATGTTCTATGTTCGAAAACATAATATGCAGTCTGTGAGGTTTGATAAATCCCTGATCTTCCGGCTGAAGTTGTACTCTTGAAGTCTTTGGCTGGTCGAAGTGCCCGTTGTGACTGATCCACATGGTTCAGGATTTTCTTGAAGGCAGACTGGTAGGTGGCCTTTTTACCCTGGTGCCTCAGTCTGTAGCAATCTGTAGGATTGGAGGGTCCACAGTCGCTGATGGTTTTCAAACTTGTGATGTCATCTGGTGAGAGACAGAAAGAGAACGGGGCTTGGGGTTGGGGGGTGGCTAGGGGAGGGGGGAAGGAGACCACCCTTCTGCTTCTGCCAGTTTGAATCACTGGTTTGTCTGTCTTTGTCCAGGGGAAACTGCCAGCTTTCACAGAGATGGTCAGACGGTCTCATGGCTGCCTCAATATATTTTCCGGAGCCTTCTAATGAGATTCAAGGTGAGGAGTTGCCATCTCCCTAGGGCTCAGGATGCCATTGTTGACACTTGGAGTAGTTTACGCTTTCAAGGTCAGTGTGTCAGGATGTCCTTGAATTCCATGCTAATGAACGCAATCTTAGCAAATTCAGTCTCAAGAGCAAGCCATTATTTTGGGTCCAGGCTCATCAGACATGTGTCTCCTGTTGGAGACGTTGGAATGTGAAAAGGTGCTTCAGATACAAATTGCAGTGGCCATCTTGGCTGCCAGTTTCTTGCAGGATTTGTTCCATTAAAACTTTAATGTAAGTTTCCAACTGATGAATTAAAATTCCTCATTGGCGTATCGTGTTTCCTTGACACCAATAACACCTCTTTAATATGTGCCTCAGCCTACCAGCTGCGTAAACCCTCATCGTGACATTGATAAATCCACACTTGACTCTTCCAATTCTATCCTGGTCTCGGCTTCCACCACACTCACGGGCTGTGAGTTCCAGCTGATTAACATCCACTGTGTAAAAAAGTTCTTCCTCCTATTCCCCCTGCATCTCTTACCCAAAACCTTCCATCTGTGTCCCCTAGTCCGTGTTTCATCAGTTAATGCGAACAATGTTTCCTTGTCTATCTTCTCTCAACCGATCATAATCTTGTACACTTCTATCAAACTCTCTCAATCTCCTTTATCCCAGGGACAGCAACTCCATCTTCTCCAAACTAACCTTGTAACTAAAATACCCCAATCCCTGGAAGCATTCTAGTAGAATCATAGAAAGTTAAGGCACAGAAAGCAGCCACTTGGCCCATCTTGTCTGCGCCAGCTAGAAAATGATCCGTCTATTCTAATCCCATCTTTCAGCATTTGGTGCGTAGACCTGCAGATTACAGCACTTAAGGTGGATATCCAGACTATGTTTGAATGAGTTGAGGGTTTCTGACTCAACTACCCTTTCAGGTAGTGAATTGCAGACCCAGCACCACCCTCATCTCCTTTCTGATCTTTCTACCAATCACTTTAACTCTATTCCCCCTCTTCGATGTTATGGTGAATAGATTCTTCACCTCCACTCTATCCAGGTCCTTTACAATTTTGTGCATTTCAATCAGATCACCCCTCAGCCTTCTCTGTTTCAAGGAGAAGAACCCCAGCCTATCTAATCTTTCTACATAGCTGCAGTTTTCCAGTCCTGGCAACATCCTCGTAAATCTCCTCTGTACCCTCTGGAGTGCAATTACATCCCTTCTGTACTGAGGTGACCAGAACTATACACAGTACTCAAGTTGTGGCCTAACCCATGAGTTATACAGCCCCAGCCTAACCTCCCTGTTCTTGTATTCTGTACCTGGGCTGATAAAGGAAAGCATTCCCTATGCCACGTTGTCGAACACTCCTGCTATCTTCAGGGATGTGTGGAAATTCAATCCAGGGTCCCTCACTTTCTCTACACTTCTCAGTATTTTGCCATCAATCCTGTATTCCTTTGCCTTGGTTCACCTCCCTAAATGCATCAGATCATACTTCTGCAAGTTGAATTCCTTTTGCCACGTTTCTGCCCATCTGACCAGGCCATCACTATCTTTCTGTCGTCTGCAGCTACCCTCCTCACTCGCTACCACATGGTCAATCTTTGTGTCATCTGCAAACGTCTTGATAATGCCCCCTACATTTAAGTCCAAATCATTAATATAGACCACAAAAAGCGAGGGATCCAGTACTGAGCCCTGCGGAACGCCACTGGAAACAGCCTTCCAGTCTCTAAAACAGCCGTCAACAAATACCCTTTCTTTCCTGCCACTGAGTCAATCTTGTATCCACCTTGATGCATTTCCCTGGATCCCGTGGGATTTTATTTTTTTTTTAGAGATACAGCACTGAAACAGGCCCTTCGGCCCACCGAGTCTGTGCTGACAATCCACCACCCATTTATACTAATCCTACATTAATCACATATTCCTACCACATCCCCACCTGTCCCTATATTTCCCTACCACCTACATATACTAGGGGCAATTTATAATGGCCAATTTACCTGCCCATCTGCAAGTCTTTTGGCTTGTGGGAGGAAACCGGAGCATCGGAGGAAACCCATGCAGACACAGGGAGAATTTGCAAACTCCACACAGGCAGTACCCAGAATTGAACCCGGGTCGCTGGAGCTGTGAGGTTGTGGTGCTAACCACTGCGCCACTGTGCCACCCCAATCTGATTTTCTGAACCAGTCTGCCATGTAGGACATTGTCAAAAGGCTTGCTACCATCCAAGTAGACCACATCAACTGCACTACCCTCATTTCTCTTCCTTGTTACTTCTTCAAAAAATTCGACCAAGTTGGTCAAACAAAATCTTCCCTTAACAAATCCATACTGATTATCCTAAAATAAATAGAGGTGGTGAGTACAGAAGAAGGCAAGTTATTGTGAACCTTTATAAAGCTCTGGTTAGGCCCCAACTGGAGTGCTGCATCCAGTTCTGTTCACCACACATTAGGAAGGATGTGAGTGTCCTTGACAGGGTGCAGAGGAGATTTACCAGAATCGTTCCAGGGATGGAGGATTTTAGCTACAAGGTTACTCTTGAAAAGCCTATATTATTTTCCTTGGAGTAAAGGAGATTGAGGGGAGATTTGATAGAGGTATACATGATGATGACTTGTTTGGAAAAGGTAGAAGGGAAAAGATGTTCCCATTAGTTAATGGTACAAGGACCAGAGTTCAGGTGGTGGAACAGAGATACAGGGGGATGTGACGAACAACTTTTTTACACAGCGAGTGGGAATGGCCTCTAAATTCACTGCCTACGAGGGTGGTGGAAGGAGTGATGGTGAATGATTTCAAAAGGATATTGGATGGACACGTGAGGGAAATAAACTTGCAGGAATATGGAGACAGAGCTGGGGAATGAGACTGACTGGCTTTATCTCGGAAGAGCTGGCATGGACTCGATGGTTTGAGTGGCCTCATTCTGTGCTCAAATGACTATGACTCTCTGACAGGGGATTACAATTACTACTGCTTTCCGATACTGGGAAAGTTTATCATGGACTGGGCAGTATCACCCGTGATGTAAGTGGCCAGAACGTGGTTAATCAATGTCCTTCACAAACAGAGTAAATCAGTTCAGACCCACTCACAATTCTGGAGTCATTCACAATGGGGAGTAGTTTCTCCTGGTTTTCTCTACACAGGACAGCAACCAGGCTTTTCACTGTGTCCTCCACCTCCATGTGGAAAATCTTGCCAGTGTTAGGTGGGATAAGGCGCGTTACCTGGGCGACAGCTTTCTTCAGTTGTACTGCTTCTTCCGTGCTCTTTTCAGTCCAACCGGGTTAAAACTGGTCAATATCACCATTAGGTAGTTCATAAAGTGGAGTCACAGTCTCTGCAAATCGAGGGATGAAGGTCCCCTAATACCCCACCAGCCTGAATATAGGGCACTGGGCAGTCTTTGAGGTGGACAGTTGTAGATGCTGGATGGTCTCGACCTGATGTTGGTCTGGGCTGATGCTGGATGATCCAATCTGGACACCTAGAATGGTGACACAACCTTGCACCAGCTGGGCCTTACGTGGATGGTCTTTTCGTCCAACTCCCAAAGTAACTGCAGTAGTTCCTGTGAAAGGGTTAAATGTGTGGACACGGTCTGTGGTGATGAGGAGGAGATCATTGACATATTGCACAAAGCAGAAAGACTGAAAAGCTCAGAAGGCCCCCGGTTATACGTTTGTGGAAAATAGTGGGGTTATTGTGGAACTCCTTGTGACCGACATGTCCAGGGGTATCTCTGGTCCGCAGAAGTGAATGTGAATTTAAATTGTTTCTCTAGTTTTACTGGGATACTCCAATAACCATTAGAGATATCCAGGGTGATGAGGACAGCCCTGCCGCAGGAAATCCGGGAGAGTAGGGTGGGTGTCTCTCAGACAACTGGATTCATGTAGGAGTGAATGAGCTGAGTTTGAGGCTGCAGAGAGGGGAAGCTTTGTAAAGAGGGAGGAGGAGGGGTCTCTGCCCGACCCACCCCGGGTTTTCCAAGAGCAAAAAGAGCAGTGGTTCTCATACCAAACCCTGGGGAAAAACACTGTATACTCCCATCGAGTCTGAACAACAACCTTTCACCACTTCTCTCTGTTTACTGTTCCTTAGCCTATTTTATATCCACACTGTCTCTATCCCTTTAATCCATAGGGTTCAGTTTCCCTAACCTGTCCATTGAATGGCACTTGATCAAACACCTTTTGAATGTCCATATATATAACTTCAATCACACCACCCTCATCAACCCTCTCCATTGTTTTATCAAAGAACTCCATCAAGTTTACCTCACCACCACCTCTCTCCACTCCTCCACTGTTGTTAAATTATCAGATTGCTTATCCGACATCCAGTACTGGATGAGCAGAAATGTTCTCCAATTAAGTATTGGGAAGACTGAAGCCAATGTTTTCAGCCCCCACTCCAACTCTGTTCCCTTGCTATTGATCCCATCCCTCTCCCGAGTAACACTCTGAGATTCAGACAGTTTATTTGCAACCTTGGTGTCATATTTGGGATAAAATTAATGGGCACATGGACAAATAGGAAAACCAGCATGTATTTGTTTGGGGAAAATTGTGTTTAACGAAATGGTTGGAATATTTTGAAGAGGTAAAAAGGAAGCTTCGTGAGGGCAATGCTGCTGCTGTGGTATAAATTGAATTCCAAAAGGCATTTGATAAAGTGTTACGCAACAGACCTGTGAGCAAAGTTATAGCTCATCAAATAAAAAGGCCAGTAGCAACATGAAACTAAGCTGGTTGAGTGACAGGAGACAGAGAGTAGTGATTAATGGATGCTTTTCGGGCTGGAGAAAAGTTTGTAGTGGAATCAAAACAAAATACAGCGGATGCTGGAAATCAGAAATACAAATAGAAAGTGCAGGAAATACTCAGCAGGTCTGGCAGCATCTGTGGAGAGAGAAGCAGAGTTAATGTTTCAAGTCGGTGACCTTTCATCAGAACTGGCAAAGGTTAGAAATGTAATAGGTTTTAAGCAAAGAAAGTGGGGGTTTGGGGGGAAACACAGGGACAGAAAGGTGAGCATTAGAGCGGGGGTGGGGGATGGAGGGTGTTGAAATGATAAGCGAGCGGAAGTTCAGTGTCATGCCTTCTGGACTGAGTGGAGGTGTTCCACAAAGCGGTCACCCAATCTGCATTTAGCCTGCTGCGGTGTTCCAGTGAATAACAACGCCAGCTCAAGGAACAGCACCTCATTGTCCGATTAGGCATTTACAGCCTTCTGGACTGAATATTGAGATCAACAATTATTTTGTTTTAACATTTTTTGCCATGTGTCGGCCTGAAACTGGATTTGTTCTCTTGGTGCTTTTGGCTAGAGCTGTTCATTATTCTATCATTTAACACCCTCTCTGCACTAATGCTTTATCTTTCGCCACACAACAAGCACATTTTCTTTGCCTTTGCCCCAAGACCTCCTCGTCACTTAATCCCTCTGATCCTCTGTTCTATCTGCACCCCTTTTGTTCACTTTTTCCCCACCCCTGCTTTATTTGCTTAAAATCTATTACATTTCTGACCTTTGCCAATTCTGATGAATGGTCACACACCTGAAACGTTAACTTTGTTTATCTCTCCACAGATGCTGCCAGGCCTGCTGAGTATTTCCAGCACTTTTTGTTCATATTTACGGTTTGCAGTGGAGTTCCCCAGGGATCAGTGTTGGGACCCTTTCTCTTCCTGACAAATATTAATTACCTAGACCTTGGTGTACAGGGCACAATTTCAAAGTTTGCAGAGGATGCAAAACTTGGAAGCATTGTGAACTGTGAAGAGGATAGTGTAGAACATCAAAAGGACATAGACAAGTTGGTGGAATGGACAGACAGGTGGCAGATGAAGATCAATGTGGAGAAATGTGAAGTGATTCATTTTGGTAGGAAGAACATAGAGAGACAATAGAAAATAAAGGGTGCAATTCTAAAGGGGGTGCAGGAGCAGAGGGACCTGGACGTATATGTGCATCGGTCATTGAAGGTAGCATGACAGGATGAGAGAGCAGTTAATAAAGCACATAGTATCCTGGGCTTTATTAACAGAGGCATGGGATACAAGAGCAAGGAGGTTATTTTGAATTAGTGTAAGACACTAGTTCGGCCTCAGTAGCAGTATTACGTCTAGTTCTGGGCACCACACCTTATCTAACGTGAAGACATTGGAGAGTGTGAAAAAACATTCACAAGAATGGTTCCAGGGATGAAGAATATCAGTTAGGAAGATAGACTGGAGAAGTTGGAACATTTTCCTTAGAGAAGAAAAGGCAGAGAGGAGATTTCAAAAAGTCTGCAAAATTATGAGGTGTCTGGAGAGAGTGGATAGGGAAAAACTGTTGCCATTCCTGAAAGGAGCGAAAACGAGAGGGCAAAGAATTAAAGTAATTGGTAAAAGAAGCATAAGTGACATGAGGAACACTTTTTCACACAGCGAGTGGTTAAGGTCTGGAATGCACTACCTGAGAGTGTGGTGGAGGCAGATTCAATCGAGGCATTCAGGAGGAAATTGGATAGTTATCTGAAAAGGAAAATTGGACAGAGTTACAGGGAGAATGCAGGGGAGTGGCACTAGGTGAATTGCTCTTTTGCAGAGCCAGTGCAGATACGATGGACTGAATGGCCACCTTCTGTGCTGTAACAATTCTATTATTCTGTGACATTCGACCACAAAATGAGCTTCCAACCTCATATTCGTGCCATCACTATGACGACGTATTTCCACCTCAATAACATTGCCCGACTTCACCCCTGTCTCAACTCATCTGCTGCTGAAGCTCTCATTCATGCTTTCATCACCTGTAGACTAGACTATTCCAACTCATTCTCCCACATTCTACTATCTGTAAACTTGAGGTCATCTAAAACTCTGCAGCCTGAGCCTTAACTCACAACAAGTCCCATTCCCCGATCACTGACCTGCATCAGCTCACAGTCAAGCAATGTCTTTATTTTAAAATTCTCAACACGTTTTCAAATCCCTCCATGGTCTCACCCCTCACTATCTCTGTAATCTCCTCCAGCCCCACAGTCCTTCGAGGTACCTCTGCTCCTCTAATTCTGGATTCATGTGCATCCCTGATTTTAATTACTCTCCCTTTTGTGGCCATACCTTCAGTTGCCTCGGTCCCAAGCTCTGGAATATCCTCCCTTCACAGCTCCACCTCTCCACCTCGCTTTTATCCTTTAACACACTCCTTTAAAACCTGCCTCTTTGACCGAGCATTTGGCTACCCATCCTAATATCCCATTTTGTGGTTCAGTGTTATACTTTGTTTCATAATGCTGCTGTGAAGTACCTCGGGATAAGTTCTTGTTGAAGTTTGCCAGACATGATTTGTCGTTAGCATATCCGTGCTGCTTGAAATTTATTATGCTGTACTTTTCCAAGCAACGAATATTTATGACCTGGGTTTTGAAATGCCCCACCTAACGTCATATTGACTGGACAGTACATGGTTTAACCCATATCACCTTTTTTAAACAAGGTGTAACAATTGCAGCCCTCCAGTCCTCTGTCATCATTCCCATATCCAAAGAGAATTGACAGATTCTGTCCAGTGCCTCTGCCATTTGCACCTTTCCTTCTCTCATCAACCCTCATAATTCCCATCCAGACCGGTTAAATGCTCCAGTTTATTGTAGTGCTAAGAGTGTTGGATTGAAAGGTGTTAATTGAACCTGTTTGTTCAGTGACTTTAATTAATACCAGTCTCCATGGATCGTAATTGTGTCACTGGAGGGTTTCCCTCTTCTATTAATAAGAGACTCATTTCAATGTGTCACCCCTAGTGTCAGTGGGAGCATCATCCCCGGGTCTAACAGGGATCAGTGGCGCCAGAGAAAGGGAGAGGGTAGATCAGAATCTAAGAACAATAGATTGGAATGTTACAACAATGGGTCAGAATCTGAGAACAATAGATTGGAATGTTACAACAATGGGTCAGAATATGAGAACAATAGATTGGAATGTCAGAACAATAGGCAGGAGTTTCATCTGGCAGTTTGACTTTCTTTCTGCAAATTTTGACTGGCTGCCAATAAACAGGCGGATCTATTACACACTTATGATTATTCAATATTTTTTTTATCCCATCCTGGCTATCATTGGTTTCCCTGGGAAGTGTCTCAATCCACTTATTTATTCTATAAACCATGTTTAACTGCATTACTGTTCTTGCCATTTACTCCATATGTTGAACAGGCAGATACATAGTGCAGAGAGTCTGTGAGCAAGGTTAGACAGTTGACAGGGCACAGTTGCAGCCAGTATGATGGGAGAAGTGTGTCTATTTTAACGCAAGAAGTGTCAGGAATAAGGGTGATGAACTTAGAGTATGGATCAGTACTTGGAGCGACAATGTTGTGGCCATTAGGGAGACTTGGATATCACAGGGGCAGAAATGGATGTTGGATGTTCCGGGGTTTAGATGTTTCAAAAGGAATAGGGAGGTGGCAACACTGAACAGAACTGATGGGATTTTCCTGTTACTTTGCTTTGTAGAAACAGTGTCCAGCTCTCTGCCGGCCATTTTGGTTGCTTTACAAGCTTTTCACAAGTGACGAAAAATTCTGCCACATCCTCCTCATTGAACTTTGTCATGAACTGGGAGAACTTTAAGAGATCAGCACATGGTCCTGAGCTAGGGGTAGCTCCCTCACGAGCTGTGCCTTCACTGGGTGTACTGGGTCTTCATCTAGTTGTTTGAGCCACCTTAACTCCCTTTCCTCCTTCTTCTTCTGGAACAATCTTACTTTTTCCCTTTCTTGGCACTCGCTCTGCGCTTTCTCGCTCTCTCTGGAATTCTAATTCTAGTCTCTTCTTTTCCAGTTTTACCTTAGCTAACATTACTCTATCTGTTAGTGATTCTAACCCTGTTTGAATCTTCAGCTTTAAGTGGAAAATCGATGGAGAGTAATCCCTAACTGTCCAGCTACATTGCTCAACTTTTCGACAGAGAGGGACTTTAACCTGTACCAAGTTACTTCACTCTGTATATAGCTCCTTGATTGGGAATGTAACTCCTTTAGTCAAAAATCCAGGGAAACAGATAACAGAAAACTACAGGCAAGTTAGCATCACATCTGTCATAGGAAACATGTTAGAAGCTATTATTAAAGACGGTGTAGCCGGCACTTAGAAAAATTCAACCTAATCAGGCAGAATCAAAATGGTTTTATGAAAGGGAAATCATGTTTAATCAATTTGTTGGAGTTCTTTGAAGAGGTACCATGTGCTGCGGAGAAAGGGGAACCGGTGGATGTACTGTACATAGATTTCCAGGATGCAATAGATACGGTGCCACATCAAAGGTTTTGTGAAAATAAAAGCTCATGGTGAATGGGGTAACATGTTGGCATGGATAGAAGATTGGTTAGCTAACATCAAACAGAGAGTAGGCATAAATGGGCCATTTTCTGGTTGGCAAGATGTAAGGACTGGTGTGCCACAGGGATCAGGGCTGGGACCTCAACTTTTTGCAATTTATATAAATGACTTGGATGAAGGAGCCGAAGGCCTGGTTACCAAATTTGCTGATGACACAAAGATGAGTAAGAAAGTAACTTGTGAAGGAGACATAAGGAGACTGTAAATGAATATAGATAGGTTAAGTGATTGGGTAAAGACCTGGCAAATTGAGTATAATGTGGGAAAGTGGGAAATTGCCCATTTTGGCAGGAATAATAAAATCGAAGCATATTATCTAATGGTGAGAGATTGCAGAGCTCTGAGATGCAAAGGGATCTGGGTGTCCTTTTGCATGCATCTCCAAAGCTTAGTATGCATGTTCAGAAAGTAACTAGGAAAGCTGATAGAATGTTATCATTTATCGCGACGGTAATTGAATACAAAAGTAGGCATGTTATGCTTCAGTTATAGAGGGCATTGGTCAGACCACATCTGGCGTACTGTATACAGCACTGGTCTCCTTATTTAAGGAATGATGTAAATGCATTGGAAGCAACCCTGAAATGGTTTACTAGACTAATACCTGGAATGGGTGGGCTGTCTTATGAGGAAATATTGGACAGGCTAGGCTTATATCCACTGGAATTTAGAAGGGTAAGTGGCGACTTGATTTGAACATCTAAGATCTTGAGCAGTCTTGACAGGTGCATGTGGAAAGATGTGTGTATCTGGGTGTATCTAGGATTAGGGGTCACGATTTAAAAATGAGAGGTCGCCCATTTAAAACAGAGATGAGGAGATTTTTATTTCTCTGAGGGATGTGAGCCTTGGGAATTCTCTTCCTCAAAAGGCAGTGGAAGAGAGTCTTTAAGTACTTGTAAGACAGAGATAGATAGATTCTTGATAAGCAAGGGGGTGAAAGATTATCGAGGGTAGGTGGTAATGTGGAGTTGAGGTTTCAATCAGATTAGTCATGATCTTATTGAGTGGCAGAGCAGGCTTGAGGGGCCGAGTGGCCTACACCTGCTCCTAATTCATATGTTCATATGTTTGTATGCTCTGTCTTCGACCGTGGACATTTCAGTGTTCCAGCAGTGAAAACCACAATAAAACCTGCATTGATATTTTCAACTTTTTTCTCAGGATCAATTGTTTTTCCCACTTCCAATTTCTCATGTGTTGTTGCGTTATCATCATTCGAACCTCCAGATTTCTGTTCCAGCCAGGTGAGTAAGGGTCCCAGTCCCCCTCTTGTCTTATATCTTATTTTACCGCAAGTGGGTATCCTTTTTAACAGTGGACGTGCTGACCACCTTAGTGAGTATTCTACCTTTTATCTTTGTTGTGATCATAAAAGAACCAATCGGACAGGTTTTCTTGAGTTTAAACAAGAGGTGAGTTTATTATACTTCACAATAGAAGCTGAATCTAAATAAAATAATAAAAATATACTCTACACATTCTCGCACACACTCTCATGAAAATCACACACAAATAAATTAGAGTGAGAAATAAACTCGTGATGGATTAGAGTCCAGAATAAATAAATTTAAAAAAAAACGTCTGTGTGGTTGGATAATTCTCTGGTCTGCATTGTTCCACCGTTAGCTATGAGTTTCATGTCTTCTGCAAGAGTTGAAATTATGTTTTTTTTTTTTACGGAGACGTTGGTGTCATTTATATATCTATCTATATTCCAGGAACAGCACTGGTTCTCATACCGAGTCCTGAGAAACAGCACTGTATACTCCCCCTCCCCCAGTCTGAACAATGACCGTTCACCACTTCTCTCTGCTTTCTGTCCCTGAGTCAGTGTCATATCCACACTATCACTGTCACATTAATCCATATGTTCCATTTTTCATAACAAGTCTATAAACTGACATTTGATCACCGGCCTTTTGAATGTCTGTACACATAACACAACACACTCACAGTTTTGTCATCAACGAACTTGATCAGGATTATCAGACATGATTTTCCATTAACCTATCCGTGCTGTTTGTTATTTATTATCCCATGTTTTTCCAAGAAAGATATATTTTTGAGCTGGGTTCTGGCCTCTAGTAATTTCCAACCACTGACATTCGACTGACTGGTCAGTAGTTACAGTATTTATCTAATCACTCCTTTTGTAACAGGGAGTAACATTTACAGCCCTACAGTCCTCTGTCATGACTCCCATATCCAAGGAGCATTGGAAGATTCTGACAGTGCCTCTGCTATTTCCACCATTCCTTCCCTCAGCAACTGTCTCCATTGTTTTATCAAAGAACTGCATTGGGTTCAGTTTTCCTAATCAGTCTATTGAATGACACTTGATCAAACACCTTTTGAAAGTCTATAAATATAACATAAATCACACCACCCTCATCAACCATCTCAATTGTTTTATCAAAGAACTCCATCATGTTTACCTCACCACCACCTCTCTCCACTCCTCCACTGTTGTTAAATTATCCAACAGCTTATCCGACATCCAGTACTGGATGAGCAGAAATTTCCTCCAATTAAATATTGGGAAGATTGAAGCCATAGTTTTCACGCCCCACTCCAACTCTGTTCCCTTGTTAATGATTCCATCCCTCTCCCTGGCAACAGTATGAGATTCAGACAGTCTGTTTTTAACATTGGTGTCATATTCAGGACAAAATTAATAGGCACATGGACAAATGTGGGTTAATTAAGGAAAACCAGCCGGATTTGTTAAGGGAAAATGGTGTTTAACAAACTTGCTGGAGTTTTTTGAAGTGGTAAAAAAGAAGCTTGATGAGGACAATGAACAAAGAACAAAGAACAAAGAAAATTACAGCACAGGACCAGGCCCTTCGGCCCTCCAAGCCTGCGCAGATCCAGATCCTCTATCTAAACATGTCGCCTATTTTCTAAGGGTCTGTATCTCTTTTCTTCCTGCCCATTCATGTATCTGTCCAGATACATCTTAAAAGACGCCATCGTGCCCGCATCTACCACCTCGGCTGGCAACGCGTTCCAGGCACCCACATGCTGTTGATGTGGTTTAAATGGAATTCCAAAAAGCATTTGATAAAGTGTCACACAACAGACCTGTGAGCAAAGTTACAGCTCATCAAATAAAAGGACAGTAGCAACATGAAACTAAACTGGTTGAGTGACAGGAAACAGAGAGTAGTGATTAATGGATGCTTTTCGGGTTGGAGAAAAGTTTGTAGTGGAATCAAAACAAAATACTGCAGGTGCTGGAAATCTGAAATAAAAACAGAAAGTGCTGGAAATGCTCAGCAGTGTCTGTGGAGAGAGAAACAGAGTTAATGTTCCAGGCTTGTGACCTTTCATCAGAACTGGATTAGGTTAGAAATGTAATAGGTTTTAAGCAAGTAAAGCGGGAGTAGAGGGTGTAAACACAAGGACAGAAATGTGGACATTTGAGCAGGGGTGGGGGATCAAAGGTGTTGAAATGACAAGCGAGTGGAAGCTCGGGATCATGCTTTTGGACTGAGTGGAGGTGTTCCACAAAGCGCTCACCCAATCTGCGTTTCACCTGCTGCGGTGTTCCAGTGAACATCAACGCCGGCTCGAGGAACAGCACCTCATTGCCTGATTAGGCACTCGACAGACTTCTGGACTGAACACTGAGTTCAATAATTTCAGTGCATTCAGAGCAGGTCCATTTTTATTATTTGTTTTATCAGATTTATTTTACCATGTGCCAGACTTAAACTGGGATTTTTATATTGGTGCTTTTAGCTCGGGCTGTTCATTGTTCTGTCATTTAACAACTGCTCTGCACTAATGCTTTGTCTTTCACCACACCATGAGCACACTCTCTTTGCCTTTGCCCCATGACCTCCTGGTCAGTTAATCTCTCTGGCCCTCTGTCTTATCAACACCCCTTCTGCTCCATTTTGCCCCATCCCTGCTTTATTTGCTTAAAACTTATTACATTTCTAACCTTTTCCAGTTCTGATGAAGGGTCACTGACCTGGAACATTAACTCTGCTTCTCTCTCCACAGGTGCTGCCAGACCTGCTGAGTATTTCCAGCTCGTTTCGTTTTTTATTTAAGATTTGTAGTGGAGGACCACAGGGATCAGTGTTAGGACCCTTTCTCTTCCTGACATATATTAATGACCTAGACCTTGGTGTACAGGGCACAATTTCAAAGTTTGTAGATGATACAAAACTTGGAAGCATTATGAACTATTAGGAGGATAGTGTAAAACTTCAAAAGGACACAGACAAGTTGGTGGAATGGGCAGACAGATGAAGTTCAATGTGGGGAAATGTGAAGTGATTCATTTCGTAGGAAGGACATGGAGAGAAAATATAGAATAAAGGTTACAATTCTAAAGGGGGTTCTGGAGCAGAGGGACCTGGATGTATATGTGCATCGGTCATTGAATGTGGCATGACAGGATCAGAGAGCAGTTAATAAAGCCTGCAGTATCCTGTAGCATGGAATACAAGAGCAAGGAGGTTGTTTTGAACTTGTATAAGACACTAGTTCGGCCTTAGCTGCAGCGTTACGTCTAGTTCTGGGCACATTAGATAACATGGAAACATTGGAGAGTGTGAAAAAACATTCACAAGAATGGTTCCAGAGATGACGAATATCAGTATTGAAGATAGACTGGAGAAGTTGGAACATTTTCCTTGCAGAGGAGAAGGCTGAGAGGAAATTTGAAAAAGGTCTGCAAAATTATGAGGTGTCTGGACAGAGTGGATAGGGAAAAACTGTTCCCATTCCTGAAAGGATCGAAAACGAGAGGACAAAGAATTAAAGTAATTGGTAAAAGAAGCAGAAGTGACATGAGGAAAACTTTTTCACACAGCGAGTGTTAAGGTCTGGAATGCGGTACCTGAGAGTCTGGTGGAGGCAGATTCAATCGAGGCATTCAGGAGGAAATTGGATAGCTATCTGAAAAGGAAGATTGTACAGAGCTACAGGGAGAAGGCAGGAGAGTGGCATTAGATGAATTGCTCTTTTGGAGAGGCAGAGCAGACTCGATGGACTGAATGGCCACCTTCTGTGCTGTAACAATTCTGTGATTCTGTGGCATTTGAACACAAAATGAGCTTCCAACCTTATATTCGTGCCATCACTATGCCCACCTATTCCCACCTCAATAAGATCGCCCAACGTCACCCCTGTTTCAACTCATCTGCTGATGAAGCTCTCATTCATGCTTTCATTACCTGTGGACTAGACTATTCCAACTCATTCTCCCACATGCTACTACATGTAAATTTGAGGTAATCTAAAGCTGTGCTGCCTGTGTCTGAACTCACAACAAGTCCCATTCCCCGATCACGAACCTACATCACCTCACAGTCAAACAATGCCTTTATTTTAAAATTCTCAATCATGTTTTCAAATCCGTCCATGGTCTCACCCCTCACGATAACTGTAATCTCCTCCTGCCCGACAACCCTCTGAGATATCTCTGCTCCACTAATTCTGGCCTCTTGTGCATTCCTGATATTAATTACTCCCCCATAGCTGTCTGCACCTTCAGTTGCCTCGGTCCCGAGCTCGGGAATATCCTCCCTATACAGCTCTACCTCTCCACCTCGCTTGTATCCTTTAAGACACTCCTTTAAATCCTACCTCTTTGACCAAGCTTTTGGTCTCCTAACCGAATATCTGCATTTGTGGTTCAGTGTTATACTTTGTTTCATAATGCTGCTTACCTTAGGATAAGTACTTGTTGAAGTTTGCCAGACATGATTTTTCATTGGTATATCTGTGCTGCTTGAAATGTATTATGCTGTGCTTTTCCAACCAACGAATATTTCTGCCCTGGGTTGTGAAATTTCCCCACCACTGACGTCAGATTGACTGAACAGAACAGGGTTTACTCCATCTCTCCATTTGTAACCAGGGTGTAACATTTACAAACCTCCAGTCCTCTGTCACCACTCCCATATCCAAGGAGAAGTGAAAGATTCTGTCATGTGCCTCTACTATTCCCACCATTCCTTCCCTCCGTAATCCTTATACATCCCATTCAGACAGGGTAAATGTTCTATTTTATTGTGGTACAAAAAGTGTTTGATTGAAAGGGGTTAACTGAACCTGTTTGTTCAGTGACTGTAATTAATGTCAGTCTCCATGGACTCGAATCATGTCACTGGAGGGTTTCCCTCTGCTATTAATAAGGGACTGCTTTCAATGTGTTATCACATAGTGTTAGCGGGAGCATCAGCCCTGGCACTAAAAGGGATCAGCAGCTCCAGAGAAATGGAGAGGATAGATCAGAGCAATAGATTGAAATGTTCCAACAATGGATCAGAATCTGAGAACAATTGACTGGAATGTTACAACAATGGGTCAGAATATGAGGACAATAGATTGGAATGTTACAACAATGGATCAAAATCTGAGAACAATTGACTGGAATGTTACAACAATGGGTCAGAATCTCAGAACAACAGACTGGAATGTTACAACAATGGGCAGGAGTTTCATTTGGGAGTTTGACTATCTTTCTGCCAATTATGATCGGTTCCCATTAGACTATCGGATCTATCTTGTATTGAAGATTATGCAACACATTTACTATCGCATCCTTGCTATTATCAGTGTCCCTGGTGAGTCTCTCTATCCAGCTATGAATGTTATAAACCAAGTTTCGCAACATTACTGTTCTTGTCATTTACTCTGCCCTCCTTGTTACTTTTGTTATCCCTGGCAAACTCTATCTCCAGCTATGAGCTCTATAAACCATTGCTACTTGTATTAGAGTTCATGGAATTTACTCTACCATGTTTTCTGCTGTTGCTGCCCCTGCTAAGTCCCTACTTCCCGCGATGTGATCTGTAAACCGCGTTTCACTGAAATAATGTTCTTACAATTTTAATTTTGGGAAGAGTGGAGCTTGTGCAATCGGTCTCCTTCGGAAATTTTGTCCATCTCCATGAACGACGTACCCCTAACTGGCTAATATCTGAGGATGAACCAGACAGTTTGCATCCTCTGTGTTCTATTTAACCCTGAGCTGAGTTCTGAACCCTTATTCTCTCCATCACCTACCCTGCCTACTACCAGCTCTGTAATATCACGCGTCTGCCTCAGCTCATTTGCTACATGAACCCTCATCTGTGCCGTTGTTAACATAGAAACATAGAAAATAGGTGCAGGAGTAGGCCATTCGGCCCTTCGAGCCTGCCCCGCCATTCATTATGATCATGGCTGATCGTCCAACTCAGCTACCTGTTTGCGCTTTCCCCCCATTTCCTTTGATCCCTTTCATCCTAAGAGCTATATCTAACTCCTTCTTGAAAACATGCAATGTTTTGGCCTCAACTGCTTTCTGCGGCAGCGAATTCCACAGGCTCACCACTCTCTGGGTGTAGAAATTTTGCATATCAGTCCTGAAAGGTTTACCCCGTATCCTTAGACGACGACCACTGGTTCTGGACTCCCCCACCATCGGGGACATCCTTCCTGTATCTGTTCTGTCAAGTCCTGTTAGAATTTTATAGGTTCCTATGAGATCCCCATCAATCTTCTGAACTCCAGCGAACATAATTCTCACCGACTCAATCTCTCCTCAGACGTCAGTCCAGCCATCCAGGGAATCAGTCTGGTAAACCTATAGCAATAACATCCTTCCTTAAATAAGGAGACCAAAACTGTACACAATATTCCAGGTGTGGCCTCACCAAGGCCCTGAATAATTGCAACAAGACATCCCTGCTCCTGTACTCGAATCATCTCGCTGTGAAGGCCAACATACTATTTGCCTTCTTTAATGTCCTTTGCACCTGCATTCTTACCTTCAGTGACTGGTGTACGAGAACACCCAGCTCTCCTTGCATATTCCCCTCTTTCAGTTTATAGCCATTCAGATAATAATCTGCCTTCCTGCTTTTGCTACCAAAGTGATTAACCTCACATTTATCCACATTGTACTGCATCTGCCATGCATTAGCCCACTCACTCAATGTGTCCAAATCACCCTGAAGCCTCTCTGCATCCTCCTCACAACTCACCCTCCCACCCTGTTTCGTGTCATCTGCAAATTTGGAGATATTACATTTAGATCCCTCACCGAAATCAGTAAGATATATTGTGAATAGCTGGGGTCCTATCACCAATCCCTATGGTACCCCACTAGTGACATTAGCAGGTGAATAGCCTGCCATTCGGAATAAAAGACCCATTTATTCCTACTCTTGGGTTTCCTGTCTGCCAACCAATTTTCTATCTATCACAATACACTAGCACCAATCTCATGTGCTTTAATTTTACAGGCTAATGTGTTACGTGGGACTTTGTCGAAAGCCTTCTGAAAGTCCAAATAAACCACACCCACTGGCTCCCCCTCTACTAGTTACATCCTCGAAGAATTCTTGCAGATTTGTCAAGCGTGATTTCCCTTTAGTAAATCCATGCTGACTCTGTCCGATTCAACCACTTTTCTTCAAGTGCTCCTCTATAAAATCGTTGATAATGGACTCTAGATCTTTCCCCACCACCGACGTCAGGCTGACTTGTCGATAATTCCCTGCTTTCTCTCAACCTCCCTGGGGTTACATTAGCTACATTCCAATCGTTAGGAAATGATCCAGAATCTATAGAATTTTGGAAGATGACCACCAATGCATCCATTATTTCTAGGACCACTTCCTTCAGCACTCTGAGATGTAGATTATCAGGCCCTGGGAATTTATCGGCCTTCAATACCATCAATTTCCCCAACACCATTTCTCTACTAATACAGATTTCCTTAAGTTACTTTCTCTCACTAAACCCCGTGTTCCCCAACATTTCTGATATGATATTTGTGTGCTTATTTGTGAAGACAGAACCAAAGTATGCATTTAGTTGGTCAGCCATTTCTTTGTTCCCCATAATTAATTCCACTGTTTCTGACGGTAAGGGACCTACATTTGTCTTCATCAATCTTTAAATCTGTTAAATCCACACTTGACTATTCCAGTTCTATCCTGGTCACCCTCCCAGTTATAAACCTCCACAAACCACTGCCCATCCAGAACTCTGCTGCCTGTACACTAATATGCACCAAATCCTCTTCACCCGTCACCCCAAATCCTGATCACCCATCACCCCTGTGCTCACTGATCTACATTAGCTCCGGGACCAGCAGCACCTTAAATTTAATATTTTCATTCTTGTGTTTGAATCTCATCCTCAATTAGTCCCATTGCCCTGTCCATTCCCATATTCCTGCCTTCAAGTCTTTTCTTCAATTCCGATTTAAAAGAAGGCTTCTTTCCCTCTGTATCTGTCTATGGCAGGTATTCTCAGCTCTGCAGTGTCACTGGGCCCAATGCCATGGACGTTTGGATCCATAAAATGGTATCAGTTGAGCTGCCGGTCACTTCCAGTGCTCCATGCTAAGCAGGGCTCTCGTCCCTGTTCACCAAGTATGTGCTGGTAGTGTGCAGAGGGATCTGATCTGACACCAATCAGCCATTCCAGCAGCTTTGATACACGTCTTTGAAACTAAGTGATGGGGGTGTGGTACATTGATCAGGTGAGAGGTTGGTGATGTAGGGGGTAGGAGATGCCATGTAGCAATGAATTCACTGACATTCACCACCCGTGTGAGCTCATCAAACTTCTTCTGGCTCTGCTGCCAGGTCCTTGGGGCCAGACTTCTTGCATTGACCTCCCTGGCCACCTGCTCCCATTCCCTTCGGAAGACGTTCCTTGAGGGTCTCCGCCCCACCCCACAGAAACATGGCCTCTCTCCTCCGGTCAACCTCCATGACTAAGGCCTCCAGCACGACATCCGTGAACAGCACAGCCCTCTCTCTGCCCTAGTATTCCATTTACCTTGTCTCCATTTGCAGCATTCACAGTCAGCAGCAGCCTCCTGTGATTCAGTACAGCTTCCCTTTAAGAGGGACAGACTACCTTTAAGAGCTGAATCCTGGCTGAAGCACGTGCCAGCCTCAAACACAGTTACGTCCCTGTTCAGCTTGCAGACAGACAGCAGCGCGGGTCACCCTAGGCGGTACGTGGAATTCATGCAAATGAGGAGGCAGCAGGAAGTCTGTGCGTCACCTGCCTCAACAGGAATGGGCACGGGCAGATCACGAATCACAGTCCCAACCCCTGAAAACTGGTAGAAACTTCTCTTTAACTCTGTATCTATTTTCCTTTTCTCTTTCACCCTTTCTCCCTCTCTCTCTTTGTCCCTTGTTCATATAATCACAGATTGATGCAGCACAGAATGTCCATTGTATCAGTGCTGTCTCCTTTAAAGAGCTAACTAATTAGTCCCACTCCCTCCTCTTTCCCCAGACTCCTGTTGATTTTTTTTCCTTGTCAAGTTTTTGTTATATTCCCTTCTGAAAGATATTATTGAATCTGCTTCCACCATGATTTCAGGCATTGAATTCCAGATCCCACCCACAGACAGATTGGACCAAATATCCATGGAAGGGTTATGGCACAAAAGGAGGCTATTCAGCCCAATGTGTCTCTGCTGGCTGAAAAAACTAGCCGCCGAATCTAATCCCATCTTCCAGCCGCTGGTCCATGGCCTTGCCAGTTGCAGCACTTCAGGTGTAGGTCCAGGTACCTTTTAAAATCTTTGATGGTTTTTGCCTCCACCACCGTTCCTGGCAGTGAATTCCAGACACCCACCACCCTCTGGGTGAAAATGTTTGTCCTCACGTCCCCTTTGATCCGTCTACTAATCAATTAAATCTGTGCCCCCTGGTGATTGACCTCTCCAATGGGGGAAACATGTACTTCCTGACTACTCTACCTGGGCCCCTCATAATTTTGTACACCTCAATCAAGTCACCCCTCAGTCTCCTCTGTTCTAAAGAAAACAATCTTAGCCTATCCAATCTTTCATCATGGATGCAATTTTCCATCACTGGCAACATTCTTGAAAATCTTCTCTGTACTCTCTCCAAAGCAATTATGTCCTTCCTGTAATGTGGTGACCAGAACTGTACACAATACTCCAGCTGTGGCCTAACCAGTGTTTTATACAATTCCAGAATTACATCCCTCCTTTTGTATTCTATATATCGGCCAGTAAAGGAAAGCATTCCATATGCCTTCTTCACCACTCTGTCTACCTGTCTTGCCACCTTCCAGGAACTGTGGACAAACACTCCAAGGTCTCTAACATCTTCTACCCCTTTCACTATCCTCCTGTCTGTTGTGTATTCCTTCGCTTTATTTGCCCTTCCCAACTGCATTACCTCACAGTTCCCCAGATTGACTTCCATTTGCCACTTTTTCACCCACTCAACCAAACCATTTAAACCATTGATATCATTCTGGAGTCCACAGCTATCCTCTTCACTATCAACTACATGACCAATTTTTGTGTCATCAGCAAATTTTCCAATCTTGCCTCCCACATTTAAGTCCAAAGCATTAATATCTATCACAAATTGCAAGGGACCCAACACTGAGACCTGGGAACGCCACTAGACACCGCTTTCCATTCACAAGAAACATCTGTCGACCATTACCCTTTGTTTCCTGACATTTGGCCAATTTTGGATCCAACTTGCCACATTCCCCTGTATCTCATGAGCTTTCACTGTTCTGATCAGTCTGCCATGTGGGACCTTGTCAAACGCCTTACTAAAATCCATGTAGACCACATCCACTGCACTACCTTTATCAATCCTTTTTGCTCCTTCCTCAAAAAACTTAGTTATGTTAGTAAGACAAGACCCTCCCTAAACAAATCCATGCTGACTATCCCTGATTAATCTTTGCCTTTCTAAGTGACAGTTTATCGTAGCTCTGAGAATTGATTCTAATAATTTGCCCACCGATGTCCGGCACAATGGCGCAGTGGTTAGCACCGCAGCCTCACAGCTCCAGGGACCCGGGTTCGATTCCAGGTACTGCCTGTGTGGTGTTTGCAAGTTCTCCCTGTGTCTGCGTGTGTTTTCACCGGGTGCTCCGGTTTCCTCCCACAAGCCAAAAGACTTGCAGGTTGATAGGTAAATTGGCCATTATAAATTGTCACTAGTGTAGGTAGGTGGTAGGGAAATATAGGGACATTTGGGGATGTTTGGTAGGAATATGGGATTAGTGTAGGATTAGTATAAATGGGGGGTTGATGTTCGGCACAGACTTGGTGGGCCGAAGGGCCTGTTTCAGTGCTGTATCTCTAATCTAATCTAAAGGCCTGCTCGGGTCTGGAAATAAAACCGACCAAACCTCACAGAACCACATTGGACCCGAGTCCGAGCCGACCCGAGCCTGACCCGACCATATTGCACTCACTGTACTTAGCACTTTTGGATGGAATGGAAGGAAGCTGCATCATGAGCGCGGTGACATCATAGAAACACTCACTTTCTCACTGCGCAGACTCACAGTCTGTTGAGTCCAGATGCAAGTTTCCCTCCTTGACGTCACAGACTCCCAGCTCTGGCAGGCTTTTCAAATGTTGATGCTTACTTACTCAACTTCTCTTTCCTTCCCAGCCGAGCAAAAGGTAGTACTGTGTGTGTCCGACCCAACCCGAGCCCGAAAACCGGATCCGGAAGAGCGATCCGACCCGAACCCGACATATGACGTCGGGTCTCATCGGGTTTGTGTCGGGTAGCGGGCCTTTCGGTCAGACTGACCAGCCTATAATTATTTGGCCTAACCTTTGCACTATGTTTAAACACTGGCACTATGTTCACAGACCTCCAATCGTCTAATGCCTCGCCTGTATCTAGTGAGAATGTGAAGATGATCCTCAGAGTATCTGCTATTTCCTCCCTCGCTTCCTTTAACAGCCTGGGATACCATCCATCCTGCCCTGGCGATTTATCCACTTTCAAGGATTTCAGACCCTCGAGTACTTCCTCTCTCATTATGCTGATTGTATCTAATATTTCACACTCCTCCTCTTTAATTACAATGTCTACATCATCCCTTTACTTTGTGAAGACAGAGACATAAAATCCATTAAGGACCCTGCCAACATCTTTTGCAACCATGCACAAACTACCTTGTACATCTCTGATATGTCCTCCCCTTTCCTTAGTTATCCTTTTATTCTTAATGTACTGATCAACCATCTTTGGGTTTTCCTTGATTTTATCTGCCAATATTTTTTCATGCCCTCTCTTTGCTTTTCTAATTTCCTTTCTTTACTTCACCCCTGCACTTTCTTTACTCCTCTCAGCTTTCTAAATTATTATTTGTTTGTGACTGTCATAAGCTTTATTTTTCTGATTTATGTTTCTGTATGTTTCTGGACAACCGGGGGCTCTAAATTTGGCAACTCACTGTGTAAGAAAATTCTCTTCAATTTGTCTCTGGTTCTTTGCCAATTACCTGAAATCTGCATATTTTTAATGATGTTGTGAGCACAGTCCTAGCAATTACAGACCAATTAGTTTAACATCAGTAGAGGGTAATGTTCAGCAAACAATAATTAGAGAAGAAATCAACAGAAACTTGGAGAGGTTTGAGGGAATGAAGGATAGCAAGCACGTGTTTGCAGGAACATAGGAGCAGGAGTAGGCCATTCAGCCCATCGACACTGCTCTGTCATTCAATTAGATCATGGCTAATCATCTACCTAAACGCCACATTCCCGTGCTATCCCTGTATCCCTTGATGTCATTTGTCTCCCGAAATCCATTGATTTCTGTCTTGAACATACTCAATATTGAGCTTCCACACCCTCTGTGGCAGTGAATTCCAAAGATTTACCACCCTCTGAGTGAAGTTATTCTTCTTCATCTCAGTGTTAATTTGCCTGCCCCTTATTCTGAGTTTATGTCCCCTGGTTGTAGACTCACCAGACAGGGGAAAAATCCGATCTGCATCCACCCCATCACCCCCTGTAAGAATTTTGTATGAGATCACTGCTCATTTTTTGAAATGCGAGAGAATACAGGCCCATTTTTCTCAATCTCTCCTCATAAGACAATCCTGCCATCCCATGGTTATCCTGCTGAACCTCAGTTGCAATCCTTGCATGGCAAATCTCTCCTTCTGTGCCACGTGCCAGTGAGGCTAGAAATAGGAAGATCGTGCAGCTAAACACGGAGCTGAACAGCTGGTGTAGAAGGGAGGGTTTCAGATATCTGGACCATTGAGATCTCTTCAGGGACAGATGAGACCTGCACAAGAAGGACGGGTTGCATTTGAACTGGAGGGGCACAAATAACCTGGCTGCGAGGTTTGCTAGCGTCACTCGGGAGGGTTTAAGCTAGTGTGGCAGGGGGGTGGGAACCAGAGCAGTAGGACACCAAGTGAAATAAATGAGGGGGAACTAGGACAGTAAGGACAGTAAGACTAAGAGGAAGAGCAGGCAGGGAGATGCTGCAGGGCACAGCGGGACTGGTGGTCTGAAGTGCAATTCTTTCAATGTGAGAAGTATAACAGGTAAGGCAGATGATCTTAGAGCATGGATTAGTACTTGGAACTATGATGTTGTTGCTATTACAGAGACTTGGTTGAGGGAGGGACAGGATTGGCAGCTAAATGTTCCAGGATTTAGAAGCTTCAGGCGGGAACGAGGGGGATGTAAAAGGGGTGGGGAGTTGCATTACTTGTTAAGGAGAATATCACAGCTGTACTTCGGGAGGACACCACGGAGGGGTCATGAAGCGAGGCAATATGGGTGGAGTTCAGGAATAGGAAAGGTGCAGTCACGATGTTGGGGGTTGACTACTGGTCTCCCAACAGCCAGCGGGAGGTCGAGGAGCAGATATGTAGACAGATTTCGGAAAGATGTAAAGGTAACAGGGTTGTAGTGGTGGGTGATTTTAACTTCCCCGATATTGACTGGGACTCACTTCGTGCTAGGGGCTTGGATGGGGTAGAATTTGTAAGGAACATCCAGTAGGGCTTCTTGAAACAATACGTCGATAGTCCAACTAGGAATGGGGCCGTACTGGACCTGGTACTGGGGAATGAGCCCGGCCAGGTGGTCGAAGTTTCATCGGGGAGCATTTCGGGAACAGTGACCATAATTCCATAAGTTCTAAGGTACTTGTGGATAAGGATAAGAGTAGTCCTCGGCTGCAAGTGCTAAATTGGGGGAAGGCTAATTATAACAATATTAGGCAGGAACTGAAGAATTTAGATTGGGGACGACTATTTGAGGGTAAAGCAACATCTGACATGTGGGAGTCTTTCAATCGTCCGCTGATTAGAATCCAGGACCAACATGTTCCTGTGAGGAAGAAGGATAGGTTTGGCAAGTTTCGGGAAGCTTGGATAACGCGGGATATTGTGAGCCTTGTCAAAAAGAAAAAGGAAGCATTCATAAGAGCTGGAAGACTAGGAACAGACGAATCCCTTGAGGAATATAAAGACAGTTGGAAGGAACTTAAGCAAGGAGTCAGGAGGGCTCAAAGGGGTTATGAGAAGACATTGGCAAACAGGATTAAGGAAAAACCAAAGGCTTTATATACGTATATAAAGAGCAAGAGGGTAACCAGGGAAAGGGTTGGGCCACTCAAGGTCAGAGAAGGGAATCTATGTGTGGAGCCAGAGGAAATGGGCGAGGTACTAAATGAGTACTTTGCATCAGCATTCACCAAGGAGAAGAACTTGGTGGATGATGAGCCGAGGGAAGGGAGTGCAGATAGTCTCATTCATCTCATTATCAAAAAGGAGGATGTGTTGGGTGTCTTGCAAAGCATTAAGGTAGATAAGTCCCCAGGGCCTGGTGGGATCTACCCCAGAATACTGAGAGAGGAAAGGGAAGAAATTGCTGGGGCCTTGACAGAAATCTTTGCATCCTCATTGGCTACAGTTGAGGTCCCAGAGGACTGGCGAATAGCCAATGTTGTTCCTTTGTTTAAGAAGGGTAGCAAGGATAATCCAGGAAATTATAGGCCGGTTCGCCTTACGTCAGTGGTAGGGAAATTATTAGAGAGGATTCTTCGGGACAGGATTTACTCCCATTTGGAAACAAATGGACTTATTAGCGAGAGGCAGCATGGTTTTGTGAAGGGGAGGTCGCGTCTCTCTAATTTGATCGTGTTTTTTGAGGAAGTGACGAAGATGATTGATGAAGGAAGGGCAGTGGATGTTATCTAGATGGACTTCAGTGAAGCCTTTGACAAGGTCCCTCATGGCAGACTGGTACAAAAGGTGAAGTCACATGGGATCAGAGGGGAGCTGGCAAGATGGATACATAACTGGCTCAGTCATAGAAGACAGAGGGTGCTTTTCTGAATGGAGGAATGTGACTAGTGGTGTTCCGCAGGGATCAGTGCTGGGACCTTTGCTGTTTGTAGTATATATAAATGATTTGGAGGAAAAAGTAGCTGGTCTGATAATTAGTTTGTGGATGACACAAAGGTTGGTGCAGTTGCTGACAGTGATGAGGATTGTCAGAGGATACAGCAGGATATAGATCGGTTGGAGACTTGGGCGGAGAAATGGCAGATGGAGTTTAATCCGGACAAATGTGAGGTAACGCATTTTGGAAGGTCTAACACAGGTGGGAAGTATACAGTAAATGGCAGAACCCTTAGGAGTATTGACAGGCAAAAAGATCTGAGCGTGCAGATCCACAGGTCACTGAAAGTGGCAACGCAGGTGGATAAGGTAGTCAAGAAGGCATACGGCATGCTTGCCTTCATCGGTCGAAGCACAGAGTATAAAAATAGGCAAGTCATGCTGCAGCTATACAGAACTTTAGTTAGGCCACACTTCGAATATTGTGTGCAATTCTGGTCGCCACACTACCAGAAGGAAGTTGAGGCTTTGGAGAGGGGACAGAGGAGGTTTACCAGGATGTTGCCTGGTCTGGAGGGCATTAGCTATGAGGAGAGGTTGGATAAACTCGGATTGTTTTCACTGGAAGGACGGAGGTGGAGGGGCGACATGATAGAGGTTTACAAATTTATAAGCGGCAAGGACAGAGTGGATAGTCAGAAGCTTTTTCCCATTGTGGAAGAGTCAGTTAAAAGGGGACATAGTTTTAAGGTGAGAGGGGCAAAGTTTAGAGGGGATGTGCGAGGCAAGTTCTTTACACAGAGGGTGGTGAGTGCCTGGAACATGTTGCCGAGGGAGGTGGTGGAAGCAGGTACCATAGCGACGTTTAAGAGGCATCTTGACAAATACATGAATAGGATGGGAATAGAGGGATACGGACTACGGAAGTGCAGAAGGTTTTAGTTTGGGCAGGCATCAAGATCGGCGCAGGCCTGGAGGACCGAGTGGCCTGTTCCTGTTCTGTACTGTTCTTTGTTCTTTGTTCTTTTAGACAAGGAGACCAAGACTGTACGCAATACTCCAGGTGCAGTCTCATCAAGGCGGGATACAATTGCAGCCAGACATCTTTACTCCTGTATTCAAAACCCATTTGAGATGGAGGCCAACATACCATTTGCCTTCCAAATTGATTGGTGCACCTGCACATTTGCTTTCAATGACTCATGCACAAGGAAACACAGGTCTCTTTGAAAATCAACACGTCGCAACCTCTCGCCAGTCAAGAAATATTCTGTCTTTCTGCTTTTGTTTTACCGGAGTGGAGCACTTGATACTTATTCATATTCTATTCCAGCTGCCATGTTCTTGCCCACTCACTTAGCCTGTCCAAATCCACTTGAAGCCTCCTTGCATCCTCTTCACAACCTACTTTCCCACCTAGTTTTGTGTCATCAGCAAATTTGTAAATATTACATTTGGTCCCCAAATTCAAATTATTTGTATAGATTGTGAACAGCAGTGGCCCTAGTACTGATCCTTGTGTTACCCCACTAGTAACATCCTGCCATTCGGAGAATGACCCGTTTATTCCTGCTCTCTGTTTTCTGTCTGTTAACCAGTTCTCGATCCATACCAGCATATTGCCCCCAATTCCATGTGCTGTAATTTTATTTACTAATCACCTGTGTGGGACCTTACCAAAATTGGTCCAAATGCACCACACCTGCTGGTTCTCCTTTCGTAATGCAACAAGTAACATCCTCAATAAACTTCAACAGGTTTGTTACACAGGTCGGCGCAACATCGAGGGCCGAAGGGCCTGTACTGCGCTGTAATGTTCTAATTCTAATTCTAACATAATACCCCTTTCATAAATCCACGTTGACTCTGCCAATTTTATTATTATTTTCGAAGTGTCCAGTTATCACATCCTTGACAAGAGATTCTAACATTTTCCCTATTACTGATGTTAAACTAACAGGCCTGCAGTTCTCATTCTCCCTCTCCCACCCTTCTTAAATAGTGGGGTTACATTTGTTACTTACCAGTCCTCAGGAACTCTTCCCGAATCGAGAAGTTTGAACGATTCCCATAAATACATCCACCATCTATAATGCCACCTCCTTTAACACTCTGGGATGTAGCTCATCTGGTCCAGGGATTTATCAGCCTTCAGTCCAGTTACATTTTCAAGTACTACCTCTTTGCTAACACTAAATTGACAATTTGCCCCCGTACCTTCATGGTTCCCCTTGTTCAGATTGAACACCCTAGTTTCAGATTTATCACATTCAAATGGAATGTGAAATTCTATCATAATATGGTCATTATTTCCCAAAAGCTCCTTTATAGCAGTGTTATAAACTAATCCTTTCTCGTTACATAAAATAGCCCGATTCTTAGTCCTTCAATGTTCTGCTCCAGAAACCCATCTCGTACACACTCCAGTAAAGGTAGATCATACTTCACTCATTTACTTGATGTTTTCGATCATGTAACAGAGACGGTTGATGAAGGGAATGCCGTGGATACTGTTTATATGTATTTTAAGAACGTGTTTGATAAGGTACCACGTAAAAGGCTGGTTAGCAAAATTGAGGCTCATGGAATAAGAGGATCATTGTCAAATTGGATTAAGGATAGAAAACAGCGAGTGGTAATAAATGGTTGTTTTTAAGTTTGGAGGATGGTAGACAGTGGGAGTTCCCCAAAGTTCAGTGTTGGGGCCATTGTGATTTTGCGGTATATAAATGACTTAGTTCTTGGAATACAGAGTAGAATCTCCAAATTTGCCAATGCCACCAGCTTCGAGATTTCTGAGCCAGTCCCAACGCTAATCACATGTTTTAGAGTGTACATTTTCTCTCTCCAGCTCTCTGTCACAAGATTCCTACGTAGACTTTGCAAGAACCACAGGTATCAGGCCGATTGTAATCTCTCTCTGTCTCCAAATCTCCTACCCATTCCCAGCAAAGATCGCTCAACTGAGTTTGTCATTTCTCACAAACCAAGTTAGCCAAGCCTATGATCCAGATCTCTGTGAACGCTCTCCTACACAACTGTAAGATCTGATCAACGGTCACAGATTAACCAAAAGGAGGGAGAAGAGTCACAAGCAGTTAATTGAGTAATGACAGTTCAAATACAGCACAAAATCAGATTAGAAACAGGAGACATATGACCTGTAACAGGTGATGGCTTTCTGGCTACAGATTAGTTATTGGAAGTGAGTATGAAAGACGCTATAGCAGGGCACATAGAAAAATTCAAGGTGATCAGGTAGAGTCAACATGGTTTTGTGAAAGGGAAATCATGTTTAACCAATTGATTGGAGTTCTTTGAAGAAGTAACATGTGCGGTGGCTAAAGGGGAACCGGTGGATGTACTGTACTTAGATTACCAGAAGGCATTTGATAATGTGTCACATCAAATGTCAATGCGGAAAATAAAAGCTCATGGTTAAGGGGGCAACATATTGGCATGGATAGAAGATTGGCTAGCGAACAGGAAACAGAGCGCAGGCAAGAATTGCTAATTAATATAAACACAAAAAGTGCTGGAACCACTCAGCAGGTCTGGCAGCATCTGTGGAAAGAGAAGCAGAGTTAACGTTTTGGGTCAGTGACACTTCTTCAGAACTAGAGTATTGTGTACAGTATTAGTCTCCTTATTTAAGGAAGGATGTAAATGCGTTGGAAGCAGTTTAGAGAAGGTTTACTAGACTAATATCTGGAATGGGTGTGCTGTCTTATGCAGAAAGGCTGGAAAGGATCGGCTTACATCAGCTGGAGTTGAGGGAATTAATAGGCGACTTGATAGAAACATATAAGATCCAGAGGGGGGCAGAGCAAGTGAAGGCGACAAAGAGAGAAACAGAAAGAGAGAACGAGAAAGAGCGAGAGAGAGATAGAGCTCAGCTCATCTGCTGCTGAAACCCTCATCCATGCCTTTCCACCTCGAGATTTGACTATTCTAACACACTCCTGGCTGGTCTCCCACATTCTACTCACTGTAACTTTGTGGTCATCCAAAACTCTGCTGGCATCTTCTAATTTATACCAAATTCTGTTCACCCAACAACCCTGTGCTCACTGACCTACATTGACTCTTGGTCCAGTAACACTTTAATTTTAATATTCTCAATCGTATGAACGAATCCCTTCATGGCCTCACCGCTCTGATTATCCCAATCCCCTGTCCATTTCCAATATTCCTGAAACTTGTTCATATTAAAGTCTTTTTCTAATTCACTTTTTAAAGTGAGTTTGTTTCCCTCTGTCTCTCCCTGACCACACATTTCATCTCTCCAGCTCCACTTGTGCTATGGAAGTTTGGATCAATAAAATGGTGTGAGCTGCACTGCTGGACCAGGCATCCAACTTACAGTTGAGGGGCTTTTGACTTGCTTCTGCTATTGTAAAGTTAGTGGAGGTGCTGTGGATGGTTTTCTGGAGGTTGTGTTGTGAGCTGCTGCAGACATTCAGGGACGGCAGAGGATTTGGTGACCCAACTCTGGACGAGGTATGGGGACTGTAGTTGCAGTGTCTCTGGGTCTGTAACATGACCAACAAATGGAGCAGAGGCTGCAGAGAGGGGAAGCTCTGTAAAGCGGGAGGAGGAGGGGTCTCTGTCCTACCCACCTCGTGTTTTCCAAGAGCAAAAAGAGCAGCGATCCTAATACCGAGTCCTGGGGAACACCACTGTATACTCCCATCGAGTCTGATCAACAACGTTTCACTACTTCTCTCTGTTCACTGTTCCTTAACCAATATTAAATATTGGGAAGACTGAAATCATTGTTTTGACTCCCCACTCCAACTCTGTTCCCTTGCTATTGATTCCATCCCTCTCCCTGGTGACAGTCTGAGATTCAGACAGTCTGTTTGCAACCTTGGTGTCACATTTCGCCACAAAATGAGCTTTAACCTCATTCTCAGGATATAATTACAACCGCCTATTTCCACCTCAGTAACATCACCCGACTTCACCATGTCTCAGTCCATCTGCTGCTGAAACCTCATTCGTGCCTTTGTCACCTCTAGATGTGACTATTACATCTCACTCTTGGCTGATCTCCCACATCTACTCTCTTGTAAACGTGAGGTCATCCAAAAGTCTGCTGCCCATGTCTTAGCTGACACCAAGTCCGGTTCATCAACCAAAGACCGACATTGTCTCCCAGTCAAGCAATGTCTTGATTTTAAAATTCTCCACCTTGTTTTGACATCCCTCCATGGCCTCGTCCCTCCCTACCTCTGTTATCTCCTTCAGCTCCACAACACACCGAGATATCTATGCTCCTCTAATTCTGCTCTCTTGTGCATCCCTGATTTTAATCACTGCAACACTGGCGGCCGTGCCTTCAGCTGCCGGGTCCCTAAGCTGTGTAATATCTTCCCTACACCTCTTCGCCTCTCCACTTCGCTTTCCTCCTTTCAGACACACCTTAAAACCTACCTCTTTGACTGAGCTGTTGGTCATCTGACCTAATATCTCCTGTTGTGTCTCAGCGTTATACTTTGCTTCGTAATGCTCCTGTGAAGCACCTTGGGATGTTTTACAATGTTAAAGGCATTATATAAATATAAGTTGTTGTTGTTGAATTTTGCCAGACATGATTGTCCTTCAGCATATCCATGTTACTAGCCAGTTACAAACCAATGGTTTTCCAAGTAACAAATATTTTTCTCCTGGGTTGTCACCTCTAGATTTTTCCCCACTGGTGACACCGGTCTGATTGGTCAATAATTGTAGAGTTTATCCTATCTGTCCTTTTTTCAACAGGTTGTAACATTTGCAACCTCCAGTCCTCTGTCACCACTCCCATATCCAAGGAGAATTGAATGATTCTGGCCAGTGCCTCTGCTATTTCCACCATTCCTTCCCTCAGCAACCCTCATACATCCCATCCAGACTGGGTAAATGTTTTACTTTATTGTGATACAGAAAGTGCTGGATTGAAAGTGGTTAACTGAACCTGTTTGTTCAGTGACTGTAATTAATGTCAGTCTCCATGGATCCTAATTGTGTCACTGGAGGGTTTCCATCTTCTATTAAAACGGGACTCCTTTCAATGTGTGATCCCATACTGTGAGATGGACCATAACCCCAGCACTAACAGGGATCAGCAGCTCTCGAGAGAGGGAGAGGATGGATCAGAATCTGAGAACAATAGATTGGAATGTTACAACGATGGACAGGAGTTTATCCTGGGATATTTACATTCTTTCTACATATTATGATCGGCTCTCATTAAATGCTCGGATCCATCGCGCACTTAAGATTATTCAATACATTTACTATCCTATCCTCGCTATTGTTGGTATCCCTGGTAAGTCTCTCTCTCTCTGTCTAGCTATTAATTCTATAAACCGTTTTTTAACTGCATTACTGCTCCAGTCATTTACTCTGCCCTGCTTATTTCTGTTATTATTCTTGGTGAATCTCTATCTCCAACTATTAGCTCTATAAACCATTGCTAATAGTATTACAGTTCTTGTCATTTACTCTCTCATCATTTCTTCTGCTGCTGTTTCTATTTCCAGCCAGGAGATCTGTCAACCCTGTTTCACTGAAATACGGTTCTGTAATGTAAACTTTGGGAAGACTGAAGCCAGTGTCATTGGTTTCCATACAAACTCCATCCCCTATCTGTCAAACTCATTCTCCACCCTGGCTAATGACTGAGGCAGAACCAGACAGTTTACAACCTCTGTGTTCTATATAAACCTGAGCTGAGTTCATCTCCATTTTTTCTCCATCATCAGCCGTGCCTACTCCCACCTCTGTAATATCACCCGTCTCCACCTCTGCCTCAGCCCACCTGCTGCATAAACCCTCATCTGTACCTTTGCTAAATCCACACTTGACTATTCCAAGACTATCCTGGTCACACCCCCCCCCCCCAGTTATAAAACTCCATAAACCACAGATCATCCAGAACTCTGCTGCCTGTATCCTAACTCACACCAAATCCCGATCACCCATCACCCCTGTGCTCACTGATCTACATTGACTCCAGGTCTGACAGCAACTTAATTTTAATATTCTCATTCTGGTGTTTGAATCTCTCCATGGCCTCACCCCTCCAATTAATCTCATTCCCCTGTCCATATTCTTGAAAATCTTATACCTTCAACTTTACATCCAATTTCCTTTATAAAGTGAGTTATTTTAAATCCTTAACTTCCCCTGCTGCGATTTTCAATCTATGGCGCCGCTGGTGCCAACGCTATGGTAACCTGGTTTCAGAAAATGACGTGAACAGCACAGCCGGCTACTTCTATCATGGTCAGCACAGTGCCCCATGCTGGACAGGGCTCTAGTGTGGTCAGCACAGTGCCCCATGCTGGACAGGGCGCTAGTGTGGTCAGCACAATGCCCCATGCTGGACAGGGCGCTAGTGTGGTCAGCACAGTGCCCCATGCTGGACAGGGCGCTAGAGTGGTCAGTACAGTGCCCCATGCTGGACAGCGCTCTAGTGTGGTCAGCGCAGTGCCCCATGCTGGACAGCGCTCTAGTGTGGTCAGCACAGTGCCCCATGCTGGACAGGGCGCTAGTGTGGTCAGCACAATGCCCCATGCTGGACAGGGCTCTAGTGTTGTCAGCACAGTGCCCCATGCTGGGCAAGGGTCCAGTCCTGTTGTACATGCATGTGATGCTCATATGAGGATAGTTTGAATGTGACGTCCGTGAGCGATTCTGACAGCTTTGATGTACATCTTTGAAACTTGGTCTGTGCATGTCCACTGACCGCTTGTGTTAGTCACTCTCAGCTGAACATACATTCAGCAGCACGAGGAACCCCCTCTCGTGTTATTTAAAAGGACCAGACATCCAACTTGGAGGTGAGGGGCTTTTGACTTACTTCTGCTATTGTAAAGTTAGTGGAGGTGCTGTGGATGGTTTTCTGGAGGTTGTGTTGTGAGCTGCTGCAGACATTCAGGGAGGACAAAGGATCTGGTGACTCAACTCTGGACGAGGTATGTGGACTGTAGTTAGAGTGTCTCTGGGTCTGTAAAACGAACAACAAATGTGGCAGAGGCTACAGATAGGGGAAGCTCTGTAAAGAGGGAGGAGGAAGGGGAATCTACCATGCTCAATGGCATAGATTTCAAACAGATCTAGCAACTCAAATCTGGGCAGCCATGAGGTGCTGTGGCCCATCAGCAGCAGCAGAATTGTATTCAACCACAATCTGCCCTACCCACCCCGGGTTTTCCAAGAGCACTTTTCCTACCGAAACCTAACCCAGGAGCAGTATGTGAGGTGACTCTGATTCAATAACGATGTGGTCACAGAGCTGTGTCACCTCCTGTAAGACGACCTGGAGCCTCACACGAGGGTGAGGACATAGCTGTCAGTGGCAGGCTTGGAGGGCCGAAGGGCCTGTTAATGTGCTGTAATTTTCTTTGTTCTTTGTTCTTTGATCTTGATGTTGGTCTGGGCTGATGTTGGATGAGCCAATCTGGACACCTAGAAAGGTGACACGATCTTACACCAGCTGGGCCTTACATGGATGGTCTTTTAGTCCAGTTCCCAAAGTACCTGCAGTCGTTCCTGTAAAAGGGTTAAATGTGTGGACACGGTCTGTGGTGATGAAGAGGAGATCATCGACATATTGCAGCAGCACGAAGACTGTGAAGGGCTCATAAGGACCCCGGCCATATGTTTGTGGAGAATAGTGGGGTTATTGTGGAACCTCTTCTGACAGACATGTCCAGGGGTATCTCTGGTCCTCAGAAGTGAATGTGAATTTAAATTGTTTCTCTAGTTTTACTGGGATACTACAATAACCATTAGAGATATCCAGGGTGGTGAAGACAGCCCTGCCGCTGGGAATCCGGAAGAGTAGGGTGGGTGTCTCTCACATAACCGGGCTCACACAGGGATGACTGAGTTGAGTTTGTGATGGTCAATAGTCAGTCACCAGCTACCATCTGGTTTTGTAACCGGCCAAATGGGGCAGTTAGTAATGAATGTGTCTTTGTAAACGACACCCTGGTATAATAATGACCTGATAGTGTCTAGAATATATGATATAATCTCAGCTCGGTAAGAATACTGCTTCATGGAGCATGCAATGGTCAGTTAATTTCTTCAGGTCTGCTCATGTTTCCACAGTCATCTTTATGAGTTGTGAATACACTCAGCACCGACTCAAGAATCGCCTTTACCTCAGGGTGATCAGAGGTGACTGGTTCACACTCCTCTGATATTTTAATCATGAATATTGAGGGTGCAATGGACACCAGAGTAGGGGTATGGTTTAATGTTCTACAATATACAAATATAGAGATAATCAATTACTGCTGATAACCTTTGAGCACATTACTGCCCAGTAGTCCCTGTCCATTATACAGGATCATAGAAAAGGGAGGCAGGACTTTGGCATGAACTCTGTTCCCTCTCCTACACCACTATAAGATCCCAGATTACCCAAAAGGTGGTCGAAGGGTCACAAGCAGTTTATTGAGGAGTAACAATTCATATACAGCACAGAATAAGAATAGACATAGTAGACGTACGACCTGTGACAGGTGAGAAAGGCTTTCTGGCTAAGGATCAGATGTTAGAAGCTATTAAAGACATTATAGCAGAGCAGGTAGAGAAATTTAAAGTGATCAGGTATTGTCAGCATGGTTTTGTGAAAGGAAAATCTGGTTGAACTAATTTATTGGAGTTCTTTGAAGAAATTACACGTACTGTGGATAAAGGGGGACCGTTGGATGTAATGTAGTTAGATTTCCAGAAGACACTTGATCACGTGTCACATCAATGGTCATTGCAGAAACTAAATGCTAATGGTGTAGGGGGTAACATATTGACATGGATAGAAAATTGGCTATCCAACAGAAAACAGAGAGTAGGCAAAATGGGTCATTTTCTGTTTGGTAAGATGTAACGAGTCGTGTGCCACAGAGATCAGTGCTGGGGACGTAACTTTTTACAATTTATATAAATGACTTGGATGAAGGGACTCAAGGTATGGTTGCTAAATTTTCTGATGAAACAAAGACAGATCAGAACGAAAGTTGTGAAGAGGACATAATTGGGCTGCAAAGGGATATCGATAGCTTACGTTAGTGGGCAAAGATGTGGCAAATGGAGTAAAATGTGGAATTGTCCATTTTATAGGAAGAATAAAAAAGAAACGAATTATCTGAATGGTGAGAGATTGCAGAGCTCTACGATGCAGAGGAACTGGGTGTGCTAGTGTATGAATTGTACAAGGTTATGATGCAGGTACAACAGGTAATCAGGAAACTAATCGAATGTTATCATGTATTGCAGAAGGAATTGAATACAAAAGTATGGAGGTTATATTTCATTTATACAGGACATTGGTGAGACTACATCTGGAGTTCTGTGTAGCTTACTGGTCTCCTTATTTAAGGAGGATGTAAATGTGTTGAAAGCAGTACAGAGAATGTTTACTAGATTAATACCTGGAATGGGTGGGTTGTCTTTTGAGGAAAGGCTGGACAGGCTAGGCTTATATCAGCTGGAGTTTGGAAGATTAAAAGGTGACTTTATTGAAGCATAAGATTCTGAGTGTAGGGTAGAGTAGGTGAAGGCCACAGAGAGAGAAACAGAGAGAGAGAGAGAGAGAGAGAAAGCTCAGCTCATCTGCTGCGGAAACCCTCATCCATGCCTTTGTTACCTCGAGACTTGACTATTCTAACACACTTCTGACAGCTCTCCCACATTCTACTCTCTGTAACCTTGTGGTCATCCAAAACTCTGCTGCCATCTTCTAATTTACACCAAATTCTGTTCACCCAACATCACTGCACTCACTGACCTACATTGGCTCTTGGTCCAGTAACACCTCAATTTTATTATTCTCACTCATGTGAGCAAATCCCCCCATGTCCTCACCCCTCTGATTATCCCAATCCCCTGTTCATTTCCAATATTCCTGAACTTTATAAAAGTATTTTTCTAATTCCCTTTTTAAAGTGAGTTTATTTCCCTCTGTCTCTCTCCCTGACCACACATTTCATCTCTCCAGCTCCACTGGTGCTGTGGAAGTTTAGATCCATAACCTGATATGAATTGCACTTCTATTCACATCCAGCACATTGTACAGGACACCCAGGCTGGCCTGGGTGCGAGCGTGGGTGTAACGTGTGTGTGTCTGTAGCGTGAGGAGGGGTCTGAATATGATGTCAATCAGCCATTTCAGCAACTTTGATGTACGTCTTTGAAATTTGGTCGGTGCATGTCCACTGACCACCTGTGTTAGTCACTCTCAGCTGAACATACATTCACACACACCACAGCACAGCCCAGACACTGAGACTTATATATATGCACACACACACACACACACCACAGCCCAGACACTGAGACTTATATATATGCACACACACACACACACACACACACACACTCACACACACACACACACACACACACACACACCGCAGCGCAGACACTGAGACTTATATATATGCACACATACACACACTCACACACACACACACAACAGCCCAGACACTGAGACTTATATATATGCACACACACACACACACACACACACACACACACACACACACAACAGCCCAGACACTGAGACGTATATATATGCACACACACACAGACACACGCACACACACTCACACACACACACACCACAGCCCAGACACTGAGACTTATATATATATGCACACACACACACACACACGTCCTCTAGTATTATTTAAAAGGACCAGGCATCCAACGTACAGGTGAGCGGCCTTTGACTTACTTCTGCTATTGTAAAGTTAGTGGAGGTGCTGTGGATGGTTTTCTGGAGGTTGTGTTGTGAGCTGTGCAGACATTCAGGGAGGAGAGAGGACTTGGAGACCCAACTCTGGACGGGGTCTGGGGACTGCAGTTACAGTGTCTCTGGGTCTGAAACATGACCAACAAATGGAGAAGAGGCTGCAGAGTGATGGATCTCTGTAAAGAAGGAGGAGGAGGGGGCTCTGCACTACCGACCACGGGTTTTCCAACAGCAAAAGGAGCAGTGGTCATAATATAGAACACTGGGGAACACTACTGTATACGCCCATCGAGTCTGAACAACAACCTTTCACCACTTCTCTCTGTTTACTGTTCTTTAACCAATGTTATATCCACACTGTCACTGTACATTTAATCCATAGTGTTCAGTTTTCCTAACTTGAACAATGAACAATGATAATTACAGCACAGGAACAGGACCTTCGGCCCTCCAAGCCTGCGCCGATCCAGATCCTCTCTCTAAACATGTCGCCTATTTTCTAAGCTTCTGTATCTCTTTTCTTCCTGCCCATTCATGTATCTGTCCAGATCCATCTTAAAAGACTCCATCGTGCCCGCATCTACCACCTCCGCTGGCAATGCGTTCCAGGTGCCCACCACCCTCTGTGTAAAGAACTTTCCACGCATATCCCCCCTAAACTTTTCCCCTTTCACTTTGAACTCGTGTCCTCTAGTAATTGAAACCCCCACTCTGGGAAAAAGCTTCTTGCTATCCGCCCTGTCTATACCTCTCATGATTTTGTACACCTCAATCAGGTCCCCCCTCAACCTCCGTCTTTCTAATGAAAATAATCCTAATCTACTCAACCTCTCTTCATAGCTAGCGCCCTCCATACCAGGCAACATCCTGGTGAACCTCCTCTGCACCCTCTCCAAAGCATCCACATCCTTTTGATAATGTGGCGACCAGAACTGTACGCAGTATTCCAAATGTGGCCGAACCAAAGTCCTATACAACTGTAACATGACCTGCCAACTCTTGTACTCAATGCCCCGTCCGATGAAGGAAAGCATGCCGTATGCCTTCTTGACCACTCTATTTACCTGCGTTGCCACCTTCAGGGAACAGTGGACCTGAACACCCAAATCTCTCTGGACATCAATTTTCCCCAGGACTTTTCCATTTACTGTATAGTTCACTCTTGAATTGGATCTTCCAAAATGCATCACCTCGCATTTGCCCTGATTGAACTCCATCTGCCATTTCTCTGCCCAACTCTCCAATCTATCTATATTCTGCTGTATTCTCTGACAGTCCCCTTCACTATCTGCTACTCCACCAATCTTAGTGTCGTCTGCAAATTTGCTAATCAGTCCACCTATACTTTCCTCCAAATCATTAATGTATATCACAAACAACAGTGGTCCCAGCACGGATCCCTGTGGAACACCACTGGTCACACGTCTCCATTTTGAGAAACTCCCTTCCACTGCTACTCTCTGTCTCCTGTTGCCCAGCCAGTTCTTTATCCATCTAGCTGGTACACCTTGGACCCCAAGCGCCTTCACTTTCTCCATCAGCCTGCCATGGGGAACCTTATCAAACGCCTTACTGAAGTCCATGTATATGACATCGACAGCCCTTCCGTCATCAATCAACTTTGTCACTTCTTCAAAGAATTCTATTAAGTTGGTAAGACATGACCTTCCCTGCACAAAACCATGTTGCCTATCACTGATGAGCCCATTTTCTTCCAAATGGGAATAGATCCTATCCCTCAGTATCTTCTCCAGCAGCTTCCCTACCACTGACGTCAGGCTCACCAGTCTATAATTACCTGGATTATCCCTGCTACCCTTCTTAAACAAGGGGACAACATTAGCAATTCTCCAGTCCTCCGGGACCTCACCCGTGTTTAAGGATGCTGCAAAGATATCTGTTAAGGCCCCAGCTATTTCCTCTCTCGCTTCCCTCAGTAACCTGGGATAGATCCCATCCGGACCTGGGGACTTGTCCACCTTAATGCCCTTTAGAATACCCAACACTTCCTCCCTCCTTATGCCGACTTGACCTAGAGTAATCAAACATCTGTTCCTAACCTCAACATCCGTCATGTCCCTCTCCTCGGTGAATAGAACTTGTCTATTGAATGCCAGTTGATCAAACACCTTTTGAAAGTCCATATATATAACTTCAATCACACCACCCTCATTGACCCTCTCCATTGTTTCATCAAAGAACTCCATCAAGTTTACGTCACCACCACCTCTCTCCACTCCTCCACTGTTGTTAAATTATCAGACTGATTATCCGACACCCAGTACTGGATGAACAGAAATTTCTACCAATTAAATATTGGGAAGACTGAAGCCATTGTTTTCACTCCCCACTCCAACTCTGTTCCCTTGCTATTGATTCCATCCCACTCCCTGGTAACAGTCTGAGATTCAGACAGTCTGTTTGCAATCTTGGTGTCACACTTCACCACAAAATGAGCTTTCACCTCATTTTCAGGATATCATTACAACCGCCTATTTCCACCTCAGTAACATCGCCTGACGTCACCCCTGTCTCAGCCCATCTGCTGCTGAAACCTCATTCATGCATTCATCACCTCGAGATGTGATTATTCCAACTCACTCCTAGCTGATCTTCCACATCTACTCTCTGTAAACTTGAGGTCATCCAAAACTCTGCTGCCCATGTCTTAGCTCACACCAAGTCCCTTTCAACCATCACTGACCGACATAGGCTCCCAGTCAAGCAATGTCTTGATTTTAAAATTCCCATCCTTGTTTTTATATCCCTCAATGGTCTCGCCTCTCCCTATCTCTGTAATCTCCTCCAGCTCCAGAACCCATCGAGCCATCTGTGCTTCTCGAATTCTGGCCTCTTTTGCATCCGTTTAGATGTTTACAAAGTTATGAGCGGCATGGACAGAGTGGATATTAAGAAGCTTTTTCCCAGGGTGGAAGAGTCAGTTACTTGGGAACTTAGGTTTAAGGTGCGAGGGGCAAAGTTTAGAGGGGATGTGCGAGGCATGTTTTTTACACAGAGGGTGGTGAGTGCCTGCAACTTGCCGCCAGGGGAGGTGATGGAAGCAGATACGATAGCGACGTTTAAGAGACATCTTGACAAATATATGAATAGGAAGGGAATAGAGGGATATGGGCCCCGGAAGTGCAGAAGGTGTTAGTTCCGGCAGGCATCAAGATCGGCGCAGGCTTGGAGGGCCGGATGGCCTGTTCCTGTGCTGTACTGTTTTTTGTTCTTGGTTCTTTGTTATTTTAATCACTGCACCACTGGTGACCGTGCCTTCAGCTGCCGGGGCCCAATCTCTGCAGTATCCTCCCTACACACTTCCGCCTCTCCATCTCGCTTCCCTCCTTTAAGACATTGCTGAAAACTTTCCTCTTTGGCTAAGCTGTTGGTCCTTTGACCTAATATCTCCTGTTGTATGTCAGTTCGTACTTTGCTTCATAATGCTCCTGTGAAGCATCGTGGGATGGTTGAAAGACAATATCTAAATATAGATTGTTGTTGTTGAAGTTCGCCAGACATCATTTGTCTATAGCATATCGATGTTGCTAACCAGTTACTATCCAATGTTTTTCCAAGCAACAAATATTGTTCTCTTGGGTTGTCACGTCGAAAAGATTCCCCAGCCGTGACTCTAGTCTGACTGGTCAGTAATTACAGCGTTTATCCCATATCTCCTTTTTTAAGCAGGATGTAACATTTACAATCCTCCAATCCTCTGTCATCACATCCATATCCAAGGAGGATTGGAAGATTCTGGCCAGTGCCTATGCTATTTCCATCATTCCTTCCCTCAGAAACCCCTATACATCCATTCACACATGGTAAGAGTTCCAGTTTATTGTGGTCCAAAAGGTGTTGGATTGAAAGTGCTTGACAGAAACTGTTTGTTCAGTGACTGTAATTAATGTCAGTCTCCTTGGACCCTGATTGTGTCACAGGAGGGTTTCCCTCTCCTATTGATAAGGGACTTCTTTCAATGTGTTATCATAGTGTCAGCGGGAGCATCACGCCCGGCACTCACAGGGATCAGCGGCTCCAGAGAGAGGGAGAGGATAGATCAGAATCTGAGAACAATGGGTCAGAGTCTGAGAACAATAGATTGGAATGTTACAACAATGAGCAAGAGTTTATCCTCAGAACTTCACGATCTTTCTACACATTATGATCGGTTCTCATTAAACTTTCGCATCTACCTCGCACTTCGGATTGCTCAATACATTTATTATCCCATCCTCGCTCTTGTTGGTGTCCCTGGTTAGTATCTGTTCCCAGGTATTTATTCTGTGAACCATGTTTAACTGTATTATATTCCTGTAATTTACTCTACCCTCCTTGCTGCTGTTGTTAATCCCGGTGAATATCTCCAGTAATTACCTTGATTAACCATGTTTAACTGCATTACTGCTCCTGTAATTTACTCTACCGTCCTTGCTGCTGTTGTTAATCCCGGTGAATATCTCCAGTAATTACCTTGATTAACCATGTTTAACTGTATTATATTCCTGCAATTTACTCTACCTTCCTTGCTGCTGTTGTTAATCCCGGTGAATATCTCCAGTAATTACCTTGATTAACCATGTTTAACTGCATTACTGCTCCTGTAATTTTCTCTGCCCTCCTTGCTGCTGTTGTTATTTCTGCTGAATCTCTATCTCCAGAAATCAGCTGTATAAACCACTGCTAATGGTATTTCAGTTCTTGTAATTTACTGTCTCCTCTTTGCTGCTGATACTGCCTCTATTTCCAGCTAGCAGATCTGTAAACCCTGTTTACTGAAATACTGTTCTGGAACGTAAATTGTGGGAAGAGAGAAGCCAGTGTCATTGGTCCATTGGTCTCCATCACAAACTCCATCCCCTATCTGTGAACCACATACCCGATCCTGAGGCTGAACCAGACAGTTTACAACCTCTGTGTTCTATTTTTACTTGACCTGAGTTCATCTTCAAATACACTCCATCACCAACCCTTCCGACTACCACCTGAGTAATATCACCCGTCTCCACTTCTGCCTCAGCCCATCTGCTGCACAAACTCTCATCTGTGCCTTTGTTAAATCCAAACTTGACTATTCCTAATCTATCCTGGCCACCCTCCCCCATGAACCACAGCCCATCCAGAACTCTGCTGCCTGTATCCTAACTCACACCAAATCCCGATCACCCATCACCCCTGTGCTCACTGATCTACATTGGCTCCCGGTCTGGCAGCACCTTAATTTTAATATTCTCATTCTTGTGTTTGAATCCCTCCATGGCCTCACCACTCCATTAGTCCCATTCCCCAGTCCATTTCCCATATTTCTGCAAATAATATGCATTCAAACTTTTCTCAATTCTCTTTTTAAAGTGAATTTCTTTCTCTCTGTATCTGTCCCTCGCCAAGATTTGCAACTCTACAGAACCAGCGGTGCTGACGACACAGAAGCTGGAAACATAAAATGATGTCAACCACACACCAGCCACTTCTAGTGTGGTCAGCGCAGTGCCCCATGGTGGGCAGTACACTAGTATTATCAGCTCAGTGCCCAATGCTGGACCGGGCTCCAGTGTGGTCAGCACAGTGCCCCATGGTGGGCAGTACACTAGTATGGTCAGCACAGTGCCCCATGGTGGGCAGGTCTCTAGCGAGTCGTACTATGTTTGTGATGCTCATGTGAGGATGATTTTGAATGTGACTTCAATGTACCAACCAGACAGCTTTGATGTACGTCTTTGAAATCTGGTCTCTGCATGTTCACTGACCGCCTGTTTTCGTCAATGTCAGCTGAATATACATTTAGCATCACAATGAATCCCCTCTAATGTTATTTAAATGGACCAGGGATCCAACTTACAGGTGAGGGCTTTTGACTTACTTCTGCTATTGTAAAGTTAGTGCAGGTGTTGTGGATGGTTTTCCGGAGGTTGTGTTGTGAGCTGCTGCAGACCTTCAGGGAGGACAGAGGATTTGGTGAGCCAACACTCGACGAGGTATGGGGACTGTAGTTACGGTGTCTCTGGGTCTGTTACATGACCAACAAATGGAGCAGAGGCTGCAGAGAGGGGAAGCTCTGTAAAGCGGGAGGAGAAGGGGGCCCTGCCCTACCCATCCCGGGTTTTCCAAGAGCACTTTTCCTTTTCCTATCTACACCTAACCCAGGAGTAGTGTGACTCTGATTCAATAAGGAGAAGGTCACAGAGCGGTGTCATCTCCTGCAACACGGCCTGGAGCCTCACACCAGGGTGAGGACGGAGCTGTCAGTGGCTGTTAAGGTCACAGTTTCTTTGAACATCTATGTATCTGGATCTTTCCAGGCAGGAGCAGGAAACATATCAAACATAGAGTCATAGTGAGTGGTAGATACATTTATGACACAGAGGAAGGCCAGTCGGCCTCTCTGTGCCAGATCTCTGTGGAATAATCCAGTCAGTTCCACTCCCCCGCTCAATCCCCGTATCTCTGCAAGTGCATTTCCTTCAGGTGTCCATCTAGTTTCTTTTTGAAATCATTGATTGTCTCGGCTTCCACCACCCTCATGGGCAGTGAGTTCCAGCTCATTACCATCCACTGTGTAAAAATGTTCTTCCTCATATTTCCCTGCATCTCTTACCCAAAACCTTCCATCTGTGTCCCCTAGTCTGTGTTTCATCAGTTAATGGGAACAAGTTTTTCCTTGTCTATCTTATCTAAGCCTATCATAATCTTGAACACCTCTGTCAACTCTCTCTCAATTTCCTTTACTCCAGGGAGAGTAACTCCATCTTCTCCAAACAAACCTTGTAGCTAAACCCCACATCCCTGGAACCATTCTGTTAAATCTCCTTTGCACCCTCTCAGGGACCTTCACATCCTTCCGAAAGTGTGGTGACCAGAACTGGACACAGTTCTCTAGTTGGGGCCTAACCAAAGCTTTATAAAGTTTCAGCATAACTTCCGTGCTTTTGTATCTTTGCCTATAATCATGAAGCCCAATATCTGATGAGCGTTGCTTAACACTCTCCTAATATGTCCTTCCACCTTCAAAGATCAATGCATATGGAGCCCCAGGTCCCTCTGTTCCTGCACAATCTTTAGAACGGTGTCATTAAGTCTATATTACCTTCCTATTCCTTCTGACAAAATGCATCACCTCACACTCCTCTGTATGAAATTCTACCTGTCAGTTCTCTGTCCATTCTGCTAGCCTATCAATATCCTGTTGCAGGCAGTTTGCAACATCCTTACTGTTTACTACACCTCCAAGTATGGGATCATCAGAACATTTTGAAATTCTATTCTGTATTCCAAGATCCATGTCATTTATATAGAGCAAAAAAACACTGTGGTCGTAGCACTGACCCTTGGGGAGCATCGCTGTCGACCATGCTCCAGTCTGAAAAACAACCATTTAACACATTTCTCTTTTTTCTGTCCTCTGGACAATTTTTGATCCAATTGGATGCTATTCCATGAGCTTCAGTTTTGCTAACCAAGCTTTTGTTTGGTTCTTCGTCAAATACTTTCATAAAATCCATGTAGACAACATCCACCACATTCCCTGCATCAACCTTCTCTGATCATCAAAATAAATTCAATTAGTTCAGTCAAGCGTGATCTGCCATTTAGATATCCGTGCTGACAATCCTTAAATAACTCAAACCTCTCCAAGTGTGTGTTGTCCTTTTTCCCTGATTATTGTTTCTAAAACATTACTCACGACTGATGTTAAACTAACTGACCAGTAGTTGCGAGGCCTGTGTGTTCCCCATTGATAATTCAGGGAGGTGAGGGTGACCATCTATGTCATCAGTTTCTCCCTCAGCAGGGAGAAGCAGGATGAGATATCCCGTGGCTTTGTCAGGAGAGCGGGATTCCTGATGGTGTATGTGTCTCTGCGGGGCCTCCATGTCGACGGGGAGGGGTACATGAACTGGAGGAACGCTCACACCATTAATGTACAGTTGGTGTGTGAGCATGGCCAGTACATCATGTTGGTGAATGTCCACTATCGTGGCAGCAGCCACCATACATTCATTCTGATGCAGTCAGCCGGTTCCACACTTTGGCCCCTATGCAGAACCAGAATGTGGCTCCTCAGAGATGAAAGATTCCATTCTCTAGACACAGCCCATGTTTCTACATCCCCAAACCACCTCCCACCGCCAACCAACCTCACACAATTAACATGTGTATAACGTGAGCAATGGAGTCACCAGGAACATGGTGGAACAAATCATCGGTGTGATGAAGCAATGCTTCCGATGTCTGAACCGCTCGGGGGGAGTCCTCCAGTACACACTGGAGCAGGTGTCCAAGTTCATGGTGTTCTGCTGCACCCTTCATATCATCACTATCATGAGGACACAGGCATTGGCAACAGGAATCCAGAGGACACCTCAGGAGGAGGAGGTGGAGGCAGGGAGGATATTTCCTGGATGCCATCGACCCGGACAGTTGTTGGAGACTGTCACCTAAGATTCCAGTTCCCATAAGACAACTTCCCTTTCCCACCATGGATCCCCCATTCTCCACCATTACACCCATCTGAGACGCCCCATCACAGTGTCCCCTTGGTCACCATCCTGCAATAAAAACCACCAGCAAAAACATTTTCATTAACATCTTTATCCAACAACACATTCAATTATTCAAACTAAACTGAACTATTCACCCTTGTGTATTCCCTTAGTGCCTGTCTTGTGGATCCCTCGACTTGCCTAGTGCTCCTACACAGTGTTTCCACAATGGCTGCAGCATGGCTGATGGAAGGCTGCTGACTTTCTCTGGGGAGACTGCAGATGGACTTGCAGGAGGTCCTCGAGCAGCTCTGGGCCTTGCGGGCTCGTATTCGGATTGCACCACCTCGACATGGGCAGCAGCAGCCTGGGCTGGCTGATGGGTAACAGCAAGGACACTGGTGGAGTGACAGTGAAGGGAGAACAAATACTGTCATCCTGAGAGAGGACAGCAGGTTCATGCTCCACGGAGACACTGTCACTCCCCCGGGGCGACACCTCAGCAATCCTAGTAATCTACTGGATCACAGATCGCTGGACTGCTGTGAGAGCCTGCAAACCCCTTTGAGCACTGAGATCCACAGCCATGATGACAGCTGTCTGATCCTGCATGGCAGCAAGCATGGATCTCATGTCCTCAATCTGAGCTTCCACTGCAGCACTGAGACTTTGGGTGTCTTCCGTCTGTGCTGCAGTGGAAGCTGAGACAATGGTCACCAGACACTGCATCATGGCTGGGTCCACTAATGCAGTCATAGAGTTAGTGACCACTTCCACAGGGGAAAGAATGGGCTTCAAGTTCTGTGCAATGTCCTGTGCCACGTTGGAGCCGGACTCCTCCATGTTCCTTGAAAGTGACAACAGGCTGTCTGACAGGACTGTCAATGGACAAAGTATCTCAGTATAGATGTCCATCAGCATTCTCTTGTCTGCTGTTCCAGCAATGTTTACATCTGAGTCCTGTGTATTATAACTCGTTTGTGACCTCGTCCTCCGGTGAGCTGACACATGAACTATCCTTTCCCCCGACCTGGCTGCAGCTCACTCGTGCTCGGTGACTCACCACGTGCAGATTCCGACTCTATATCAGCCTATAAGATACACACAGTGTCAGTATTTGATCTGGTGACTATGAATTTCAGACCAAATGATGGGGCATCACTCTCAGTGTTGTGCTGCTGCTCTCTCTCTGTCTGCTGGAGCTGCTGTGACTGGGAAGCTGGCAGCTTTGGGTTGTCATTGGAAAGTATAAAATCAGAAGAGGAGGGTTGGAGTGAGGGATTGGGGGTGGGATAGAAAGCATGAATTTATGGTCCCGCCATCTGCAGCTTGTACATCATCCCAGACAGCAGGAGGAGGGGGAGGTGGGAGTTAAGAAGAGACATAAGGCAGGTGCATAACATCATGCTGAATGCTCTCGGTGATGCCGGATGCTATGGGCTTTGTCACAGCCGGTCCCATGATGTGAAGAACCATCTCCTCCCTCAGTCTCAGGGGATGAAGGTCTGCCTGGTCCACGCCGGTTCACTGCTGCTCCCTGTGATTGTCGGCCACCATGTTCTGTAAGAGAGAGGGCAGAATATCAGTGATTGTGTTGCACTGTGTTTGGGTGATGTGCCTACCATAGCTGAATAGCTGGAGATATGTGGAGGCAGTGAGAGGTGGGTGTGAGGCTGGTATCAGTGGAAGGTGTGTGAGGGTGACGTGGAGTATGTGAATGTTAGGTGTTAGCCCAGAGTGTTAGGGACTGTTGATGGGCGAGTGATGGGGGTGTGGTACATTGAGCAGTGTGAGAGGTTGGTGGTGTTGGGGGTAGGAGATGTCATGTGGAGATGAATTCACTGACATTGACCACACGTGTGAGCTCATTAAACTTCTTCTGGCTCTGCTGCCAGGTCCTCAGGGCCAGACCTCTTGCATTGACCTCCCTGGCCAACTGCTCCCATTCCCTTCGGAGGACGTTCCTTGAGGGTCTCCAGCCCACTCCACGGAAACATGGCCTCTCTCCTCCTTTCAGACTCCATGACTAAGGCCTCCAACACCACATCCGTGAACAGCAGAGCCCTCTCTCTGTCCTAGATTCCATTGACCTTGTCTCCAATTGCAGCATTCCCAATCAGCAACGGCAGCCTCCTGTGATTCAGTGCAACCTCCCGTTAAGAGGGACAGACTGCCTTGAAGAGCTGAAGCCTGGCTGAAATACGAGCCAGCCTCACACACAGTTAGGCCCCTGTTAAGCTTGCAGACAGACAGCAGCGCGGGTCGCTTTGTGGTGTACGTAGAATGCATGGAAATGAGGAGGCAGCAGGACGTTTGTGTGTCACCTGTCTCAACAGGAACGGGGACGGGCAAATCATGACTCCTCTGCTGAAAAAGTGATGCAAACATGATTTTTTTGCACTTCCGATTGACCTTTCCCTCTTTCACGTTTTTTCTCTTTTTCCCTCAGTCACCTCACACTTTGTCTCTTGCTCATAGAATTAGAGATTGGCGCAGCACAGAAAGAGGCTATTCGGCCCATTGTGTCAGTACTGTCTCTTTGAAAGAGCTATCGAATTAGCTCGTCTCCCAGCCTCTGTCCCCAGACTCATGTTGCCAATGTGGAAAAACCTTTCCTTCAATCTCAGTCTCTCCCTCTTGCAGCAGTCACACAGCTTCCAGCCTCTTCACAGAGCAACAGTCAGCTGAACTTCGTTAACTACTCAGCACCTCCAATTAGGCAGCAGCCAACCCCAGTGCTGTACCTGTCCTCCGAGTATTTAATGGGGGACAGTGTAGAGTGAGCTTTATTCTGGATCTAAGCCGTGCTGTACCTGTCATGGCAGTGTTTGATGGGGACAGTGTAGAGTGAGCTTTACTCTGCATCGAACCTGTACTGACTCTGCCACAAACATGTGTTCATCTAAAACTCTGCTGCCTGTATCTAAACTCAAAGCAAGTCCCATTCATCCATCACTGCAGTGCTCGTTGACCAACATTGGCCCCTGCTCCGGCAACATCTTGATTTGAAAACACTCATCCTCATGTTCAAACCTAACTCATTCTGAAATGCCCAGTGATGAAACTGTCTCATCTAAATACTAAATGTTATTTTGTTTGTTAGAACCACAGGGACTGCAGTGGTTCAAGATGAAGACTCACCATTTTCTCATGGTAACCAGGGATGGGGAAGTAATGCTGGCTTTGTCAGTATCACCCATATCCTGAGAACAAATAGACAGGATATAAAATAGTCATAAAATCAATGAATTTGTAATTGACAGATTGAAACCAGGCGAGGTCTGTGATCAGAGTGAGACGTCATAACCCAATAAACAAATTATCAACACAATTTATCTCACCAGCTCTTTGTATCTGTCTTTCTGCTGTTGGCTTCATCAGAAAACAAGTAACAATTAATCTCGGGATTAAAAACTACTGAATGTCAATTGTGCACATGAGATACATACTCAATGGTTTCTATTATCAGACAGTCAGAGAATCACACAGCACAGGAAGAGACTATTTAACATATCGTACCAGTTCCAGCTCTTTGAAGGACATTTTCAATGATTCCTCTCCCCTGTTCTTTTCTCCAAGTCCAGTAAATCACCCTGTTAGTATTGATCCAAGTCCTGACTGAAAGTTTCTGTTAAATCTGCTTCCTCAACCCTTTCAGGAAGTGAATTCCAAATCATAAACACTCGCTGTGTAAAGAAAAGAAAATCTCCTCATCTCTCCTCTGTTTGTTTGTTAATCAACATTAAACTGTGTTCTCTGGTTACTGACCCTTCATCCAGTGAAACCAGATTCTCCTCATTTATTCTAGCAAACAACATCTACATTTACAGCCCCTCTATTAAATCTCCCTTTTAGCTTCTCTGCTCTAAGGAGAACAATCCCAGATTCTCTCCCCATAACTGAAGTCCCTCATCCCTGTTACCATTCTAGTGTAACACCCAGGTACCATCTCCAAGGCCTTGAAATCTTCATAAAGTGTGGTGTCCAGAATTGGAAACAATATCCCGGCTGAGGCTCAAACAGTCATTTCTAGTCTTAGCGGAATGTTCTTGTGTTTTTTTTTTAAATTCTTTGCTTCTAGTTATCAAGCTAAGGATTCCGGATGCCTTTTAAAAATCTTCACAACTTGTCCAGCCACCATTGAAGATTTGTGTACATATGCACCCAGTCTCTGAGTTCCGGTATCACCTTTTAAATGGTGCAGTTTAGTTTCTATTCACTCCCCTTATTCTCCCTCACAAAATAATCACTTCCCCAATTCTATGTGTTAAATTTCATTCACCATGTGTATTCTCATTTCACCATCTGTCTGTCCATGTCCTCCTGAAGCAGCTACTATCCTTCACACTGGTTACTACATTTATAATTTTCCTGGCTTATGCAAATGTTGAGACTCTGCTCTTCACAAGTAAGTCTTTGTCATGTATCCATTTATCCATATGTCAGGAAGAGTACTGGTTCTAATACTGACCCCTGAGAAATTGCACTGTATACTCCCCCTCCTCCACCAGTCTGAACAATGTCTGTTCACTACTTCTCTCTGCTTTCTGTCCCTGAGTCAGTGTCATATCCACACTATCACTGTCACATTAATCCATGTGTTCCATTTTCATAACAGGTCTATGAAATGTCATTTGATCACAGGCCTTTTGAAAGTCTGTTCACATAAGTGTATATACATAATTGCATATGCATGTGCAGGGGTGGAAGATGCTGGTATGGTTCTTAATGAATACTTCGTGTTTCACGTTACAAAAGAGGGGTATGATGTTGATATTGTAGCTAAGGAGGTGGAATATGAAGTATTTGATGTGATATCCATCGGGAGAGAGGAAGTATTATTGGGATTAGCATTCTTGAAAGTTGATAAGTCACCAGATCCAGATGAAATGCATCCTAGGCTGTTAAAAGAAGCAAGAGAGGAAATAGCAGAGGGTCTGACCATCATTTTCCAGTCGTCAGTGGGTACAAGTGTGGTGCCAGAGGATTGGAGTACTGTTAACATTATAGCTCTGTTTATGAATGGAGCCAGGGTTAGACTGAAAAATTACAGGCCTGTCAGTCTAACCTCAGTAGTGGGCAAATTATTGGAATCTATTCTGAGAGACAGGATAAACTGTCTCTTAGAAAGGCACAGGCTAATCAAGGATAGTCAGCATGGATTTGTTAAGGGACGCTCTAGTTTGACCAACTTGATTGAATTTTTTGAAGAAGTAACAAGGAAGATAGATGAGGGTAGTGCAGTTCATGTGGTCTACATGGATTTTTTATCAAGGGTTTTGACAAGGTCCCACATGTCAGACTGGTTCAAAAAATAAAATCCCATGTAATCCAGGGAAATACAGCCAGGTTGATACAAAATTGGCTCAGTGGCAGGAAACAAAGTGTAATTGCTGACGAGTGTTTTATTGACTGGAGGGCTGCTTCCAGTGACGATCCACAAGGCTCAGTACTGGGTCCCCTGCTGTTTGTGGTATATATTAACGATTTGGACGTAAATGTAGAATCATGATCAAGAGGTATGTCGATGACACACAGATTGGCCATGTGGTAGATAGCGAGGAGGATTGCTGTAGGCTGCAGGAAGATATCGAAGGCAGAAAAGTGCCAAATGGGATTCAACCTGATTAAGTATGAGGCGATGTAATTGAGGAGGTCAAACAAGGCAAAGGAATATACGATAAATGGGAACATGTGAGAAGTGTAGAGGAAGTGAAGGACCTTTGGAGTTAATGTCCACATATACCTGAAGGTAGCAGGACAGGTCCATAAGGTGTTAAGAAGGCATATGGAATCAATTCCTTTATTCGCCAAAGTATAGAATATAAGAGCACAGAGGTTATGCTGGAACTGTATAACTATTTGGGTAGATCACAACCTGAGTACTGTGTGCAGTTCAGGTCACCTCATTACAGAAAGGATGTAATTGCACCAGAGAGGGTACAGAGGAGATTTACGAGGATGTTGCCAGGACTGGAAAAATGAAGCTATGAGGAAAGATTGGATAGGCTGGGGTTCTCCTTGGAACAGAGCAGGCTGAGGGGAGATCTGATTGAAATGTACAGCATTTTTAGGGGCCTAGATGGAGTGGAGGTGAAGGGTCTATCCACCTTAGCAGAGAGGTCAGCGATGAGGGGGTATAGATTTAAAATGATTGGTGGAAAGATTAGAGGGGAGTTGAGGAAAACACTTGTTCACCCAGAAATAGGAAATTGGCTCAGGGGCAGGAAACAAAGGGTAATTGTTGAAGGTATTTTAGAAATTGGAGGGATGTTTCCAGTGGCGTTCCACAAGGCTCAGTACTGTGTCCCCTGCGTTGGTGTGAGTCTGGAACTCACTGCCTGAAAGGGTAGTTCATGCAGGGACCCTCAACCTATTCAAATGAAGACTGGATATGCAGCTCAAGTTCTGCAATCTGCAGGGTTATTAAACAAATGCTGGAAGGTGGAATTAGAACAGATGGATCGTTTATCGGCTGGCCTCTTTCTGTGCCTTAACCTTTCTTTGTTTCTATGATTCCATTACACGAAACTCGCTATTCTCATTAACACTCACAGTTATGTCCGCAACGAACTCGATCAAGATTAGAAAATGATTTTCCGTTAACCTATCTCTGCTGCTTGTCATTTATTAACCCATGATTTTACAGGCAACACGTGCTTCGTGCTGGGTTACGGCCTCCAGAAGTTTCCAACAACCAACATTAGACTGACTGGTCAGTAGTTACAGGGTTTGTCCAACCTCTCCTTTTGTAAACAAGGTGTAAATTTTCAGCCTTCCAGTCCTCTGTCACCACTCCCATATCCAAGGAGGATTCGAAGATTCTGACCAGTGCTGCTGCTGTTTCCACAATTCTTTCCCTCATTGAATCTCAGATATCCTATCCAGACTGGATAAATGTTCTACTTTATTGTGGTACAAAAAGTGTTGGATTGAAAGGAGTTAACTGAACCTGTTTGTTCAGTGACTGTAATCAATGTCAGTCTCCATAGGCCCTAATTGTGTCACTGGAGGGTTTCCATCTTCTATTAATAAGGGGCTCCTTTCAATGTATTATCCCACATTGTCAGCGGGAACATCACCGCCGGCATGAACAGGGATCAGCAGCTCCATAGAGAGAGGGAGAGGATAGATCAGAATCTGAGAACAATAGACTGGAATGTTACAACAATGGGTCAGAATCTGAGAATAATAGATTGGAATGTTACAACAATGGGTCAGAATCTGAGGATAATAGACTGGAATGTTACAACAATGGGTCAGAATCTGAGGATAATAGATTGGAATGTTACAACAATGGGTCAGAATCTGAGGATAATAGACTGGAATGTTACAACAATGGACAGCAGGAGTTTCTCCCATTGGTTTTACTGGCTCACTGCTGATTATTTTTTGATAACATTTGAACGGCGGATCTTTTATGCTCTGAAGATGATTCAATCGATTTATTATCCCATCCTCGCTATTATTGGTGTCCCTGGTAAGTCTCTGTATCCAACTATTAGTTTTATAAACCATATTTCACGGATTTGGAATTCTTGTCATTTAAATCGTGTCTTCAGTTTCTGTCACAAACTCTATTCCCTATTCACGTTCTACATTCCCTCACTGGCAATTGTCTAAGGCTGAACCAGGAAGTTTATAACCTCTGCTATCTATTTAATGCTGATCTGAGTTCATTCCCATATTCTCTCCATCCGCAACCCTGCCTATTGTTCCGGTCAGGTGAGGAGGGGTCACAGTCGCTTCTCTTGTCCTTCCTCTTATTTGACCGCAATAGGTTTTGTCCTTTTTAGAGAGTGGATGTGCTAACCATCTCAGTGAGTATTTTACCGTTTCCCTTTGATGTGATAGTGAAGGAACCGTGAGTTTATTATGCTTAACAATCTAAACCCGATCGAAATAAAATCATTAAAAGTACACCACACACACACTCACGAGAATCACACACAACGATATTACAGAGTGAGAAGTACATTTGTGGTTGTATTGGAGTCCTAAATTAATTTTGAAAAATACATACTTATTCTGTGATGTTGGTAGATTCGGTGGTCTTCTGGCTCAATTTGTATTCTTGAAGTATTTGGCTGGTCAAAATGCCCTTTGTTGCTGGCCCACGTGGCTCAGTGTTTTCTTGGTGGCAGACTTGTGGGTGGCTATCTTCCCCTGGTGTCTCTGTCTGTAGTAATCTGTAGGCTTGGAGGGTCCACAGTCACATGTGTTTTTCAAACGTGTGTTGTTATCTTGACAGAGAGACGGAGAGAGAGAGGGAGGATGCAGTCCTTCTGCTTCTACACAGTTTGAATCACTGACTTGTCTGTCTTTGTCCAGGGGAAGCTCCCAGCTTTCACAGAGATGGACAGAAGGCCGCATGACTGATTCACTGTGTTCTCTGGTCACTTATAATGTGATTCAAGGTTAGGAACTTCTATCTCCCCAGGACTCAGGATACCAGTATTTACACTTGGAAGAGTTTGTTCTTTTAAAGTCAATGTGTCAGGATGGCCTTGTATGCCGTGTTAATGAATGCAATCTACGGTAATTCGATAACGAGAGCAAGCCAACGTTTTCGCTCCACGCTCATCAGACATGTATCTCCTGTTGGAGATCTTGGAATGTGAAAAGGTTTTTCAGATACCAATTGCGGTGGCAATCTTGGCTCCCAGATTTTTCAAGGCTAACTGTAGGATTTTTTCCATTAAAGTTTACTGTAAGTTTCCAACCGATGAATTAAAATTCCTCATTTGACTAATTGTGTTATCTTGACACCGCTGCAGCACACGGAAAGAAATGTGATAACAGGAACATTTCATTACATAATTGTGGGAAGAAATAGAGGGAAACACACATTCAATCTCAATAATAACTTCTCAAATTGACACATTCATCTTAGAATTACTGCAGCTGACATTGTCTGTTACAGTTGTGCTGAATTAATTGTGTTGGAGTTTTGGCTGGGATGGTTACGTGTCGGGTTCCGCCCTGGACAATTCATCAGCGATTACATTGTTTTTTTTCTCTCTCTTGCAATGAAGCTTGAACCAATCAGGTTCCTGCACATTGATAATCTTTCTCCCTAAACCGACAGTGTGTAATGCATTGTTTATTTTAGCCCCTGTGAGGTGTTTGAGGTTTCATCTGGGCCTTTGTTCTTGCTGAGTTCTGCTTTGAAATTGTTGTGTTTGATGAGCTTTGGGTTTGGGAATTGATCATTGGATTCTTCAATGGGTAGATCCACACTGACCTGACTTTTAGCTTTCTGGTGCGGTACACAAGTGCTGTTTACTTTAGGGTATTTTCCCTTCCCTTTTCTCATTACTATGGGGAGGATTATTTTTATGATCTGCCCTATGTCCTCTGGGACATTAGTGCTCACGAGTGTCTGTCCGGCTTTCACTGCACTCTCCTGTAGCACTTCCACTAGGTCATCCATCTCCCTCACCATTGGCTTACCTTTTTGGAAACCTTCCTTTGTCCTTGCACGTTTCTGCAAAGGCTGTTGGCAGCCTTTTTAGGGTACCTGTTTGTCCTGCATTTAAGGAGGAGAGCGTGTGGTCTAATTTCTCTAACATTTCAGAGTTGGCTAATTGGAGAGTAGGGGGTTTTAGTTGGGAATCCTCCTGGCCCTCCTCTAACGTGTCCTCACTGTCCTTTTCAATCCTTCCCTCCTGACTGTCTGACAGATCAGTACTTGTCTGTCCCCTCCACAGCCTTCACTTTTTTTCCTTTGGTCTGCTGTATCAATTAAATAACTTACCTGACTATTCCGTTTGCCACTCGACATGGACCACTGAACTGGGCTTTTAGGGGTTCACCCTGCATTGGGAGGAATAACAATACATGGTCTCTGTCCTGAAATGTTCTGGCCGCGGCATTTTTGCCTGCTTACATTTTCATAGCTATCTGGGAGGTTTTTAGGTGCTCCTGTGCCATTACAGAGGCTCTCGTGAACTATTCCCAGAGCATGGAAATGTTGTCTAACATGGAAGACTCATCCCTGTGTCCCAAAGACTTCTCCTTGATTAGTTAAAGAGGATCTCTCATCTCCTGTCTATAAACTAATTCAAAGAGACTAAAGCCAGTGGAATCACTGGATAAGTCCCTGGTAACCAACAGGAGAAATCCCAGCCCTTTGTCAAAGTCATAGGGTTACTCATAGCAGTATGAGCTGATCATTGCCTTTAGGGTCTGGTGGTACCGCTCCAAAGCCCGTTGTGACTGCGGGTGGTAGGCTCAGGGCTTTAGCTGGGTTATGTTCAGATTACCCATGACATTTTCAAAAATACTGGACATTAAATGTGTGCCCAGGTCCATCTGGATCTCAGCAGGCAACCCATATCGTGTAAAGAATTGGATCAGCCCCTCCACAACTACATTGGCTGAGATAGCTCCTCAGGGAATGGCCTCTGGGTATTGTTCCACTACGTCCATAATGGTGAGAAGATACTGGTAGACCCCACTTTGTTTTCAGCAGGTGTCCCACACAATCCACCAGCACTCTGCTGAAGGGTTCCCCAAAAACTGTATGGGAATTAGGGATGCAGGTTTTACTGCCGGTTGTGGCTTCCGCACAACCTGGCACATGTGACCAGTTTTACAGAGCTCAACCACATCTTCGTGGAACAAAGAACAGTACAGCACACGAACAGGCCATTCGGCCCTCCAAGCCTGCGCCGATCTTGATGCCTGCCTAAACTAAAATCTTCTGCACTTCCAGGGACTGTATCCTCTATTCCCATCCTATTCATGTATTTGTCAAGATGCCTCTTAAACGTCGCTATCGTACCTGCTTCCACCACCTCCACCGGCAGCAAATTCCAGGCACTCACCATCCTCTGTGTAAAGAACTTTCCTCGCACATCCCCTCTAAACTTTGCCCCTCTCACCGCAAACATATTTTTCCTAGTAACTGACTCTCCCACCCTGGGAAAATGCTTCTGACTATCCAGTCTGTCCATGCCACTCATAAATTTGTAAACCTCGATCATTTCGCCCCTCCACCTCCGTCGTTCCAGTGAAAACAATCCGAGTTTATCCAACCTCTCCTCATAGCTAATGCTCTCCAGACCAGGCAACATCCTGGTAAACCTCTTCTTTACCCTCTCCAAGGCCTCCACGTCCTTCTTGTAGTGTGGCGACCAGAATTGCACACATTATTCTAAGTGTGGCCTAACTAAGGTTCTGTACAGCTGCAGCATGACTTGCCAATTTTTATACTCTATGCCCCGACCGATGAAGGCAAGCATGCTGCATGCCTTCTTGACTACCTTATCTACCTGCGTTGCCATTTTCAGCGACCTGTGGACCTGTACGCCCAGATCTCTCTGCCTGTCAATACTCCTAAGGGTTCTGCCATTGACTGTATACGTCCCACTGCATTAGACCTTCCAAAATGCATTACCACATATTTGTCCGGATTAAACTCCATCAGCCATTTCTCCGCCCAAGTATCCAACCGATCTATATCCTGCTGTATCCTTTGACAATCCTCATCACTATCCACAACTCCACCAATATTTGTGTTGTCCACAAACTTACTAATCAGACCAGCTACATTTTCCTCCAAATCATTTATAGACACTACAAACAGCAAAGGTCACAGAACTGCGGAACACCACAAGTCACAGTGCACCATTCAGATAAACACCCTTCCACTGCTACCCTCTGTCTTCTATGCCCGAGCCAGTTCTGTATCCATCTTGCCAGCTCACCTCTGATCCCGTGTGACTTCACCTTTTGTATCAGTCTGCCATGAGGGACCTTGTCAAAGGCTTTACTGAAGTCCATGTAGAGAACATCCACTGTCATTCCTTCATCAATCATCTTCGTTACTTCCTCAAAAAACTCAATCAAGTTAGTGAGACACGACCTCCCCTTCACAAAACCATGCTGCCTCTCGCTAATCAGTTCGTTGGTTTCTAAATGGGAGTAAATCCTGTCCCGAAGAATGCTCTCTAATGACGTAAGGCTCACCAGCCTATAATTTCCTGGATTATCCTTGCTACCCTTCTTAAACAAAGGAACAACATTGGCTATTCTCCAGTCCTCTGGGACCTCACCTGTAGCAAATGAGGATGCAAAGATTTCAATCAAGGACCCAGCAATTTCTTCCCTTGCCTCCCTCAGTATTCTGTGGTAGATCCCATCAGGCCCTGGGGACTTATCTACCTTAATGCTTTGCAAGACGCCCAAAGCCTCCTTTTTGATAACAACATGACCGAGACTATCTGCACTCCCTTCCATTGGCTTATCATCCACCAAGTCCTTCACTTTGGTGAATTGTGAGTTGTGGCCAGTCTAAATGTTCTCTTATGCGGTCTTCGATTTTTCGTACACCGACATGTCCAGTCAGTGGATGTTCGTGGGCCATTCTTAATATTTCTGTAAGGGTCCCCAGCGGCACCACTATGCGGTGAACCACTGTCCAGTCTTCATCCGCAGGTCTGTGAGCAGGTCTCCACTGCCACATCAGCTCCTCATTCTTTAAATAGTAGCACTCTGCAACTCCCTCTGCTTCAGTTTTGGTTTGGACAGTCTGTGCTATTTTTGTAACACAGAGACTCAACTAAGGACGATCTGTTTAACACATACTTTGGGTCCTCTAACTTCCCAAAGAAGGTTTGAGACAACCAGACAGTAGGGTCATCCGTCTGCTGTGTAAGTTCAGGAGATTGTTTGGCCATGGACCGAGTCACCACACAATCAGGGAGAATGCCTGGGATCTTCTTCTGTAAATGTTCTGTCTCTCTGACCTCTTTTGGTATCTCAAGAACTACTGGGGAAGCTGCCACCTTTTCCCTTGTCAGATCATTACCCAGGAGCAGGTCGACCCATACACCAGTAATCTAGGTACAATTCCCATGGTTACCGGTCCTGAAACTGGGTCACACTCCAAGTGCAGCTGATATAAAGGTATGGACATATACTGTCTTCCGATAGCATTCACTCACACTCCAGCATTCACTGTACTCTCTGGAGGAAAGGTGATGCCTTTTCCCAGTTGATAGGATTGGGTGGCCCCTGTATCCCTCAGTATGACGATGGGCTTGCTTGCCCCACTCGAGGGGTATGGGGTCACTTTTCCTTTTAATACTAAATCCTGGTAACTCTGGGATTTTGTTAAGTTTCCCACACGCTCAGTGGTAGGTTTACTGGGTCTGACTGCGACAGTTAAAAGCACAGCCTGATCTGCTGTGTTTTCCATCATGGCCCGTTTTCCTGCACTGCTCTGGTGGACCCTGATTAATCCTACAGGTTTTCCCCGTCACGTCCATTAGTCATCTCGATGGTGGTCTGCCTTATTCCAGTGAAAACATACAGATCTTCAGCCATTACTCCTGCTCTCAGTACCGTCCTATTTGGCCTGAGGATGGACCCTTGTGTGTCCCGATTTTCGTTCTTGCCCATGGCTGCTGGGACTCCGATCACCCTTCCACCTTTTATTCTCGGATCTTTGGGGTGACTAGGAACGGAGTTCCCTCTGGGGTTAAGGCTTTGCGTACAAGGGAAAATTCATCAGCCAGAATATCTGTGAACCTTCTGGCCCTCTATGTGGGTTTTAATGCGAGCGGGCGAGTTTGTGAACTCCTCGAGGAGGATCACCGCTCTGAGGGTTTCATATGTGGGGTCTATCTTGAGCACTCATATCACTGGCCAAAAACAAACACAAAAATGGACTGTAAAATCCTCTACAGGTACGGAAAAAGGAAAAGTTTAGCTAAGACAAATGTGGGTCCATTACAGGCAGTGTCAGGAGAATTTATAATGGGGAATTGAGAAATGGCAGAGAAGCTAAATGATTATTTTGTGTCTGCCTGAGGAAGATACAAGAAATCTCCCAGAGTTAGAGATCTAAGGGACTAGGGGGATTGAGGAAGTGAAGGAAATTAGTATGAGTAAGATGGTTAGCTTGGAGAAATTAATAGAGCTGAAGGTTGACAAGTCCCCAGGACCTGATATTCTACATCCCAGAGTGTTGAAAGAGGAAGCTTTGGAAATAGTGGATACATTGGTGAATATCTTTCAATATTCTGTAGATTCTGGAACTGTTCCTGTAGATTAGAAGATAGAAAATGTCTCCCCAGTATTTAAGAATGGAGGGAGAGAGGAAACAGGGCACTACAGACATGTTAGCCTTACATCAGTCGCTGGGAACAAGCTATACTCTATTCTAAAGAATGTGATAAATGGATCTGATTGGGCAGAGTCAACATGGATATATAAATGGGAAACAATGTTTGACGAACCTGTTGGAGTTATTTGAGGATGTTGCTCACAGAATTGATAAAGGGGAGTCGGTGGACGTGGTATACTTGTATTTTCAGAAGGCTTTTGATAAAGTCCCCGACAGGAGGTTGGTTAGTAAAATTGAAGCACAAGGAATAGGAGATAATGTACTGGCATGGATTAAGGATTAGTTAACAGGCAGAATTGCCGACCACGCTCTGGAAGTGGTTCAAGAGTTCACCTACCTAGGCTCAACTATCACCAGTAACCTGTCTCTAGATGCAGAAATGAACAAGCGCATGGGAAAGGCTTCCACTGCTATGTCCAGACTGGCCAAGAGAGTGTGGGAAAATGGCACACTGACACGGAACACAAAAGTCCGAGTGTATCAGGCCTGTGTCCTCAGTACCTTGCTCTTTGGCAGCGAGGCCTGGACAACGTATGTCAGCCAAGAGCGACGTCTCAATTCATTCCATCTTCGCTGCCTCCGGAGAATACTTGGCATCAGGTGGCAGGACCGTATCTCCAACACAGAAGTCCTCGAGGCGGCCAATATGCCCGGCTTGTACACACTACTGAGTCAGCGGCGCTTGAGATGGCTTGGCCATGTGAGCCACATGGAAGATGGCAGGATCCCCAAAGACACATTGTACAGCGAGCTCGCCACTGGTATCAGACCCTTCGGCCATCCATGTCTCCGCTTTAAAGACGTCTGCAAACGCGACATGAAATCCTGTGACATTGATCACAAGTCGTGGGAGTCAGTTGCCAGCGTTCGCCAGAGCTGGCGGGCAGCCATAAAGACGGGGCTAAAATGTGACGAGTCGAAGAGACTTAGTAGTTGGCAGGAAAAAGACAGAGGCGCAAGGGGAGAGTCAACTGTGCAACAGCCCCGACAAACAAATTTCTCTGCAGCACCTGTGGAAGAGCCTGTCACTCTAGAATTGGGCTTTATAGCCACTCCAGGCGCTGCTTCAGAAACCACTGACCACCTCCAGGCGCGTATCCATTGTCTCTCGAGATAAGGAGGCCCAAAGAAGAAGAACAGGCAGAAAGCAGAGTAGGAATAAATGAGTCATTCTTGCCTTGGCAGGCTGTGACTAGTGGGGTACTGCAGGGATCAGTGCTTGGGCCCCAGCTGTTCACAATATGTATCAATGACTAGGATGTGGGGACCAATGTAATATTTCCAGGTTTTCAGATGCCAGTAAACTAGATGGGAATGAGTGTTGCGAGGAAGATGCAAAACGGCTTCAAGGGGATTTGGACGGACTTCGTGAGTGGGCAAGAACATGGCAGTTGAAATATAATGTGGAAAGATGTGAGGTTATCCACTTCGGTAGCAGAAACAGATGTGCAGAGTATTTCTTAAACGGTAAGAGAGTAGAAAGTGTAGTTGTACGAAGGGACCTGGATGTCCTCGTCAATAAGTCACTGAAAACAAACATGCATGTGCAGAAAGCAGTTAGGAAGACTAATGGTATGTTAGCCTTTATTGAAGTGGATTTGAGTGCAGGAGTAGTGACGTTTTGCTGCAATTGTATGGAAACTTGGTTAGACTGCCCCTGGAGTAATGTGTGCAGTTTTGGTCCCCTTACCTTAGGAAGGATGTTATGATCATAGAGGGAGTGCAATGACGGTTCATCAGACTTGTTCCCGAGATGGCGGGACCATCCCATGAAGAGAGATTGGGGAAACTGGGCCTGTATTCTCTAGAGTTTCGAAGAATGAGAGGTGATCTCATTGAAACCTACAAAATACTGAAAGTGATAGACAGGGTAGATGCAGCTAACATGTTTCCGCTGGTTGGGGAGTCTAGAACCAGGGGAAACAATTTCGAAATAAGTGGAAATCCACTGAAGACAGAGATGAGGAGAAATGTCTTTTCTCAGAGGGTTGTGAATCTTTGGAATTCTCTACCCCGGAGGGCTGTGGAAGCTCAGTCATTGAGTATGTTTAAAGCAGAGATTAACAGATTTCTAAATGGAGTCATAGAGTCGTACAGCATAGAAACAGGCCATTCGGCCCTCCGCGTCCGGGCTGACTATAATGCCGATCCATACTAATCCCAACTGATTGCATTAATTCCATATCCCTCTATGCCTTGCTCATTCAAGTACCTGTCCAGATGCCTCTTAAATGTCACTACTGTTCCTGCCTCCACCACCTCCTCAGGCCGATCATTCCAAATACCCACTATTCTTTGTGTGAAACATTTAACCCTTTGATCCCTTTAGACCTCCTCCCTCTCAACTTAAATCTATGTCCTCTAGTTTTAGTCACCCCTACCATGGGAAACAGACTCTGGCTATCTACCCTATCTATGCCTCTCTTAATTTGAGATACCTCTATCATGTCTCCTCTCAGCCTCCTTCGCTGCAGGGAAATCAGACCCAGCCTATCCAGTCTCTTTATAACTGAAGCCCTTCAAACCAGGCAACATCCTTGTGAATCTTTTCTGCACCCTCTCTCGCTTAATCACATCTTTTGTGTAGTGCGACGACCAGAACTGCCCACAATACTCCAAATGCGGCCTAACCAATGTTACGTACAAATGTAACATGATGTCCCAATTGGTGTACTCAATGCCCCAGCCTAAATACCAGTGACGGAACGGGAAATGGGGATTGTGTCGGAAAAAGGCATTGAAGTGGATGATCAGCTACTATCATATTGAATGGTGGAACAGGCTCGATGTCCTACTGCAGCTCCTATGTTCCAATGTTCCGAAATTGCTTAACTCTTTCAAACGCCAGGGAGGTTTGGTCAGGCTGCTTTCCAAAGATTCTGAATTTCTGCTGGTCCAGCTCCAGTACTATCTCATATGGGCCCAGGATAGCATTTTCAGTCCTCTCATAATCTGATGAACTTTCATCTTTTCCTGTTATTTTATTTTGTAAAACCAGCGTCCAGTTCTCTGACGGTCATTGCAGTTGCGTTGAAAATGTTTTAAAAGGAAAGAAAAGTGCTGCCACATCCTCCTCATTGAACTTTAGAATGAACTGGGAGAACTTTAAATGCTCAGCACATGGTCCTGATCTCGGGATAGCTCCGTCAGCAGCTGTGCCTTCACTGGGTGTACTGGGTCTTCATCTAGTTGTTTGAGCCGCCATAATTCCCTTTCCTCCTTCTCCTTCTGGAACACTCTTACTTTTTCCCTTTCTTGACACTCACTCTGCTCTTTCTCGCTCTCTCTGGAATTCCAATTCTAGTCCTTTCTGTTCTAGTTTTACCTTAGCTAACATTACTCTATCTGTTAGTGATTCTAACCCTGTTTGAGCCTTCAGCTTCAAGAGAAAAATGGTTGGCCACAAGTCTAACGATTACGTATTCCCTAGCATTTGGCCGGAGTGTAATCCCTAACCTTCCGGCTACATTACTCAACTTTTTAGCAGACAGGGCGTTTAACCTATACCAAGTTACTTCACTCTGTATGTAACTCCTTTATTGGCAATATAACTCCTTTATTCAAAAAGGGAGGGAGACAGAAAGCAGGAAACTACAGGCCAGTTAGCTTCACATTTGTCTTGGGGAAAAATTGAGAAGATATTATTAGAGATGATATCGCCAGCAGTCAGAACAAATCGAGGTAATCAGGCAGAATCAACCCGGATTTATGAAAGTTAAGTCATGTTTAATCAGTTTGTTGGATTTCTTTGATGGAGTTTCTTTGATGGGAGGAAGTGTTGGGTATTCTAAAAGGCATTAAGGTGGACAAGTCCCCAGGTCCGGATGGGATCTATCCCAGGTTACTGTGGGAAGCGAGAGAGGAAATAGTTGGGGCCTTAACAGATATCTTTGCAACATCCTTAAACATGGGTGAGGTCCCGGAGGACTGGAGAATTGCTAATGTTGTCCCCTTGCTTAAGAAGGGTAGCAGGGAAAATCCAGGTAATTATAGACCGGTGAGCCTGACATCAGTGGTAGGGAAGCTGCTGGAGAAGATACTGAGGCATAGGATCTATTCCCATCTGGAAGAAAATGGGCTTATCAGTGATAGGCAACATGGTTTTGTGCAGGGAAGGTTATGTCTTACCAACTTAATAGAATTCTTTGAGGAAGTGACAAAGTTGATTGATGAGGGAAGGGCTGCAGATGTCATATACATGGACTTCAGTAAGGCATTTGATAAGGTTCCCCATGGTAGGCTGATGGAGAAAGTGAAGGCGCATGGGGTCCAAGGTGTACTAGCTAGATAAATAAAGAACTGGCTGGGCAACAGGAGACAGAGAGTAGCAGTGGAAGGGAGTTTCTCAAAATGGAGACGTGTGACCAGTGGTGTTCCACAGGGAACCGTGCTGGGACCACTGTTGTTTGTGATATACATAAATGATTTGGAGGAAAGGATAGGTGGTCTGATTAGCAAGTTTGCAGACGACACTAAGATTGGTGGAGTAGCAGATACTGAAGGGGACAGTCAGAGAATACAGCAGAATATAGATAGACTGGAGAGTTGGGCAGAGAAATGGCAGATGGAATTCAATCAGGGCAAATGTGAGGTGATGCATTTTGGAAGATCCAATTCAAGAGGGAACTATACAGGAAATGGAAAAGTCCTGGGGAAAATTGATGTACAGAGAGATTTGGGTGTTCAGGTACATTGTTCCCTGAATCTGGCAACGCAGGTCAATAGAGTGGTCAAGAAGGCATACGGCATGCTTTCCTTCATCGGACGGGGTATTGAGTACAAGAGTTGGCAGGTCATGTTACAGTTGTATAGGACTTTGGTTCGGCCACATTTGGAATACTGCGTGCAGTTCTGGTCGCCACATTACCAAAAGGATGTGGATGCTTTGGAGAGGGTGCAGAGGAGGTTCACCAGGATGTTGCCTGGTATAGAGTGCGCTAGCTATGAAGAGAGGTTGTGTAGATTAGGATTATTTTTATTAGAAAGACGGAGGTTGAGGGGAGACCTGATTGAGGTGTACAAAATCATGAGAGGTATAGACAGGGTGGATAGCAAGAAGCTTTTTTCCCAGAGTGGGGGATTCAATTACAAGGGAACATGAGTTCAAAGTGAAAGGGGAAAAGTTTACGGGGGATATGCGTGGAAAGTTCTTTACGCAGAGGGTGGTGGGTGCCTGGAACGCGTTGCCAGCAGAGGTGGTAGACGCGGGCACGATGGAGTCTTTTAAGATGTATCTAGACAGATACATGAATGGGCAGGAAGTAAAGAGATACAGACCCTTAGAAAATAGGCGATAGGTTTAGATAGAGGATTTGGATCGGCGTAGGCTTGGAAGGCCGAAGGGCCTGTTCCTGTGCTGTAATTTTCTTTGTTCTTTGTTCTTTGTTCTTTGAGTTACATGTGCTGTGGATGAAGGAGAACCGGTGGATGTACTGCACTTAGATTTCTATAAGGCATTTGATAAGATGCAACATCAAAGTTTATCGTGGAAAATAAAAGCTCATGGTGTCGGGGGTAACATATTGGTATGGAAAGAAGATTGACTAGCTAACAGGAAACCGAATGTCAGCATAAATGTGTAATTTTCTGGTTGGTAAGATGAAACGAGTGGTGTACCACAGGGATCTTCAACTTTTTACAATTTATATAAATGAATTGGATGAAGGGACCGAAGGTATGGTTGCTAAATTTTCCCATGACACAAAGATATGTAGGAAACTAAGTTGTGAACAGGACATAGGGGACTGCAAAGGAATATAGATAGGTTAGGTGAGTGGGCAAAGACCTGGAAAATGGAGTATACTGCAGGAAAGTGTGAAATTATCCACTTTGGCAGGAAGAATAAAAAGAAGCCTGTTATCTAAATGGTGAGAGATTGCAGTGCTCTGAGATGCAGAGGGATCTGGGTGTCCAAGTGTATGAATCACAAAAGGCTAGTAAGCAGGTACAGCACGTAATTGGAAAACTAATAGAATGTTATTGTTCACTGCAAGAGAAATTGAATAGCAAAGTATGGAGGTCATGCTTCAGTTTTACAGGGCATTGGTGAGACCACATCTGGAGTATTATGTACAGTATTGGTCTCCTTGTTAATGGAAGAATGTAAATGTATTGGGGGCAATACAGAGAAGGCTATTTAGACTGATACCTGGAATGGGCGGGCCGTCTTATGTGGGAATATTGGACAGGCTGGGCTTGTATCCGCTGGACTTTAGAAGAGTAAGAGGCGACTTCATTGAAACATATAGGACTCTGAGGCGTCTTGACGGGGTGGATGCGGAAAGGATGTTTCCCATTGTGGGAGAATCTAGAATTAGGGGTCCCTATTTAAAAATAAGGGGGTCACCCATTTAACACACAGATGAGGAGATTTTTTTCCTGTGAGGGTCATGTGTTTTTGGAAATCTCTTCCTCAAAAGGCGCTGGAAGCAGAGTCTTTGAATATTTGTAAGGCAGAGGTAGATAGATTATTGATAAGCAAGGGGGTGAAAGGTTATCGGGGGCAGGTGGAAATGTGAAGTCGAGTTTACAATCAGATTAGTCATGATCTTATTGAATGGCAGAGCAGGCCTGAGGGGCCGAGTGGCCTACTCGTGATCCTAATTCATCTGTTCATATTTTCATAAGCTGTGGCTTAGGATGGTACTGTCTCCGAATGTGAACTTTTTAGTGCTGTAGCAGCGAAAGCCACAATAAAACCTACATTGAAATCTTCATTTTTTTCTGGGAATCAATTGTTTTTCCTACTTCTAATTTCTCGTTTGTCATTGGGTTACAATCAATTTCTGTTACAGCCATGTGAGGAGGGTTCCCAGATCCCCTCTTCTCCTATCTCTCATTTGACCACAATAGGGTTTATTCCTTTATCGCATTGGACGTGCTGACCACCTCAGTGAATATTTTACCTTATATCTTTATTGTGCTCGTGAAAGAGCCAGTCAGACAGGTTTTCTTGAGATTAAACAAGAGGTGAGTTTATTATACTTAACGATCTAAACTGGATCTGCATAAAATAATAAACATGTACGCTACACGTTCACGCACACACTCAAACGAGAATCACACATAAATAAATTAGAGTGAGAAATACATTGGTGTTGGATGAGAGTCCATGATAATTTTTTTAAAACATATACAGTCTGTGAGGTTGGATAATTCTGTGGTCTGCGCCTTTGCCACCCTTACATATGAGTTTCATGTCATCTGCAGGAGTTGAAATTGTTTATTTTTACATTTAAGTCTATATCATGCATCTATCTTTATGTCAGGAACAGCAATGGTTCTCATACTGACCCCTGAGAAACATCACTGTATACTTCTCCACCCCCAGATTAAACAATGTCTGTTCACAACTTCTCTCTGCTTTCTGTCCCTGAGTCAATGTCATATCCACACTATCACTCTCACATTAATCCATGTCATCCAGTTTTTAATAACAAGTCTATGAAATGTCATTTGATCACAGGCCTTTTGAAAGATCATATACATAACACGAAACACGCTGACCTCATCAACACTCACAGTTATGTCATCAACTAACTTGATCAAGATTATCAGACATGATTGGTTATCAAGCTATCCATCCTGTTTGTCATTTATTATCAGATGTTTTTCCAAGAAAGATATATTTTTGAGCTGGGTTATGGCCTCTAGAAATTTCCAATCGCCAACATTAGACTGATTGGTCAGAAGTTACAGGGTTTATCCAATCTCTTTTTTTTAAAAATAGGGTGCATAATTTACAGTCCTCCACTCCCCTGTCACTACACCCATAGCCAAGGAGGAGTGAAAGCTTCTGGCCAGTGACTCTACCACTACTTCCCTTAACAAACCTCATACATAACATCCAGTCTGGGTAAATGTTCTACTTTATTTTGGAACACTAATTGTTGGTTTGACAGGGGTTAACTGAATCTGTTTGTTCAATGTGTGTAATTAATGTCAGTCTCCATGCACCTTAATTGTGTCATTGGAGAGTTTTCCACTTCCATTAATAAGGGATTTCTTTCAATGTGTTATTCCAAGCCGGGAGCATCACCCCCACACTAACAGCAGCTCCAGAGAGTGGGAAAGGATTGATCAGAATCTGAGAACAATAGATTCGAATTTTACAAAAATGGGCAGCAAGAGTTTATCCTATTAGTTTGGCGAAGTTACTGCAGATTATTATTGGAGAACATTAGAAATGCGAATCTATTATGCACTAAAGATGATTCAAACGATTTACTATCCCATCCTCGCTATTATTGGTGTCCCTGGTAAGTCTCTGTATCCAACTATTAAATCTATAAACCATATGTCACTGACTTGTGTTCTTGTCATGTAAATCCTGGGAATACTAAAGCCTCTGTCTTCAAACTCTCTCACAAAGTCTGCTCCCTATCCACTGTCTATATCGACCTCACTAGCCAATGTCTGAGGCTGAAACAGACAGTTTACAACCTCTATGTTCTATTTATACCTGAGCTGAGTTCATCGTCATGTTCTCTCCATCACTTAACCTGCCTAATACCACTTCTGTAATATCACCCATGTCCACCTCTGTCTCAAAACATCTCCTGCATAAGCCCTCATCTGTGCCTTTGTTAAATCCACACTTGACTATTCCAATTCTGTCCTGGTCACCCTCCCAGTTATAAACCTCCATAAACCACAGACCATCCAGAACTCTGCTGCCTGTAAACTAATATACACCAAATCCCGATCACCCATCACCCCAAATCCTGATCACCCATCACCCCTGTGCTCACTGATCTACATTGGCTCCCGGTCTGGCAGCACCTTAATTTAAATATTCTCATTCATGTGTTTGAATCCCTCCATGGCCTCACCCCTCCAATTAGTCCCATTTCCCTGTCCATATCCCATATTCTTGAAAATATTATGCCTTCAACTCTTTTCCCAATTCCCCATTGAAAGTGAGTTGCTTTTTCTCTCTATTTCCCCCGGCTGTGAATTCCATGCTGGTGCCAATGTTACAGAAACCTTGATCCATAAAATGATGCTATCTGCACAGCCGGCCACTTCTAGTGTGGCCAACACAGTGCCCCATGCTGGGCAGGGGACTTGCCCGGGCGTTCTATGTATGTGCTGTTAGTGTAAGGAGGGTTCAAGGTGACGTCAGTGCACCAGCGCAACAATGTTGATGTCTGTCCTTGAAACTTGGTCTGTGGATGTCCACTGACAATCTGTGTTCGTCACTTGTTATTTCAAAGGACCAGGCATCGAACTTACAGGTGAGGGGCTTTTGACCTGCTAATGCCATTGCAAAGTTAGTGGAGGTGCTTTGGATGTTTTTCTGGACGTTGTGTTGTGAGCTGCTGCAGACATTCAGGCAGGACAGAGGACATTGTGACCCAATTCTGGACGAGGTTTGGGGACTGTAGTTACAGTGTCTCTGGGTCTGTAACATGACCAACAGATGGATCAGAGGCTGCAGAGAGGGCAATCTATGTCAAGAGGCAAGAGGAGGGGGCTCTGCCCTACCCACCAGAGAAGCTTGATCCTGCATGGCAGCAAGCATGGATCTCATGACCTCAGTCTGAGCTTCCATTGCAGCACTGAGACATTGGGTGTCTGCCGTCTGTGCTGCAGTGGAAGCTGAGACAATGGTTACCAGATGCAGTATCATGGCTGGGTCTGCGAGTGATGTCATGGAGTTAGTGACCACTTCCACAGGGGAAAGAATGGGCTTCAATCTCTGTGCAATGTCCTGTGCCATCTTGGAGCCGGACTCCTCCATGTTCCTTGACAGTGATAACAGACTGTCTGACAGGCCTGTCAATGGACAAAGTATCTCAGTGTACATGTCCATCAGCATTCTCGTGTATGCAGTTCCAGCAATGTTCATATCTGAGTCCTGTGTATTATAACTCGTTTGTGACCTCGCCCTCTGGTGAGCTGACACATGGACTATCCTTTCCCCCTGGCCTGGCTGCAGCTCACTTGTGCTCGGTGACTCACCACGTGTAGATTCCGACTCTATACCAGCCTCTAAAGCACACACAGTGTAAGTATTTGAACTGTTGGCTGTGAGTATTAGACCAAGTGATGGCGCTTCGCCATCAGTGCTGTGCTGCTGCTCTCTCTCTGTCTCCTGGAGCTGCTGTGACTGGGAAGCTGGTAGTTTTGGGTTATCATTGGAAAGTATAACATTAGAAGGGGAAAGTTGGGGTGAGGGATTGAGGGTGGGATGGAAAGCAGGAGGTCAATGGTCCCACCATTTGCAGCTTGTACATCATCCCAGACAGCAGGATGAGGGGGAGGTGGGAGTTAAGAAGGGACATAAGGCAGGAGCACAGCATCATCCTGAATACTGTCGGTGATGCCGGATGTTACGGGCTCTGTCACAGCCGGTCCCATGATGTGAAGAACCATCTCCTCCCTCAGGCTCAGGTGATGAAGTTATGCCTGGCCCTCGCCGGAACACTGCTGCTCCCTGTGATTATGGGCCACCTTGTCCTGTAAGAGAGAGAGCAGAATGGCAGTGATTGTGTTTCACTGTGTTTGGGTGATTTGCCTACCATAGCTGAATAGCTGGAGGTATGTGGAGGCATTGAGAGGTGGGTGCGAGGCTGGCACCAGTGGAAGATGTGTGAGGGTGAGGTGGAGTAAGTGAATGTTAGGTGTGAGTCCTGAGTGTTAGGGATTGCTGATGGGTGAGTGATGGGGGTGTGGTACATTGAGCAGTGTGAGACGTTGGTTGTGTTGGGGGTAGGAGATGCCATGTGGAGATGAATTCACCGACATTGATCACCCGTGTGAGCTCATTAAACTTCTTCCGACTCTGCTGCCAGGTCCTCGGGGCCGGACTTCTTGCATTGACCTCCCAGGCCACCTGCTCCCATTCCCTTCGGAGAGTGTTACTTGAGGGCCTCGGCCCCACGCTATGAAAACATGGCCTCCCTCTTCCTGTTCCCCTCCATGACTAAGGCCTCCAGCACCACATCCGTGAACTGCAGATGCCTCTCTCAGTCCTAGTATTCCATTTACCTTGTTTCCAATTGCAGAATTCACAGTCAGCAGCACCAGCAGCACACGCAGCCTCCTGTGATTCAGTGCAGCTTCCCTTTAAGAGGGACAGTCTGCCTTTAAAATCTGAATGCTGGCTGAAACACGAGCCAGCCTCACGCACACTTCGCTCCCAGTTAATGTGCAGACAGACATCAGCGTGGGTCACCCTGGGCAGCAAGTAGAATTCATGGAAATGAGGAGAAAGCAGGAGATTTGTGTGTCACCTGCCTCAACAAGTACCGGCACGGGCAGATCATGAATCACAAACCCTACGCACAGAAGGAGGATATTCGGCCCATTGTGTCAGTGCAGTCTCTTTGAAAGAGATATCAAATTAGTTCCTCTCTCCTCCTTTTGACTCACTCTCCAGCTTTTTAAATTCCAATTCATGTATTTGCTGAATTCTCTTTTGAAAGATATTATTGAATCTGCTTCCACCATGTTTTCAGGCAGTGAATTCCAGATCCCAACAACTCGCTGTGTAAGAAAATTCTCCTCATTTCACCTTTGGTTCTTTGTCAATTACCTTCAATCTGTGTCTTCTTAATACTGAACTTTCTGACACTGGAAACAGTTTCACATTAATTAACCTATCAAGACCCTTCATGATTTTGAATTCTATATTAAACCTCTCCTTACCCTTCACTGCTCAGAAGAGAACAATCCCAGCTTTTCCAATCTCTCCACGTAACTGAATTCCCAGATACCTGGTACCATTCTTGTAAATCACCTCAGTATATTCACTAAGTGCTTGACATCCTTACCAAAGTGTGGTGATCAGAACTGGACACAATTCTCCAGCTGGGACCTAACCAATGATGGATGAACATCAGCATTTCCTCCTGAGTTTTATTACTCTGTGCCTCTCTCTCTAACACCAAGGACACTACATGTTACATTCAAAGATCTGTGTGTGTGTCCACCCCCAGTCTCTTTAATCCTGCACCCACTTTATAATGGTACCATTGAATTTATATTGTTTCTCCTCATATTGCCTACCCAAATGTCTCACTTCACACTTTACTGTGTTAAATTACATCTGCCATGTTCCTGTCCATTTCACCAGTCAGTCTCTGTCCTGCTGAAGTCTGTTACTATCCATCACACTGTTTATTAACATTTCTGAGATTCCTGCCCTCTGAAAACGTTGAAATTGTCCTCTCTGTACACAAGCCCATTGCATTAACATACATCAACAGTGATTCCAACAGTGACCCTGGGGAACCGCACTTTGTACTTCCCTCCAGACTAAACAACAACCATTCTCCGCTGCTCTCTGCTTTCTGTCACTGACCTAATTTCCTGCATGCTGACATTGAAAATAAAAAAAAGGACTTCCATTTATGTAACGCCTTCATGACCACTGCATGTCCCAAAGCGACTTACAACTAACGAGTACCTTTTACCGTTTTGTCTTTCTTGGAATGCAGGAAAAACACAGCCAATTTCCGCACAGCAAGATCCCACAAGTGGCAGTGTGATCATGATCAGATCTGTTTTTGTAATGTTAATTTGAGTGTAAATGTTGACCAGGAAACTGGGAATAATTCCCCTGACCTTCTAAATAATTCCATAGGATCTTTACATCCACTTGAGAGGGCAGACGGGGCCTGGCTTTTCCTTTTATTTGATGAGGCGGCACCTCGGACAGTGCAGCACTCACTCAGTACAGGACTGCAGTGTCAGCCTTGATTCTTGTCATCAAGTCCTGCAGTGACACTTGATCCTAGAAGCTTGTGACTGAAAGGGGAGAGAGCGACAAACTGAGCCACGGCTGACATTGGTCCTTTAATCCCAAGTGTTTCTAATTTGCTAACACGGCTGTTATGTGCTACTTTATCAAACAGCTGCTGAAAGGATAGGAATATTGGGAAAGTACAGACAGGAACAATCATAGAATCATAGAATAGCACAGTCCTGAATGATGTCATTCGGCCCATCAAGTCTGTGCTGGCCCTTTCAAAGAGCAATCCAGTTACTCCCACTCCCTGACTCTTTCACTATATCCTAACATTTTTTCTGCTTCAGATATCTATCCAATTCCCTTTTGCGATCAACTATTGAATCTGTATCCATCAGTTTATCAGAGAGTGCATCCCAAATCCAAACCACTCAAAAACAAAAATCCTCATGTCTGCTTCTTTTATCAATCGCCTTAAATCTATGTCTCTGATTGCCGGTCCCTTGGACATTGGAAACAGTTTCTCTTTATTTAATTTATCTAAACCCTTCCTAATGTTAAACAGCTCAATTAAATCTCCTCTGAAAGTTCTCTGCTCTAAGCAGAACAACCCCAGCTCCATAACTGTAATCCCTCATGCCTGCACAAATTCTCGTAAAACAGTTCTGTACCCTCTCCGAAGGATTCATGTCCTTCCTAAAGTGTGGTTCCCAGTATTCGACACAAGACTCCAGGTGGAGCTGAACTAGTATTTTATATATGTTTCACCTTTTGTTCTTTTTGCCTCTATTTATAAACCCGAGAATGCCATATATTTATTAACTGTCTAGTTAACCTTTCCTGCCACCTTCAAAGATTTGTGTACAAATACCCCAAGTGTCTCTGTTATTTCACCACCTTTATAGTTGTACCATTTAACTTGTATTGTCTCTCCTCATTCATCCTTTCAAAATGTATTAGCTCACACATCTGCAATGTCAATTAAATATTGAGAAGATTGAAGCCATTGTTTTCTGTCTCCACTCCAAACATTTCCTAGCTACACACTCCATCCCTCTCCTTTGTAAATGCTTGAGACGAAGTCAAACTGTTCAGAAACGTGGTTACATAGTTAACCTTGAGATACCTGGCGATGAGCTTCTGAACAAATATTCACACCATCAGTAAAACGGCTTATTTCCATCCGCGGTGGAGTTGCATTGCAGGTTAAAAAGGAAATTAACGCAATAGTGAGGAAGGATATTAGCTCTGATGATGTGGAGACTGTATGGATAGAGCTGAGAAACACTGAGGGGCAATACACGTTAGTGGGTGTTATATATAAACCCCCAAACTGTGGTGGTGATGTGGGAATGGTCTTAAACAGGAAATTAGAGATGCATACGATAAAGCAACATCTGTAATTATGGGTGAGTTTAATCTGCATATAGATTGGGTCAAATCAAATTTGTCACAATAACGTCAAGGAGGAATTCATGGAATGTATATGGGATAGTTTTCTGGACCAATACTGTGAGGAACCAACTAGAGAACAGGCCATCCCAGACTGGGTATTGTGTAAAGAGAGAGGAATAATTGACAATCTAGTTGTGTGAAATCCCTTGAGGATGAGCGACCATAATATGAAAGAATTCTTCAGGAAGAACGCCAACAGTGAAGTCAGAGGAGAGCTGCAAGCTGATTGGTTGGGTGAGTAGCAGCTGTTAGTGCATGGAGATATCTTTAAAAAAGTGAAAAGTTTATTTTTGTGGAAAAAAACTCTGGTGATAAGGTGAGTACTGCTGAAGTGTTTCTTTTTTTTAATTATTAAGAACCTTAGATTGAAGTGGGCAGAACAAGGCCCCTCATGTAATTAGTATTTTTTTAAATTAAGGGTGTAACTAATTAATCTAAGGGTAGGTCATGACAGGAGAGCTCAGCCCCGTGATTTTCCTCCTGCGCTATGTGGGAAATCAGGGATGCTCCCAGTGTCCCTGGTGACCATGTGTGCAGGAAGTGTATCCATCTGCAGCTGCTGGTTACCCACATTACGGAGATGGAGCTGCGGGTGAAATCACTGTGGAGCATCCGTAATGCTGAGGAAGTCGTGGATAACATGTTTAGCGAGTTGGTCACACCGCAGGTAATAGCTGCACAGGCAGAAAAGCGATGGGTGACCACCAGACAGAGTAGTAGGCACAGGCAGGTAGTGCAGGAGTCTCTTGTGGCCACCCCGCTCTCAAACAGATCGACTACTTTGGATACTGTTGGGGGGGTGACCTCCCAGGGGAAAGCGGCAACAGCCAGGCCCATGGGACCACAGAGGGCTCTGCTGCACAGCAGGGGAGGAAAAGGAGTGGAAGAGCTATCATGATATGGGATTCTATCGTAGAGTGTGCAGGAAGGCGTTTCTGTGGCCGCAAAAGAGGCACCAGGATGATATGTTGCCTCCCTGCTGCTAGGGTCAAGGATGTCTCGGAGTGGCTGCAGGAAATTCTGAAAGGGGAGAGTGAGCAGCCAGAGGTCGTGGTCCATATTGGTGCTAACGATATGCACAGGAAGAGAGATAAGGTCCTGCACAGTGAATATAGGGAGTTAGGCAGAAGGTTAAAAAGTAGAACCTCTAGGGTTACTCTCAGGATTTGGCCTAATCATCAGCCTCAAGAAAACGAACATCATGGGACAGGACGTCAGAAATGCTCCATCCATCAATATTGGCGACCACGCTCTGGAAGTGGTTCAAGATTTCACCTACCTAGGCTCAACTATCACCAGTAACCTGTCTCTAGATGCAGAAATGTGTGGCGTTTGCAAGTTCTCCCTGTGTCTGCGTGGGTTTCCTCCGGCTGCTCCGGTTTCCTCCCACATGCCAAAGACTTGCAGGTTGATAGGTAAATTGGCCATTATAAAATTGCCCCTAGTGGAGGTATGTGGTAGGGAAATATAGGGACAGGTGGGGATGTGGTTGGAATATGGTATAGTGTAGGATTAGTATCAGTGGGTGGTTGATGGTTGGCACAGACTCGGTGGGCCGAAGGGCCTGTTTCAGTGCTGTATCTCTAAAAATAAATCAACAATGCATGGGAAAAGCTTCCACTGCTATGTCCAGACTGGCCAAGAGAGTGTGGGAAAATGGCGCACTGACACGGAACACAAAACTCCGAGTGTACCAAGCCTGTGTCCTCAGTACCTTGCTCTTTGGCAGCGAGGCCTGGACAACGTATGTCAGCCAACAGCAACTCTCAATTCATTCCATCTTCGCTGCCTCCGGAGAATACTTGGCATCAGGTGGCAGGACCGTATCTCCAACACAGAAGTCCTCGAGGCGGCCAACATCCCCAGCTTATACACACTACTGAGTCAGCGGCGCTTGAGATGGCTTGGCCATGTGAGCCACATGGAAGTTGGCAGGATCCCCAAAGACACATTGTACAGCGAGCTCGTCACTGGTATCAGACCCACCAGCCATCCGCATCTCCGCTTTAAAGACGTCTGCAAACGCGACATGAAGTCCTTTGACAAAGATCACAAGTTGTGGGAGTCAGTTGCCAGCGATCGCCAGAGCTGGCGGGCAGCAATTAAGGCAGGGCTAAAGTGTGGCGAGTCGAAGAGACTTAGCAGTTGGCAGGAAAAAAGACAGAAGCGCAAGGGGAGAGCCAACTGTGTAACAGCTCCGACAAACACATTTTTCTGCAGCATCTGTGGAAGAGCCTGTCACTCTAGAATACGCCTTTATAGCCACTCCAGGAGCTGCTCCACACACCACTGTTCACCTCCAGGCGCTTATCCATTGTTTCTCGAGACTAGGAGGCCCAATGAAGAAGAAGAATCTCAGGATTACTCCCTGTGCCACGTGCTAGTGAGGGTAGGAATAGGAGGATTAGGCAAAGGAATGTGTGGCTGAAGAGCTGGTGTAGGCGGGAGGGCTTCAGCTACTTGGATCATTGGGATCTCTTCTGGTGCAGAGGTAACCTGTACAAAACGGTCGGGTTGCATCTAAACTGGAAGGGAATCAATATCCTTCCGGGGAGATTTGTTAGTACTACTCGGGAGGGTTTAAACTAGTCTTGCAGGAGGGTAGGACTCAAAGTAGTAGTCTCTCCGATGAGATAGTTGAGGTAAATGTCGAGGTTAATGCAAGCAAGTCCAGTAGGCGGGCCTGGCAGGGGCTGGACAGGGAGCGTGGAAGATCTGGTAGGCTAAACTGCATGTACTTTAATGTAAGAGGCCTTACAGGTAAGGCAGATGAACTCAGAGCATGGGTCAGTACATGGGAATGTGATATTGTAGCTATTAAAGAAACGTGGTTGAGGGATAGGCAAGACTGGCAGCTCAATTGGAGGAGCATATATGTCGGGAAATCACAGATAGGTGTAGGAATTATAAGGTTGTAATAGTAAGTGATTTTAACTTACCTAATATTGACTGGGACTGGCTTAGTGCTGAGGCATCAGATGGGCAAGAATTTGTTAAGTGTGACGAGGATAGTTTTCTGAAGCAGTATGTTGATGGCTCTACTAGAAAAAAGGCTGCACTCAACCTCCTCTTAGGAAATGAAGATGGGCAGGTAGATGATGTGTCAGTGGGGGAGCACTTTGGGACCAGTGACAATAACTCTATTAGCTTCAAGATAGTTATGGAAGAGGATAGGACTGGTCCTCAGGTTGAAGTCCCAAATTGGAGGAAGGTTCATTTCGATGGCATCAGACAGGAACTCTCAAAAGTTGAATGGCAGATACGGTTTACAGGTAAAGGGACGTCTGGCAAGTGGGTGGCTTTTAAAAGTGAGAAAGGAATAGTTATGTGCTGGCATATTCCTGTTAGATGCAAAGGCAAGGCTGGCAAGTTTAGGGAACCTTGGTTGACAAGGGATGTTGAGGGTCTCCACAGGACAAAGAAGGAGGTATATGTCAGGTATAGACAGTGGGGATCAAACGAGTCCCTCGAGGAGTACAGGGGATATAGGAGTACACTTAATAAGGAAATTAGGAGGGTGAAAAGGGGCCATGAGATTTCGCTGGCAGATAAGCTAAAGGAGAATCCTAAAATATTCTATAAGTATATTGAGAGGAAAAGGGACGCGAGGGGGAGAGTAGGTCCCCTTAAGGATCAGTGTGGTAATCTATGTGTGGAGCCACGGGAAATGGGCGAGGTCTTAAACTAATACTTCTCGTTTTTATTTACCATGGAGACGACATGGAAGCTAGTGAGTTCAAGGGAGGGAACAGCGATATCCTGGAGCATATCAACATTACAAAGGAGGAGGTGTTGGAGGTTCTGAAGCGCATTAAGGTAGATAAATCCCGAGGGCCTGACCAGGTGTATCCTAGGATGCTATGGCAAGAAAGGAAGGATATTCCTGGAGCCCGAGCAGAGATTTCTACATTATCGTTAGCCACGGGTGGGGTACCGGAAGACTGGAGGATAGCTAATGTTGTGCCTTTATTTAATAAGGGCAGCAGTGATAAGCTAGGGATCTACAGGCCAGTGAGCCTTACATGAGTGATGGGAAAGTTATTGGAAGGGATTCAGACAGACAGTATTTATATGCATTTGGAAAGGCAACATCTGATTAGAGATATTCAGCATGGCTTTGTGCATGGGAATCATGTCTCAGGAATTTGATTGAGTTTTTTGAGGAGGTGACCAAGAGTATTGACGAGGGCAGGGCGATGGACGTTGTTTACATGGACTTTAGCAAGGCCTTTGACAAGGTCCCGCATGGTTGGCTGGTCCAGAAGGTTCGAACACATGGGATCCAGGGTGTGCTAGCCAATTGGATACAAAATTGGTTTGGTAATAGGAGGCAGAGGGTGGAAGTGGAGGGTTGTTTTTCAGATTGGAGGCCGGTGACCAGTGGTGTGCCGCAGGGATCGGTTCTGGGCCCTCTCTTGTTTGTCATATATATTAATGACTTGGATATGAATGTTGGGGGCATGATTGGTAAGTTTGCAGATGAAACAAAAATTGATGGAATAGTAGAAAGTGAAGAAGGTTGTCTAAGGTTACAACAGGATATGGATAAACTTGGAAAGTGGGCAAGGAATTGGCAAATGGAATTTAATGCAGGCAAGTGCGAGGTGATGCATTTTGGGAAGTTAAACCAGGGCAGGACATAACCAGTGAATGACAGGGCCTGGGGAGTGTTGTTGAGCAGAGAGACATTGTGGTGCAAGTGCATAGTTCCCTGAATGTGACAACACAGGTAGACAGGGGGGTGAATAAGGTGTATGGCATGCTTGTCTCCATCAACTGCGGCATGGAGTACAAGAGTTGGGACGTCATGTTACAGTTGTACATAACATTGGTTATTCTGCATTTGGAGCACAGTGTGCAGTTCTAGTCTCAGCACTACAGGAAAGATGTGATTAAGCAAGAGACGGTGCAGAAAAGATTCATAAGGATGTTGCCTGGTTTGGAGGGCTTGAGTTATAAAGAGAGATTGGGTAGGCTGGGTCTGTTTTCCCTGGAGCAAAGACGGCTGAGAGGGAACATGATGGAGGTATATAAAATTATGACAGGCATAGATAGAGCAGGTAGCCAGAGTCTGTTTCCCATGGCAGGGGTGACTAAAACTAGAGGGCATAGATTTAAGATGAAAGGGAGGAGGATAAAAGGGGATTAAAAGGGTACATTTTTTCACACAAAGAATAGTGCGTATCTGGAATGAGCTGCCAGAGGAGGTGGTGGAGGCAGGAACAGTAGCCACATTTAAGAGTCATCTGGACAGGTATTTGAATGAGCAAAGCATAGGCGGATATGGAATTAATGCAGGCACGTGGAATCAGTATAGCTCGGCATTATGCTCGGCATGGACGCAGTGGGCCGAAGGGCCTGTTCCTATGCTGTACGAATCTATGACTCCAAGATGGAGAGTGACGTAGTTGATTTTGAGACTAGGGTCGTGAATCTTAATAAAGGAAAGTATGAAGGTATGAGGCACGAGTTGGCTCTGATGGATTGGGAAACGTTACTTAAAGGGATGATGGTGGAAAGGCAATGGCAATATTCAAAGAGTGCATTGATGAACTGCAACAATTGTTTACTCCTGTCTGGCGCAAAAGTAAAATGGGAAAGGTAGCCAAACCATGGCTTACAAGGAAAATTAGAGATAGTATAAGATCCACGGAAGAGGCATATACATTCGCCAGAAAGAAGCAACAGACCTGAGGATTGGGAGCAGTTTAGAATTCAGCAAAGAAGGACCAAGTGATTGAGTAATAAGGGGGAAATAAAGTACACGAGTAAGCTTGCGGGGAACATACAACGTGACTGAAAAGGTTTCTGTAGGCATGTGAAGAGGAAAGGATTGGTTAAGACAAATGTAGCTCCTTACAGTTAGAAACATGGGAATTTATTATGGGAAACAAAGAAATGGCTAACCAACTAAATGCAGACTTTGATTCTGTCTTCACAAAGGATGGCACAAATATCTTACCAGAAATGTTGGGGAACACAGGGTTTAGTGAGAGGAAGGAACCGAAGGAAATCAGTATTAGTAGAGAAATTGTGTTGGGGAAGTTGATGTTATTGAAGGCCGATAAATCCTCAGGGCCTGATAATCTACATCCCACATTACTTAAGGAAGTGACCTAAAAATAGTGGATGCATTGGTGGTCATCTTTCAAGCTTCTCTCGACTTTGGAACAGTTCCAGCTGATTGGAGGGCAGCTAATGTAACCCCACCATTTAAAAAGGGAGGTAGAAATAAAGCAGGGCATTATAGACAAGTCAGCCTGACGTCGGTAGTGGGGAAAGTTCTAGAGTCCATTATCAAAGTTTGTGTGACAGAGCACTTGGAGAACAGTGTTAGAAACGGATAGAGTCAGCATGGGTTTACGAAAGGGAAATCATGCTTGATAAATCTATCAGACTATTCGAGTATGTAACTAACAGAGTGGATGAGGGGGAGCCAGAGAATGTGGTTTATTTGGACTTTCAGAATGCTTTCGACAAAGTCCCACATAAGAGATTAGTGTGTAAAATTAAAGCGCATGGGGTTAGTGGTAGTGTATTACGATACATAGAAAATTGGTTGGCAGATGGAAAAAAAGAGTAGTGATAAACGGATCTTTTTCCAAAAGGCAGGCAGTGATTAGTGGGGTACCACAGGGATCGGTGCTAGGACCCCAGCTATTCACACTCTATATTAATGATTTAGATGAAGGAACTAAATGTAATATCTCCAAATTTTCAGAAGACACAGAACTGGGTGGGAGGGTGAGTTGTGAGGAGGATGCAGAGTGGCTTCAGGGTGATTTGGACAAGTTGAGTGAGTGAGCTATTGCATGGCAGATGCAGTATAATGTGAATAAATGTGAGATTATCCACTTTGGTAGCAAAAACAGGAAGGCAGATTATTATCTGAATAGCTATAAACTGAGAGAGGGGAATATGCAACATGACCTGGGTGTTCTCGTACACCAGTCACTGAAGGTAAGCATGCAGGTGCAACAGGCGGTAGAAAAAGGCGAATGTTATGTTGGCCTTCATGGAGACAGGATTCGAGAATAGGAGCAGGGATGTCTTGCTGCAATTATACAGGGCCTTGGTGAGGCCGCACTTGGAATATTGTGTGCAGTTGTGGTCTCCTTCTCCGAGAAAGGATGTTCCTGCTATAGAGAAAGTGCAACAAAGGTTTATCAGACTGATTCCTGGGATGGCGGGACTGATGTATGAGGAGAGTTAGGATTATATTCGCTGGAGTTCGGAAGAGTGAAGAGGGATCTCATAGAAACCTATAAAATTCGAACAGGACTTGACAGGGTAGTTGTAGGAAGGATGCTCCCGATGGTGGGGGAGTCCAGAGCCAGGGGTCATAGTCTAAGGATACGGGGTAAACTTTTCAGGACTGAAATGAGGAGAAATTTCTTCACCCAGAGAGTGGTGAGCCAGTGAAATTACGTTATCACTCCCATGTCCAAGAAGGATTGGAATATGCTGGCCAGTGCCTCTGCTACTTCCACCATTCCATCCCTCAGCAACCCACATGCATCCCATCCAGACTGGGTAAATGATCTACTTTATTGTGGTACAAAAACTGCTGTGTTGAAAAGGGTTAACTGAATCTGTTTGTTTAGTGTCTGTAATTAATGTCAATCCCAATGGACCCTAATTGTGTCACTGGAAGTTTTCCATCTTCTATTAATCAGGGGCTCCCATGTTGTATCCCATAGTTTCAGCTGGAACATCAACCCCGGCACAACAGAGATCAGCGGCTCCAGAGAGAGAGAAAGGATAGATCAGAATCTGAGAACAAATGACTGGAATGTAACAAAATGTGGTTAGAATCTGAGAACAACAGATTGGAATGTTACAACAATGGACAGGAGTTTATCCTCGGATCTTTACTACCTTTCTACATATCATGATCGGTACTCATTAAACACTCGTATCCATCTCGCACTGAAGATTATTCAATACATTTACTATCCCATCCTGGCTATTATTGGTGTCCCTGGTAAGTCTCTCTATCTAGATATTAATTCTATAAACCAATTTTAACAGCATTACTGCTCCTGTAATTTACAAAGAACAAAGAACAAAGAAAATTACAGCACAGGAACAGGCCCTTTGGCCCTCCAAGCCTACGCCGATCCAAATCCTCTATCTAAACCTGTCGCCTATTTTCTAAGGGTTTGTATCTCTTTACTTACTGCCCATTCATGTATCTGTCTAGATACATCTTAAAAGACGCTATCGTACCCGCGTCTACCACTTCCGCTGGCAAAGCGTTCCATGCACCCACCACCCTCTGCCGAAAGGAAGTTCCACGCATATCCCCCCTAAACTTTTCCCCTTTCACTTTGAACTCGTGTCCCCTTGTAATTGAATCCCCCACTCTGGGAAAAAGCTTCTTGCTATCCACTCTGTCTATACCTCTCATGATTTTGTACACCTCAATCAGGTCCCCCCTCAACTTCCATCTTTCTATTGAAAATAATCCTAATCTACTCAACCTCTCTTCATAGCTAGCGCCCTCCATACCAGGCAACATCCTGGTGAATCTCCTCTGCACCCTCTCCAAAGCATCCACATCCTTTTGGTAATGTGGCGACCAGAACTGCACGCAGTATTCCAAATGTGGCCGAACCAAAGTCCTATACAACTGTAACATGACCTGCCAACTCTTGTACTCAATACCCAGTCCGATGAAGGAAAGCATGCCGTATGCCTTCTTGACCACTCTATTGACCTGCGTTGCCAGCTTCAGGGAACAATGTACCTGAACACCCAAATCTCTCTGGACATCAATTTTCCCCAGGACTTTTCCATTTACTGTGTAGTTCACTCTTGAATTGGATCTTCCAAAATGCATCACCTCGCATTTGCCCTGATTGACCTCCATCTGCCATTTTTCTGCCCAACTCTCCAATCTATCTATATTCTGCTGTATTCTCTGACAGTCCCCTTCAGTATCTGCTACTCCACCAATCTTAGTGTCGTCTGCAAACTTCCGAATCAGACCACCTATACTTTCCTCCAAATCATTTATGTATATCACAAACAACAGTGGTCCCAGCACGGATCCCTGTGGAACACCACTGGTCACACGTCTCCATTTTGAGAAACTCCCTTCCACTGCTACTCTCTGTCTCCTGTTGCCCAGCCAGTTCTTTATCCATCTAGCTAGTACACCCTGGACCCCATGCGCCTTCACTTTCTCCATCAGCCTACCATGGGGAACCTTATCAAACGCCTTACTGAAGTCCATGTATATGACATCTACAGCCCTTCCCTCATCAATCAACTTTGTCACTTCCTCAAAGAATTCTATTAAGTTGATAAGACATGACCTTCCCTGCACAAAACCATGTTGCCTATCACTGATAAGCCCATTTTCTTCCAAATGGGAATAGATCCTATCCATCAGTATCTTCTCCAGCAACTTCCCTACCACTGACGTCAGGCTCACCGGTCTATAATTACCTGGATTTTCCCTGCTACCCTTCTTAAACAAGGGGACAACATTAGCAATTCTCCAGTCCTCCGGGACCTCACCCGTGTTTAAGGATGTTGCAAAGATATCTGTTAAGGCCCCAACTATTTCCTCTCTCGCTTCCCACAGCAACCTGGGACAGATTCCATCCGGACCTGGGGACTTGTCCACCTTAATGCCTTTTAGAATACCCAACACTTCCTCGCTCCTTATGCCGACTTGACCTAGAGTAATCAAACATCTGTTCCTAACCTCAACATCCGTCATGTCCCTCTCCTCGGTGACTACCGATGCAAAGTACTCGTTTAGAATCTCACCCATTTTCTCTGACTCCACGCATAACTTTCCTCCTTTGTCCTTGAGTGGGCCAATCCTTTCTCTAGTTATTCTCTTGCTCCTTATATATGAATAAAAGGCTTTGGGATTTTCCTTAACTCTGTTTGCTAAAGATATTTCATGACCCCTTTTAGCCCTCTTAATTCCTCGTTTCAGATTGTGCCTACAATCCCGATATTCTTTCAAAGCTTCGTCTTTCTGCAGCTGCCTAGACCTTATGTATGCTTCCTTTTTCCTCTTAGCTAGTCTCACAATTTCACCTGTCATCCATGGTTCCCTAATCTTGCCATTTCTGCCCCTCATTTTCACAGGAACATGTTTCTCCTGCACGCTAATCAACCTCTCTTTAAAAGTCTCCCACATATCAAATGTGGATTTACCTTCAAACAGCTGCTCCCAATCTACATTCCCCAGCTCCGACCGAATTTTGGTATAGTTGGCCTTCCCCCAATTTAGCACTCTTCCTTTAGGACCACTCTCGTCTTTGTCCATGAGTATTCTAAAACTTATGGAATTGGGATCACTATTCCCAAAGTAGTCCCCTACTGAAACGTCAACCACCTGGCCCGGCTCATTTCCCAACACCAGGTCCAGTATGGCCCCTTCCCGAGTTGGACTATTTACATACTGCTCTAGAAAACCCTCCTGGATGCTCCTTACAAATTCTGCTCCATCTAGACCTCTAACACTAAGTGAATCCCAGTCAATGTTGGGAAAATTAAGATCTCCTATCACCACCACCCCGTTGCTCCTACATCTTTCCATAATCTGTTTACATATTTGTACCTCTATCTCACGCTCGCTGTTGGGAGGCCTGTAGAACAGCCCCAACATTGTTACCGCACCCTTCCTATTTCTGAGTTCTGCCCATATTGCCTCACAGCTCGAGTCAACCATAGTGCCTTCCTTCAGCACAGCTGTGATATCCTCTTTGACCAGTAATGCAACTCCTCCACCCCTTTTACCTCCCTCTCTATCCCGCCTGAAGCATCGGTATCCTGGGATATTTAGTTGCCAATCATGCCCTTCCCTTAACCAAATCTCAGTAATAGCAATAACATCATACTCCCAGGTACTAATCCAAGCCCTAAGTTCATCTGACTTACCTACTACACTTCTTGCATTAAAACAAATACACCTCAGACCACCAGGCCCTTTGCTTTCATCATCTGCTCCCTGCCTACTCTTTCCCTTAGTCATGCTGACTTCATTATCTAGTTCCTTACAGGCTTTAGTTACTGCCTCCTTACTCTCTACTGACCTCTTTTGGTTCCCATCCCCCTGCCACATTAGTTTAAACCCTCTCCAACAGCGTTAGCAAAAGCACCCCCAAGGACATTGGTTCCAGTCCGGCCCAGGTGTAGACCGTCCAATTTGCAATAGTCCCACCTCCCCCAGAACCGGTCCCAATGTCCCAAAAATCTGAACCCCTCCCTCCTGCACCATCTCTCAAGCCACGCATATCCTGCTGTATTTTCTGACAATCCTCATCATTATCTGCAACTCCGCCAACTTTTGTGTTGTCCGCAAACTTACTAATCAGACCAGCTACATTTTCCTCCAAATCATTTACATATACTACAAACAGCAAACGTCCCAGCACTGATCCTTGCGGAACACCACTAGTCACATTCCTCCATTCAGAAAAAAAACCCATCCACTGATACCCTCTGTCTTCTATGACCGAGCCACTTCAGTATCCATCTTGCCAGCTCACCGCTGATCCCGTGTGACTTCACGTTTTGTACCAGTCTGCCATGCGGGACCTTGTCAGAGGCCTTACTAAAGTCCATATAGATATCATCCACTGCCCTTCCCTCATCAATCATCTTCGTCACGTCCTCAAAAAACTGAATCAAATTCGTAAGACACGGTCTCCCCTTCACAAGACTATGCTGCCTCTCGCTAATAAGTTCGTTTGTTTCCAAATGGGAGCAAATCCTGTCCTGAAGACTCCTCTCTAATAATTTCCCTACCACTGACGTAAGGCTCACCGGCCTTACAGTGTCCCAGGGTCTGTAACAGGACCAACAAATGGAGCAGAGGCTGCAGAGAGGGGAAGCTCTGTAAAGTTAGAGGAGGAGGGGTTTCTGCCTTACCCACCCTGGGTTTACCAAGAGCACTTTTCCTATGTACACCTAACCCAGGAGCAGTGTGTGAGGTAATTCTGATTCAATTCAATTAGGAGGTGGTCACAGAGCTGTGTCACCTCATGCAACATGACCTGGAGCCTCACACCAGAGTGAGGACGGAGTTGTCTGTGGCTGTTAAGGTCACAGTTTCAGTGAACTTCCATGTATCTGAATATTTCCAGGCAGGAGCAGGAGACATATCAAACAGAGAGTCATAGAGAGTGATAGATATATTTATGGCACAGAAGAAGGCCATTGGGCCCCTCGGTGCCCGCTCCCTGTGGAACAATCCAGTCAGTCCCACTCTCCCAGTCAGTCCCCGTATCCCTGCAAGATCATCTCCTTCGAGTGTCCATCCAGTATCCTTTTGAAGTCATTGTCTCTAATGATGAAGACCAAGATCTGATATGCTTCACTAAACTCTCTCCTAATATGTCCTGCCAACTTCAAATATCAATGCATATGCAGCCCCAGGTCGCTCTGTCCCTGCACAATCTTTAGAACTGTGTCATTAAGTCTATATTACCTTCCTATTCCTTCTGACAAAATACATCACCTCACACTCCGTTGTATGAAATTCCACCTGCCACTTCTCTGTCCATTCTGCTAGCCTATTTATATCCTGCTACGGGTGGTTTGCAACATCCTCAATGTTTACCACACCTCCAAGATTGGTATCATAAGAAATTTTTGAAATTCTACTCTGTATTCCAAGATCCATGTAACTTATATATAGCAAAAAAACAAGTAGTGGTCCTAAGCACTGACCCTTGGGGAACATCACTGTCTACCATCCTCCAGTCTGAAAAACAACCATTTAACACATTTCTCTTTTTTATGTCCATTGGTCAATTTTTGATCCAAATGGATACTTTTCCATGAGGTTCAATTTTGTTAACCAAGCTTCTGTGTGGTTCTTCGTCAAATAATTTCATACAATCCACGTAGACAACATCCACCACATTCCCTTCATCAACCTTCTCTGATTTTCTAAATAAATTCAATTAGTTCATCAAGCATGATATGCCTTTTAGAAATCCGTGCTGACAATCCTTAATTAACTCAAACCTCTCAAAGTGTGTGTTGTCCTTTTCCCCTGATTATTGCTTCTAAAACGGTCCTCACAACTGATGTTAAACTAACTGGCCAGTAGTTACTAGGCCTGTGTGTTGTCCATTGATAATTCTGGGAGGTGAGGGTGACCATCTATGTCATCAATTTCTCCCTCAGCAGGGAGAAGCAGGATGAGAGATTCCGTGGCTTTGTCAGGATAGCGGGATTCCTGATGGTGTCGGTGGCTCTGCGGGGACCCCATGTCAACCCCTGGGTTGAGGTACAGGAACTGAAAGAACTTTCACTCCATTAATGTACAGTTGGTGTGTTAGCATGGCCAGTCCGTCATGTTGGTGAATGTCCACTATCCTGGCAGCAGCCACCATACCTTCATTCTGAAGCAGCCAGCCGGTCCCAACACATCGGGGCTCCATGAAGAACCAGAATGTGGCTCCTTGGAGATGAATGAAACCCCTCTAGACACAGCCCATGTTTCCACAACCCCAAACCACCTCCCACCGTCAACCGTTAGTTACGCAATTAACATGTGTATAATGTGAGCAATGGAGTCGCCAGGAACATGGTGGAACAGACCATTGGTGTGATGAAGCAATGCTTCCGATGTCTGAACCGCTCGGGGAGAGCCCTCCAGTACACACTGGAGCAGGTGTCTGAGTTCATGGTGTTCTGCTGCACCCTTCATATCATCACCATCATGAGGACACAGGCATTGGCACCAGGAATCCGGAGGCCACCTCAGGAGGGGATGGGTGGGAAGATATTTCCTCGATGCCTTGGACCCGGACAGGCTGTCGGAGAGTCCCTGCTAAGATTCCAGTTCCCATAGGACAACTTCCCTTTCCAGCCATGAATTCCCCATTCTCCACCATTACACCCATCTGAGACGCCCCATCACAGTGTCACCTTGGTCAGCATCCTGTAATAAGAACATCAGAGAATTATTACAGCACAGGAGGACCAATTCAGCCTTTCGTATCTGCACTGGCTCTCCGAAAGAGTAATTCACCGAATGCCGTTCCCTGCCTTCTTCCTGTAATCCTGAACATTCTTCCTTTTCATATAACAATCTAATCAGCTTTAATTGAACCTGCCTCCACCACACTCTCAGGCAGTGCATTCCAGACTCTAACCACACACTGTGTGAAAAAATATTTTCCTCAGGTCGTCTTTGCTTCTTTTACCCATGACTTTAAATCTGTGCCCCCTCGTTCTCGATCCTTTCACGAGTGGGAACTGTTTCTCTCTATCTACTCTGTCCAGACACCTCATGATTTTTGAAACCTCTAATAAATCACCTCTCAGCCTTCTCCGAGAAAAACAGTCCGAACTTCTCAAATCTACCTTCATAACTGAAATTCCTCATCCTGGGAATAATTCTGGTGAATCTTTTCTGCACTCTCTCTAATGCCCTCACGTCTTTCCTCAAGTGTGGCACCCAGAACTGGACGCAATACCACAGCTGAAGCTGAAATAGTGTCTTATATAAGTTCAATATAACTTCCTTGCTCTTGTACTCTCTGCCGCTATTAATAAAGCCCAGGATACTGTAAGCTTTATTAAACACTTTCTCAACCTGTTCTGCCGCATTCAATGACTTCTGCACATATACACACAGGTTCCTCTGCTCCTGCACACCCTATAGAATTGTATATTGTCACCCCATGTTCTTCCTACCAACATGAATCACTTCATATTTCTCAGTATTGAACTTCATCTGCCACCTCTCTGTCCATTCCAGCAACTTGTGTGTGTCCTTTTGAAGTTCTACACTATCCTACACTTTGTTTCCTGTCACTCAGCTAATTTTGTATCTATGTTGCTACTGTCCCTTTTATTCCATGAGCTACAAGTTTGCTCACAGGTCTTTTGTGTGGCATTGTATCAAAAGGTTTTTGCATGCAGGGAATAGTTAAATGTCTGGAATGCACAGCTTGAGAATGGTGGAGGCAGGTTCATTTGAAACTGAATAGACCGTTATGTGAAAATCAAACTCAATACCACATCAACAGAATTGCCCTCATCAACTCTCTCTGATACCACCTCAAACATCTCCAGCAAATTAGTTAAACATGATGTTCTCTCAAGAAGTCCATGCTGGCTTGTTTAATTAACTTGCATTTGTCCATGTGACTATTAGCTTTGTCCAAGATTATTTATTTCTAGAAGTTTTCCCACCACCGAAGTTTAACTGACAGGCCTGTAGTTGCTGGCTTTATCTTTACACCCTTTTTTGAACAAGGGTGTAACGTTTACAATTCTCCAGTCCTCTGGCATCACCGCCAAGTCTAAGAAAGACTGACAAATTACGTCCAGTGCCTCTGCGATTTCCACCCTCACTTCCCTCGGTATCCTTGGATGCATCTCATCTTATCCTGGTGCTTTATTCAATTTAAGTACAGACAGCCTATCTAATACTTCCTCTTTATCAATTTTAAACCCCACTCGTGTCTGAATTACCTCCTCTTTCAACATTGCCTGGGTTGCATCTTAGAATCATAGACAGTTTATGGCACAGAGAGAGACCACTTGGCCCATCGTGTCTATGCTGTCCAAAAAACGATCCATCCATTCCAATCCTACCTTCCAGCATTTGATAGATTACAGCACTTGAGGTGCATATCCAGACACCTTGTGAATGAGTTGTGGGTTTCTGCCTCAACTACCCTTTCAGAAAGTGAGTTCCAGGCTCCCACCACCCGCTGGGTGAAAAATAAAATCCGCAGCTCCCTTTTAATCTTTCTACCAATCACTTTAAGTCCATGCCCCCTCGTCACTGACATCTTTGCTAAGGTGAATAGACCCTTCACCTCCACTCTATCCAGGCCCCTCCCGGTTTTGTACATTTCAATCAGATTTCCCCTCAGCCTTCTCTATTCCAAGAAGAACAACCCCAGCCTGTCCAATCTTTACTCAGAGCTGCATTTTTCCAGTCCAGGCAACATCCTCGTAAATCTCCTGTGTACCCTCTCTAGTGCAATTACATCCTTTCTGTAATGAGGTGAGCAGAACTGCACACAGTACTCAAGTTGTGTCCTAACCAATGAGTTATACCATTCTAGCATAACCTCCCTGCTCGTATATTCTATACCTCGGCTAATAAAGGAAAGGATTCCATATCTTCTTCCTTGGTAAAGACAGGTGGAAATTATTCATTTATTACCTCAGCTATATCCTCTGCCTCCATGTGCAAATCCCCTTTATGGTCCGGTGTCGGCCCCATTGTTCCTTTTACTACCCTTTTACTATTTAGATCCCAATAGAAAACTTTGGGATTTCCTTCAATGCTCGCCTCTTTTCATGCTCACTCTTTGCTTCTCTTATTTGCTTTTTCACTTCCCCACTGGACCTTCGATGTTCTGCCTGCTTCTCAATAGTATTTTCTACCTGATGTCTGTTATATCAGACATAAACTTGTCAACTTTTCGTGCGGCCTTCAAAGATCTGTCTGAATACACACCAAGTCTCTCTGTTCCTGTCTCCTCATTTAAACAATACCCATTTGTTTCTGTTGCCTTCCCTTGCACTTCCTACCCAAATGTTTCACTTCACACTTCACTGTGTTAAATTATATTTGCCATCCGCCAGCCCATTTCACCAGTCAGTCTCTGTCCTCCTGAAGTCTGTTACTATCCTTCTCACTGTTTATTAACATTTTTGACTTTCCCGCCATGTGAAAACTAGGACACAATCCCCTCTGTACACAAGCCCATTGCATTAACATGCAGCAACAGTGACCCTGGGGAACCCCACTGTGTACTTCCCTCCAGACTGAACAATAACCATTCTCCATTACTCTCCACTTTCTGTCACTGTGCTAATTTCCCACATGCTGACATTGAAAATAAAAGAACAGACTTCCATTTATGAAACGCCTTTCATGACCACTGCATGTCCCAAAGTGATTTACAACCAATGAATACTTCTTAAAGCGAAGTCACTCTTGTAATGTAAGAAACAGGCAGACTATTTCTGCACAGCAAGCTCCCAAGAGCAGCAATGTGATAATGATCAGATCTGTTTTTGTGATGTTGATTTAAGGATAAATATTGACCAGGACACCGGTAATAATTCCCCTGCTCTGCTTCTACATAGTGCGATGGGATATTTAATGTCCACCTGAGTGTGCAGACTGCAACTTGGTTTAAAGTTTCATTCGATAGACTGTACCTCTGACACTGCAACACTCCCTCAGTACTGCACTGCAGTGTCAGCATTGATTCTTCTGATCAAGTCCTGCAGTGACACTTGATCCTAGAAGCTTGTGACTGAAAGGGGAGAGAGTTACAAACTGAACCACAGCTGATATTGGTCCTTTTATCCCATGTGTTTCTAATTTGGTAACACGGTTTTTATGTGGTACTTTATCAAACTCCTTGTGAAAGGATAGGAATATTGTGAAAGTCCAGGTGGGAACCATTATAGATTCAAAGAATAGCACAGACATAATGAGGTCATTCGGCCCATCAAGTCTGTGCTGTCCCTTTCAAAGAGCAATCCAGTTAGTCCCACTCCCTGGCTCTTTCACTATATCCTTGCATTTTTTCTCCTTCAGATATTTATCCAATTCCCTTTTGGGATCTACTATTGAATCTGTATCCATCAGTCTATCAGACATTGCATTCCAAATCCAAACCACTCAGAAACAAAAATCCTCATATCTGCTTCTTTTACCAATCGCCTTAAATCTGTGTCTCTTGGACATTGGAAATAGTTTCTCTTTATTTAATTTATCTAAATCCTTCCGAATGTTAAACACCTCAATCAAATCTCCTCTGAAAGTTCTTTGCTCTAAGCAGAACAACCCCAGCTACATAACTGTAATTCCTCATACCCTGTCAAATTCTAGCAAAACAGTTCTGTACCCTCTCCGAAGGCTTCATGTCCTCCCTGAAGTGTGGTTCCCAGTATTCGACACAAGACTCCAGGTGCAGCTGAACTAGTATTTTATATATGTTTCACATAATGTCCTTGCTTTTGTTCTTTTTGCCTCTATTTATAAACCCTAGGATCCCATACATTTATGAACTGTCAAGTTAACCTTTCCTGCCACCTTCAAAGATTTGTGTACAAATCCCAGGTGTCTCTGTTATTTCACCATCTTTATAGTTGTACCATTTAACTTGTATTGTCTCTCCTCATTCATCATTTCAAAATGTATTACCTCACACATCTGCAATGTCAATTAAATATCGAGAAGATTGAAGCCATTGCTTTCTGTCTCTGCTCCAAACATTTCCTAGTTACACACTCCATCCCTCTCCTTTGTAAATGTTTGAGACTAAGCCAAACTGCTCACAGACTTAGTTACATAGTTAACCCTGAGATGCCTTGAGATGAGCTTCCTGCCAAATATTCACACCATCAGTAAAACGGCCTATCTCCACCCCCCGTGGAGTTGCTTTGCTGATTAAAGAGTAAATGAACGCAATAGTGAGGCAGGATATTAGCTCTGACGATGCCGAATATGTATGGGTCGAGCTGAGAAACACTCAGGGGCAGAAAACGTTAGTGGGGGTTGTATATAGACCCCCAGACTGTAGTGCTGAATTTGGGAATGGCATTGAACAGGAAATTAGAGACGCATGCGATAAAGGAACATCTGTAATTATGGGTTTCTTGAATCTGCATATAGATTGGGCAAATCAAATTGGTCAGAATACATTGTGGAGGAATTCCTGGAGAATATACGGGATGGTTTTCGGGGCCAATTCTTTGAGGAACCAACTGGAGAACAGGCTATCCTAGACTGGTTAGTGTAGAATGAGAGAGGAATAATTGACAAGCTAGTTGTGCGAGATCCCTCGGGATGAGCGACCATAATATGATAGAATTCTTCATCGCAATGGAGAGTGACCTAATTGATTCTGAGACGAGAGTCGTGAATCTTAATAAAGTAAGCTACAAAGGTATGAGGCATAAGTTGTCGATCATACATTGACAACTTAAAGAGATGATGGTGGAAAGGCAATGGCAAACATTCAAAGAGCACATTGATGAACTGCCACAATTGTTTACTCCTGTCTGGCGCAAAAGTAAAACGGAAAAGGCAGCCAAATCATGGCATTCTAGGATAATTAGATATAGCATTAGATCCAAGGAAGAGGCAAATAAATTTCCCAGAAAAAAACAACAGACCTGAGGATTGGGAGCAGTTTAAAATTCAGCAAAGGAGCACCAAGGGATTGATTGAGAAGGGGAAAATGGAGCTCGAGAGGAAGCTTGCAGGGAACATAAAAACTGACTGTAAACGTATCTATAGGTATGTGAAGCGGAAAAAATTGGTGAAGCCAAATGTTGGTCCGTTACAGTCAGAAACAGGGAAATTTATTATGGAAAACAATTGAATGGCTGACCATTTAACTGAGAGAGGGGAATATGCAGCGACACCTGGGTGTTCTCGTACACCAGTCACTGAAGGTAAGCATGCAGATGCAACATTCGGTAGAAAAAGGCAAATGTTATGTTGACCTTCAAAGCGAGAGGATTCGAGTACAGGAGCAGGGATGTTTTGCTGCAATTATACAGGTGAGGCCGCACTTGTAATATTGTGTGTAGTTTTGGTCTCCTTATCGGAGGAAGGATGTTCTTGCTATAGAGGGAGTACAGTAGAGTTTTACCAGACTGATTCCTGGGATGGCGGGACTGATGTATGAGGAGTCATTGAGTCGGTTAGGACTATATTCACTGGAATTCAGAAGAGTGAGGAGGGATCTCATCGAAACCTATAAAATTCTGACATGACTGGTCAGGGTAGATGCAGGAAGGATGTTCCTGATGGTGGGGGAGTCCAGAGCCAGGGGTCATAGTCTAAGGATACGGGGTAAAACTTTCAAGGACTGAGATGAGGAGAAGTTTCTTCACCCAGAGAGGTGTAAGCCTGTGGAAATCTCTCATCACGCCCATATCCAAGGGGGATTGGAAGATTCTGGCCAGTGCCTCGGCTATTTCCACCATTCCCTCCCTCAGCGAACCTCATACATTCCATCCAGACTGGGTAAATGTTCAACTTTATTGTGGTACAAAAAGTGTTGGATTGAAAAGGGTTAACTGAATCTGTTTGTTCCGTGACTGTAATTAATGTCAGTCTCCATGGACCCTAATTGTGTTTTCCATCTTCTATTAATAAGGGGCTTCTTTCAATGTGTTATTCCATAGTGTCAGTGGGAACATCAGCTCCGGCACTTACAGAGATCAGCTGCTCCAGAGAGATAGAGAGAGGATAGGTTAGAATCTGAGAACAAAAGACTGGAATGTTACAACAATGGGTCAGAATCTGAGAACAATAGATTGGAATGTTACAACAATGGACAGGAGTTTATCCTCGGATCTTTACTCTCTTTCTACATATTATGATCGGATGTCATTAAACGATCGTATCTATTTCACATTGAGGATTATTCAATACATTTACTATCCCATTCTGGCTATTATTGGTGTCCCTGGTAAGTCTCTCTATCCAACTATTAATTCATTAAACCATGTTTAACTGCATTACTGCTCCTGTAATTTACTATGCCCTTCTTGCCGCTGTTATATGCCTGGTGAATATCTTCAGCTATTAGCTCTATAAACCATTGTCAACTGTATTACAGTGCTTGTCATTTACTCTCTCTGCTACTGTTGCTGTCTCTGTTTCAGGCTAGGAGATCTGTAAACCCTGTTTCACTGAAATACTGTTCTGTAATGTAAGTTTTGGGAAGACTGAAGCCAGTGTCATTGGTCTCCATCTCAAACTCCATCCTCTATCTGGGAAGCACATACTCCACCCTTCCCAATATCTGAGCTTGAACCAGACTGTTTACAACTTCTGTGTTACATTTAAGCTTGAGCTGAGTTCATCTCCATATTCTCTCCAAAACCAAGTGTGCCTACTACCACCTCTGTGAAATCACCCATCTCCATTTCTGCCTCAGCCCATCTGCTGCATAAACCCTCATCCGTGTCACCGTTAAATCCACACTTGACTATTCCAATTCTATCCTGGTCACCCTCCCAGTTATAAACCACCATAAACCACAGCCCATCCAGAACTCTGCTGCCTGTATCCTAACTCACACCAAATCCTGATCACCCATCACCGCTGTGCTCACTGATCTCCATTAGCTCCCAGTCTGGCAGCACCTTAATTTTAATATTCTCATTCTTGTGCTTGAATCTCTCCATGGCCTCACCCTTCCATTTATTCACTTTCCCCTGTCCATTTCACATATTCCTGCAAACTTTCGACTTCACTCTTTTTGCAGTTCTCCTTGTAAAGTGAATTTATTGCCCTCTGTATCTGTCCCGAGCCACGCTTTTAGACTCTGCATCATGGCTGCTGCTGACGGTACAGAATTGGGATCCATAAAGAGATGTGAATCGCACAGCTGGTCACTTCCGGTGCAGTCTGCACAATGTCCCACGCTGGGCGGGGCTCCAGCCCAGTCGCATCATCTATGTGCTGTTCGCGTGGTCTTCACAGCAGGGCACTTCTACTGTGGCCTGCACAGTGTCCCAAACTGGGCAGTGCTCTCGCTCAATTGTACCTTGTATGTGTTGTTCCTTTGAGGGTGGATTTGAATGTGATGTCAATGTACCATAGCAGCAGCTTTGATGTACTTCTTTGAAACTTGGTCTGTGCATGTCCACTGACCGCCTGTGGTAGTCACTCTCAGCTGAAGATTCATTCAGCAGCACGAGGAACCCCTCCAGTGTTATTTAAAAGGACCAGCATCCAACATACAGGTGAGAGGCTTTTGACTTACTTCTGCTTCTGTAAAGTTAGTGGAGGTGCTGTGGATGGTTTTCTGGAGGTTGTGTTGTGAACTGCTGCAGACATACAGGGAGGACAGAGGATTTGGTGACCCAACTCTGGACGAGGTATGGGGACTGTAGGTACAGTGTCTCTGGGTCTGTAACATGACCAACAAATGGAGCAGAGGCAGCAGAGCGGGGAAACTCTGTAAATAGAGAGGAGACGGGGTCCTACCCACCCCGGGTTTTCTAAGAGCACTTTTCCTACCTACACCTAAACCAGGAGGTGACTCTGATTCAATAAGGAGGTGGTCACAGAGCACTGTTACTTCCTGTAACACAACCTGGAGCCTCACACCAGGGTGAGGACGGAGCTGTCAGTGGCAGTTAAGGTCACAGATTCATTGACCTTCTGTGTATCTGGATCGTTCCTGGCTAGAGCAGTAGACATATCCAACATTGAGTCACAGAGAGTGATAGAGACATTTACAAGACAGAAGGAGGCCATGCGGCTCCTCCATGCCAGCTCTCTGTTGAACAATCCAGTCAGTCCCACTCCCCCGCTCAATCCCCGTATCCCTGCAAGTTCATTTCCTTCAGGTGTCCATCCAGTTTCCTTTTGAAATCATTGATTGTCTTGGCTTCCACCACCCTCATGGGCAGTGAGTTCCAGCTCATTACCATCCACTGTGTAAAAAGGTTCTTCCTCATATTCCCCCTGCATCTCTTACCCAAAACCTTCCATCTGTGTCCCCTAGTCCGTGTTTCATCAGTTAATGGAAATAGTTTTTCCTTGTCTATCTTATCTAAGTCTATCATAATCTTGTACACCTCTATCAAATCTCTCTCAATCTCCTTTGCACCAGGGAGAACAACTCCATCTTCTCCAAACTCACTTTGTAACTAAACTCCCATCCCTGGAATCATTCTGGTAAATCTCTTCTGCACCCTCTCAGGGACTTTCACATCCTTCCTCCAGTGTGGTGACCGGAACTGGACACAGTTCTCTAGTTGGTGTCTAACCAAAGCTTTATGAATGTTCTGCATAACTTCCCTTATTTTGTATCTTTGCCTCTAATGATGAAGCCCAAGATCTGATATGATTTGCTAAACACCCTCCTAATATGTCCTGGCACCTTCAAAAATCAATGCATATGGAGCCCCAGGTCCCTCTGTTTCGGCACAGTCTTTAGAACTGTGTCATTAAGTCTATATTGCCTTCCTATTCCTTCTGACAAAATGGATCATCTCACACTCCTCTTTATTAAATTCTACCTGCCACTTCTCTTTCTATTCTGCTAACCTATCTATATCATGTTGCAGGTGGTTTGTGACATCCTCCCTGTTTACCACACCTACAAGATTGCAATCATCAGAAAAAATGTAAATTCTACTCATTATTCCAAAATCCATGTCATTTATATGTAGCAAAGAAAAAGCACAGTGTTCCTCGCACTGACCATTGGGGAACTTCACTGTCTACCATCCTCCAGTCTGAAAAACATCCATTTAACACGTTTCTCTTTTCTCTGTCATTTGGACAATTTTTGATCCTATTCGATGCTATTTCTGTGCTTCAATTTTGTTAACCAAGCTTGTCTGTGGTTGTTCATCAAATAATTTCATAAAATCCATGCATACAACATCCAACACATTCCCTTCATCAACCTTCTCAGATTATCAAAATAAATTCAATTAGCTCAGTCAAGCAAGATCTGCCTTTTAAAAATCTGTGCTGATAATCCTTAAATAACTCAAACCTCGCCAAGTGTGTGTTGATTTTTCCCCTGATTATTGTTTCGAAAACATTACTCACCACTGATGTTAAACTAACTGACCAGTAGATGCTAGGCCTGTGTGTTGTACATTGATAATTCTGGGAGGTAAGGGTGAACATCTGTGTCATCATTTTCTCCCTCAGCAGGGAGAAGCAGGATGAGAGATCCCGTGGCTTTGTCAGGAGAGCGGGATTCCTGATGGTGTAGGTGTCTGCGCGGGGCCCCCATGTCAAGGGGGAGAGGTACAGGAACTGAAAGAACTCTCACTCCATGAATGTGTGTGTGAGCATGCCCAGTAAATCATGTTGGTGAATGCCCACTATCCTGGCAGCAGCAAGGATACCTTCATTCTGAATCAGTCAGCCGGTCCCAATACTCTGGGGCTCCTTGCAGAACCAGAATGTGGCTTCTCGGAGGCAAAGGAAACCCCTCTAGACACAGCTCATGTTTCTACACCCCCAAAACACATCCCACACCAACCAACCTCACAAAATTACCATGTGTATAATGTGAGCAATGGAATCGCCAGGAACATGGTGGAACAGACCATCGGTGTGATGAAGCAATGCTTCCGATGTCTGAACCGCTCAGGGGGATCCCTCCAGTACACACTGGAGCAGGTGTCCAAGTTCATGGTGTTCTACTGCACCCTTCATATCATCACCATCATGAGGACACAGGCATTGGCACCAGGAATCCGGAGGCTACCTCAGGAGGAGGAGGCAGGGAGGATATTTCCTGGATGCCTTCCAGCCGGACAGGTGGTCGGAGAGTCCCTGCTAAGATTTCGGTTCCCATAGGACAACTTCTCTTTCCCTCCATGGATCCCCCATTCTCCACCATTACAACCATCTGAGATGCCCCATCACAGTGTTATTACATCACAGAAGGAACTATTCAGCCCTTCCTGTCTGCACCGCCTCTCTGAATGAGCAATTCACCTAATCCCATTCCCTGTTTTCTTCCCGTAACCCTGCACATCCTTCCTTCTCATATACCAGTTTATTCAGCTTTAGCATGTTCATAGATGTGCTCACCACACTGTTGAAGAGCATGCAGGGAGAGAGGGAATGCGTGATCAGCAGGCATTCAAAAATTATCAGGCAGGTCGTGCCGAAGACCCCTGAGTGCATCTCACTCTCCAACAGGTATTCAGTTCTGAATACTGAGGGAAGTGATGATTCTCCTGGGGAGAGCAGCCACAGCAAGTCCATGGCACCACGGGTGGCTCAGCTGCAGAGCGGGATACAGGGATGACTGGAAGAGCCATAGTGATAGGTGAGTCAATAGTCAGGTCAACAGACAGGCGTTTCTGTGGCCACAGACGTGAATCCAGGATGGTGTGCTGCCTCCCTGGTACCAGGGTCAAGGATCTCACTCAGTGACTGCAGAGCCTCTTGAAGGAGGAGGGAAACAGCCAGAAGTCGTGGTCCACATAGGAACCAACTACAGAGGTAGAAAGAGGGATGTGGTCTTGCAGTCAGAATTTAGGGAGCTAGGGAAGAAATTAGCAAGCAGGACATCAAACATAGTCAAAATGTAGAATTCTCCAGATTACTCCCAGTGCCAGGTGCAACTGAGTATAGAAATAGAAAGATAAGACAGAAGAATGTGTGGCTGGAAAGATGGTGCAGGAGGGAGAGATTCATATTCCTGGGACACTGGGACCGGCTCTGGGGGAGATGGGACCTTTACAGGCCGGACGGGTTGCACGTGAACAGAGCCAGGACTGGGTTCCTTGCGGAATGTTTTGCTCGTACCGTTGGGGAGGGTTTAAACTAGTTTAGCAGGGAGGTGGGGGACCTGAGGGTAGACTTAGCTGGGACAAAATCAGAAATGAAAATGGAAGGTGGCAAATTAATGGATGAGTCTTGAAGACAGAGGAAATGAGGGTGAGAAAATGAAAAAAAGGTTTGGCAGTGCTCAGGGGTATCTATTTCAATGTATGGAGTGCTGCAAATAAAGCAGATGAGCTGAGGGCAAAGATAGACATGTGGCAGTATGATATCATAGTTATTACAGAAACATGGCTTAAGGAGGGACAGGAATGGCAGCTCAACGTTCCTGGTTACCGGGTTTTCAGATGCAATCGGGAGGGGGTTAAGAAATGAGGGGATTGGCAATTCTGGTCAAGGAATCTTTTGCAGCTGTGAGGAGGGATGATATGTTGGAAGATTCATCAAGTGAGGCCATATGGATTGAGCTAAGGAACCAAAAAGGGGCAATCTCACTGCTGGGAGAGTGATCTCGACAGCCAAATAGTCAGAGGGAGATAGAGGAGCAGATAAGTAGGCAAGTCTCTGAGATGTGCAAGAACAATAGGGCAGGAATAGTAGGGTATTTTAATCACCACGATGTTAACGAGGATAGTTTTAGTATGAAAAGAATTGAGGGAGCAGATTTCTTGAGGTGCATTCAGGACAACATTTTTGTCCAGCATGCAGAAAGTCCAACAGGAGAGGGTGCAGTTTTAGACTTTGTTTTAGGAAATGACGATGGGCAGGTGTATGGAGTGTCAGGGGAGAGCATTTTGGTGGGAGTGATCATAATTCAGTCAGTTATAACATAACTATGGAAACGTACAGACATAGAATAGGAGTTAGAGTTCTCAATTGGGGCAAGGCCAATTTTACTAAACCGAGGAGCGAAAGTGGACTTGAAACAGCGACTTGAAGGTAAATCAGTCTCAGAGCACTGGGAGGCATTCAAAGTGGAGATTCAAGGGGATCAGGGTAAACATGTTCCCACAAAGGAAAAGATTGAGGCGGCCAAATCTAGAGTCCCATGGATGTCAAGGATCCTACATGGTAAGATAAGACAGAAAAGGAAAGCATATATCCGACACTGAGAAATCAATACTGCAGAAAGTTGAGAGGAGATTAGAAAGTTGAAACACGAAAGAGGTGAGTTTATTATACTTAACAATATAAAACACATCCACACGAGAATCACACAGAAATAGATTACAGAGTGAGAAGTAAATTTATGGTTGAATTGGAGTCCAGAATAAATATAAAAATAAAATACCCATTCTGTGAGGTTGGACGATTCGGAGGTCTTCTGGCTGAAGTTGTATTCTTGAAGTCTTTGGCTATTGGAAGTGTCCTTTGTGGCTGGCCCACATGGCTCAGAGATTTCTTGGAGGCAGACTTGTAGGTGTCTTCCTTTCCCTGATGTCTCTGTCTGTAGTAATCTATAGACCTGGAGGGACCGCAGTCGGATGTGGTTTTCAAACTTGCGATGTTATCTGAAGAGAGAGAAGGGACACAACCCTTCTGCTTCTGCACAATTTGAACCACTGGCTTGTCTGTCTTTGTCCAGCAGAAACTAACAGCTTTCACAGAGATGGGCAGAAGGTCTCATGACTGCCTCACTGTATTCTCTAGACCCTTATAATGAGATTCAAGGTTGGAAACTTCTATCTCCCCAGGGTTCAGGATACCAGTACTTACACTTGGAGGAGTTTGCTCTTTCAAAGTCAGTGTGTCAGGGTGGCCTTGTATGCCATGTTAATGATTGTAAGCTTAGGTAATTCAATCGCTAGAACAAGCCAGTGATTTGGGTCCAGGCTCATCAGACGTGTCTCCTGTTGTAGGCCTTGGAATGTGAAAAAGTATTTCAGATGCCAATTGCGGTGGCCATCTTGGCTGCCTGTTTTTTCGAGTTTAACTGTCGGATTTTTCCATTAAATATTTAGTGTAAGTTTCCAATCTATGAATTAAAATTCATCATTTGGCATAATGTGTTATCTTGACACTGCAAATGTGATAATAGGAGCATTTCATTGCAGAATTGTGGGAAGAAATAGACGGAAACACACATTTATTCCCACTAATCACTTCTCAAATTCACACATTAACCTTAGAATTACTGCAGCTGAGATTTTCTGTTACAGTTGTGCTGATTTAATTGTGTTGGAGGTTTTTTTCTGGGATGGTTATGTGTCGGGTTCGACCCTGGACAATGCATCAACAGCTACTATATATTTTTTTATCTCTCCTGCAATGAAGCTTTAACCATTCAGGTTCCTGCACCTTGATAATCTTTCTCCCTAAACGGACAGTAAGTAATAACATGTTTCTTTAACCCCAGTGAGGTGTCTGAGATTTCCTCTGGGCCTTTGTTCTTGCTGAGTACTGCTTTGAAATTGTTGGGTTTGATTAGATTTGGGTTTGGGACCTGATCATTGGGTTCTTCAGTGGGTAGATCCACACTGACCTTACTTTTCGCTTTCTGGTGAGGTACACAAGTGCTGTTTACTTGAGGGTATTTTCCCTTCACTTTTCCCTTTACTATGGGGAGGATCTTTTTTTCTAATCTGCCCTTTATCCTCTGGGATATTAGTGCTCGCAGATGTCTGTCCAGCTTTCACTGCATTCTCCTGCGGCACTTCGACTAAGTAAGGCATCTCACTCACCATTGGCATGCATTTTTGGGAACTTTCCTTGTCCTTGCATGTTTATGTAAATGCTGTTAGCAGCCTTTTTAGGGTGCCTCTTGGATCTGTATTTAAGGAGGAGAGTGTGGGGATGTATTTATCTAACATTTCAGGGTTCACTGATCGGAGAATAGGAAATTCCAGTTGGTGTTCCTCCTGGCCCTCCTCTAACCTGTCCTCACGATTCTTTTCAATCCTTCCCTCCTGACTGTCTGACAGATCTGTAGTTGTCTGTCCCCTCCACACCCTTTACTTTTTTTTTCCTTTGGTCTGGGGTGTCAATTAAATAATTTACCTGGCTATTCCTTTTGCCACTCGATATGGACCACTGAACCGGGATTTCAGGGGTTCTCCCTGCATTGTGAGTAGTAACAATACATGGTCTCTGTCCTGAAATGTTCTAACCTTGGCATTTCTTTATGTTTACATTTTCACAGCTGCTTGGGAGATCTTTAGTTGTTCCTGCGGCACTACACAGGCTCCCGTGAGCCACTCCCAGAGCATGGAAATGTAGTCTAACACGGAAGCCTCATTCCTCTGTCCCCAAAACTTCTCCTTGATTAATTTAATAGGAACACTCACCTCGTGTCCAAAAACTAATTCAAAGAGACTAAAGCCAGTGGAATCATTGGTTAAGTCCCTGATAGGCAACAGGAGAAATCCCAGCCCTATGTCCCAGTCATGGGGTTTCTCATAGCAGTATGGCCTGATCATTGTTTTTAGGGTCTGGTGGTACCGCTCCAAAGCCCCTTGTGACTGTGGTTGGTAAGCCTTGGACTTTAGCTGTGTTATGTCCAGATTACCCATGACCTTTTCAAAAGGATTAGACATAAAATGTTTGCCCTGGTCCATCTGGATCTCAGCAGGCAGCCCATATCGGGTATAGAATTGGGTTAGCCCCTCCACTACTACCTTGGCAGAGATAGTTCTTCCGGAGAATGATCTCTGGGAATCGGGTCACCACATCCATAATGGTGAGAAGATACTGGTAATCCCTCTATTGTTTTCAGTAGGTGTCCCACACAATCCACCAACACTCTGCTGAATGGTTCCTGTTGGAGAAATACAGATTATGCCAAAATTATTGAACAAATTCTCCGGACTCAGACTTTGAGAATAAACACTTTATTGCATGATATCATGGGGCGCACACCTTACCTAAAGGCTGTCCAGTGCCACTCCATTGAACAAAGGAAATCCACAACGGATATACAGTTACTCATTCCATCCCAGCTGGACATAATCCAATCATAACGGTTATTGATTACATACATTACACATATTACCAATTGGATTACTCATTAGGCATCATGTGGTTACGTGATCAGCTCGTGCAAGCCCCCTGATCATCTTGTGATGTTCCCAGACCCCCTTATCAACTATCCTTGAGTCTTCACAATGAATCCTTCTACCTTTATCAAGCTTGCATTCCTGATTGCTTCGTGCAGTCTGCAGTTACACAAAACTGCTGTCTTATGCACTGATATGGGGGCCCTCCTTGGTCAGGCTAATTGGCTGTGCTAAGCAGTACCTTGCTCAAGGCTGCAAGCTAACTAATTTGTCCCACAATGCCTTGGGTAAATACTCCATTCTGTAACAATATGTGGCTATACTTTCAACTTGTATATGAGTGTATAAATATATTCACTAGGATTATATTAATCTACTTACTCAAATAACAGTTCAGCATAACTGCTCCCACAGTTCCCCAAAAGCTGGTATGGGAATTAGGGGTGAAGGTTTTACTGCAGACTGAGGCTTCCCCACAACCTGGCATGTCTGACCAGTTTTGCAGAACTCTATCACATTTTTGTGGAGTTGTGGCCAGTCAGAATGCTGTCTTATGTCGGCTTCGATTTTTCATACACCGACATGTCCAGCCATTGGATGTTCGTGGGCCATTCTTAATATTTCTTTAAGGTACCTCAGCGGCACCACTATCTGGTGAACCACTGTCCTCTGTTCATCCGCAGGTCTGATGAGCAGGTTTACACTTCCTCATCAGCACCTCATTTTTTAAATAGTCGCACTCTGCAACTCCCTCTGCTTCAGTTTTTTTCAGTCGGGTCATCCATCTGCAGTGTCAGTTCAAGGGATTGTTTGGCCATTGACCGAGTCACCACACAATCAGGGAGAATGTCAGGGACCTTCTCCTGTAACTGCTCTTTCTCCCTGACCTCTTTTTATTTCTCGAGAACTACTGGGGAATCTGCACCTTTCCCCCTGTCAGATTATGACCTGGGAGTAGGTCGATCTATCCACCGGTAAACTAGGTACAATCTCCATGGTTAGCGGTCCTGAAACTAGGTCACACTCCAACTGCACCCGATATAAAAGTATGGGCATATACCATCTTCTGATACCATTCACTAACACTCTAGCATTCACTGCACGCTCGGAGGAAGGTCATGCCTTTTCCCAGCAAAAGGGATTGGGTCGCCCCTGTATCCCTCAGTATGACTATGGGCTTGCCTGCGTCATTGGAGGGGTATAGGGACACTTTTCCTTGGGATACAAATTCCAGGTAACTCTCGGTGATTTTGTTAAGTTTTCCCGCTCTCTCTGTGGTAGGTTTACTGGGTCTGACTGCCGCAGTTAGAGGCACAGTCTGATCTGCCGTGCTTTCCATTGGGGCCCGTTTTCCAGCACTGATCTGGTGGACTCTGATTAATCCTACAGGTTTTCCCCGTCATTTCCATCATTCAGCTCGACGGTGAGCGGCCTTATTACAGTGGAAACATACAGATCTTCGGCCATTACTCCTGGTCTCAGTACCGTCCTATTTGGCTTGAGGATGGGCCCCCGTGTGTCCAGCTTTTCCTTCTAGCCCATGGCTAGCCGGGATCCAATCATCCTCCTTTTATTCTCTGGTCTTCGGGGAGACAAGGGAAGTGTTTCCCTTTGGTGTTAAGGCCTTGTGTACAAGAGAAAATTCATCAGCCTGCAAAGCAACCAGCCTGGCTCTTTCAACCTCTTGCCCCTCTTTGTGGGTTTTAATGGGATGGAGAGCGAGTTTTTGAACTCCTCGAGAACGATCTGAGGTCTACATATGTGGGCTCTATCTTGAGTGTCAATATCTACTGGTCAAAAGAAAACATAAAAACAGACTGTAAAATCTTCTAGAGATACATAAAAAGGAAACGTTTGGTTAAGACAAATGTGGGTCCATTGCGGCAAAGTCAGGAGAATTTATAATGGGGAACAGAGAAACGGCAGAGAAGCGAAATGATTATCTTGTGTCTGTCCTAACTGAGGGAGATACAAGAAATCTCCCAGAATTAGAGATCCAAGGGACTCGGGAGAATGAGGACGTGAAGGAAATTAGTATTAGGAAGAAAGTTGCATTGGAGAAAATAATGGGGCTGAAGGTTGACAAGGCCCCAGGATATGATATCCTGCATCTCAGAGTGTTGAAAGAGGTAACTATGGAGATAGTGGGTGCATTGATGATCATCTTTCAAAATTCTATAGAGTCCAGAGCGGTTCCTGCAGATTGGAAGGTAGCAAATGTCACTCCACTATTAACGAAGGGAGGGAGAAAGAAAACCGGAAATTAAGGATCTGTTAGCCTTACATCAGTCGTTGGTAAAAATCTGGAATCTATTCCAAAGGATGTGATAAATGGACACTTGGATAATAATGATCTGATTGGGCATAGTCAACATGGATTTATGAATGGGAAATCATTCTTGACGAACCTGTTGGAGTTTTTATTGAGGATGTTACTATCCGAATTGGTAAAGGGGAGTCCGTGGACGTGGTATGCTTGGATTTTCCGAAGGCTTTCGATAAAGTATCCCACAAGAGATCGGTTAACAAAATTAAAGCACATGGAATAGGGGATAATATATGTGTATGCATTAAGGATTGGTTAACAGGCAGAAAGCAGAGAGTAGGAATAAATAGCGCATTCTTGCGTTAGCCAGCTGCGACTAGTGGGGTGCTGCATGGATCAATGCTTGGGCCCAAGCTGTTCACAACATATATCAATGATTTGGATATGAGGACAAACGTAATATTTCCAAGTTCACAGATGATACCAAAATAAGTGCGAATGCATGCTGTGAGGAAGATGCAAAGCGGTTTCAAGGGAATTTGGACAGACTTAGTGAGTGGGCAAGAACATGGCAGAGGCAATATAAAGTGGACAAATGTGAGGTTATCCACTTTGGTAGGAGGAACAGATGTGCAGAGCATTTCTTAAATGGTAAGAGATTGGAAAGTGTAGATGTACAAAGGGACCAGGGTATCCTTGTCAATAAGTCACTGAAAGCTAACATGCAGGTGCAGCAAGCAATTAGGAAGGCTAATGGTATGTTAGCCTTTATCACAAGAGGACTTGTGTACAGGAGTAGTGAAGTCTTGCTTCAATTGTATAGAACCTTGGTTTGACCACACCTGGAGTGCTGTGTGCAGTTTTGGTCCCCTTACCTTAGGAAGGATATTATTGCCGTAGAGGGAGTGCAACGAAGATTCACCAGACTTGTTCCTGGGATGGCGGGACTGTCCTGTGAAGAGAGAGTGGGGAAACTGGGCCTGTATTCTCTCATGTTTCAAAGACCGAGAGGTCATAGAACATAGAACAGTACAGCACAGTACAGGCCCTTCGACCCACGGTGTTGTGCCGAACCATTAACCTACTCAAGATCTAAGTAACTACCTATGCTTCATTCTACTATCGCCCATGTACCTAGCCAAGAGTCGCTTAAATGCCCCTAATGTATCTGCTTCTACTACCACCGCTGGCAGCGAATTCCACGCACCCACCATGACCTCATTGAAACCTACATAATACTGAAATGGCTAGACCGGGTAGATGCTGGTAAAATGTTTCCTCTGGTTGGGGAGTCTAGAACCAGCAGATACAATTTTAAAATAATAGAGAAGCCAGTTAGGACAGAGATGAGGGGAAATTTCTTTACTCAGAAGGTTGTGATCTTTGGAATTCTCTACCCCAGAGGGCTGTGGAATCTCAGTCATTGTGTATGTTTAAAGTGGAGATTGACAGTTTTCTAAATACCAGTGACATAATAGGATATGGGGATATTGTGGGAAAAAGGCATTGAAGTGGATGATCAGCCATTATGATATTGAATGGCGGGCCAGGCTCGATGGGCTGAATGTCCTACTCCAGCTCCTATGTTCCGAAGCTGCTTACCTCTTTCAAACTCGAGGTAAGTTTAGTCAAGCCGATTTCGAAGGGTTCAGAATTTCTGCTGGTACACCTCTGGTACTATCTCGTATGTACCCAGGATAGCATTTTTAGTCATCATAAATCTGATGAACTTTCATCTGGAAACAGTGAATAAACCTTTTCCTGTTAATTTATTTTGCAAAAACAGTGTCCTTCTCTCTGCGGGCTATTTCAGCTGCTTTGCAAGTTTTTCAAAAGTGACAAAAAATTCTGCCATCCTCCTCATTGAACTTTCTCATGAACTGGGAGATCTTTAAGAGCTCGGCGCATGGTCCTGATCTCGGGGTAGCTCCCTCACTAGCTGTGCCTTCACTGGGCGTATTGGGTCTTCTCTAGTTGTTTGAGCCACCTCAACTCCCTTTCTTCCTTCTCCTTCTGGAACACTCTTACTTTTTCCCTATCACTTTGCTCTTTCTCGCTCTCTCTGGAATTCTAATTCTAGTCTGTTCTGTTCTAGTTTTACCATAGCTGACATTACTCTATCTGTTAGTAATTCTAACCCTGTGTGAGTCTTCAGCTTCAAGTGAGAAATGGTTGCACACGGGTCTTAGGATTTCGGGTTTCCGAGCTTTTGGACGGAGAGTAACCCCTGACTGTCCAGCCACATTACTCAACTTTCCACAGATGCTGCCAGACCTGCTGAGTGAATCCAGCATTTCTTGTTTTTGTTTCAGATTTCCAGCATCCGCAGTATTTTGCTTTTAATTTGTTACTCAACTTTTCAACTGATAGGATGTTAACCTGTACCGAGTTACTTTACTCTGTATGTAACTCCTTTATTGCAAATGGAACTCCTTTATTCAAAAAGACAGGGAGACAGAAAGCAGGAAGCTCCAGGCTAGTTAGCTTTATATCTGTCTTGCAGAAAATGTGAGACGTTATTATTAAAGACGTAATAGCAGACACTTAGAAAAATCAGATAATCAGGCAGAGTCAACATGGTTTTCTGAAAAGGAAATCATGTTTAACAAAAGTTATTCGATTTCTTTGAAGAAGTAGCATGTGCTGTGGAGAAAGGGAACCAGATGGATGTACTGTACTTAGAGTTCAAGAATGCATTTGATAAGGTGTCACATCAAACGTTATTGCTCATGGTATAGGGGGTAACATATTGGCATGGATAGAAGAATTGCTAGCTCACAGGAAACAGAAGGTAGGCATAAATGGGTCATTTTCTGGTTGGCAAGGTGTAATGAGTGGTGTGACACAGGAATCAATGTTGGGGCCTCAACTTTTTACAATTTATAGAAATGACTTGGATGAATGGACCAAAGGTATAGTTGCTAAAATTGCTGATGACACAAAGTTAGGCAGTAAAGTAAGTTGTGAAGAGGACATCAGGAGGTTAAAAATGGAATATAGATAGGTGAAGTCAGTGGGCAAAGATCTGGCAAATGGAGTACAATGTGGAAAAATGTGAACTTGTCTATTTTGGCAGGAAGAATAAAAAAGAATCATATTATCTAAATGGTGAGAGATTGCAGAGCTCTGAGATGCAGAGGGATCTGGGTGTTCTACTGCATGAATCGCAAGAGGTTAGTATGCAGGTACAGCACGTTATTAGGAAAGCTAATAGAATGTTATCGATTATCATGAGGGGAATTGAATACAAAAGTAGGGAGATTATGCTTTAGCTGTACAGGGCATTGGTGAGAGCACATCTGGAGTACTGTGTACAGTGCTGGTCTCCTTATTTAAGGAATGATGTAACTGCATTGTAAGCAGTTCAGAAAAGGTTGACGAGACTAATACTTAGATTGGGTGGATTGTCTTAGGAGGAAGGATTGGACAGGCGAGGATTGTATCCGCTGCAGTTGAGAAGAGTAAGAGGCGACTTGACTGGAACATATACAATCATGAGGGGTCTTGACAGGGTGCATGTGGAAAAGGATGTTACCCATTGTGAGAGAATCTAGAGCTAGGGGTCACTATTTAAAAATAAGGAGTCGCCCATTTAAAACAGGAAAGAGGAGAATTTCTTTCTGTCAGAGGGTTGTGAGATTTTGAAATTCTCTTCCTCAAAAGGCAGTAGAAGCAGAGTCTTTAAATATTTTAAAGCAGAGGTAGATAGATTTTTGATAAACAAGGGGGTAACAGGTTATCAGAGGTAGGTGAGAAGTTAAAGTTGAGGTTAAAATCAGATTAGCGATGATCTTATTAAATGGCAAGGCAGGCTTGAGGGGCCGAGTGGCCTACTCCTGCTCTTAATTCGTATGTTCACGTGTTCGTTTGCGCTGGCTTCGGAGGGTACTGGCTTCGAATGTGGATATTTTAGTGCTCTAGCAGTGGAAAACACAATAAAACTGCTTTGAAATTTGTAATTGTTTTCTCAGGATCAGTTGTTTTTGCCACTTCTCTGGCCAAAGGAGGGGTACCAGAGGACTGGTGGATAGCGAATGTGGTACCATATTCAAGAAGGGTAGCAGGGATATACCAGGTAATTACTGGCCAGTGAGTCTAACATCAGTGGTTGGGAAACTATTGGAAAAAAATCTGAAGGACAGGATTAATCTCCACTTGGAGAGGCAGAGATTAATCAGGGATAGTCAGCATGGCTTTGTCAGGGGGAGATCGTGTCTAAAAAACTTGCTTGAATTTTCGAGGAGGTGACTAGATGTGTCAATGAGGATAAAGCAGTTCATGTAGTCTACATGAACCTCAGTAAGGCTTTTGATAACGTCCCGCATGGGAGATTGGTTAAGAAGGTAAGAGACCATGGGATCCAGGGTAATTTGGCAAATTGGATCCAAAATTGGCTTAGTGGCTAGAGGCAGAGGGTGATGGTTGAGCGCTGTTTTTGCGAGTGGAAGCCTGTGACCAGTGGTGTACCACCGGGATCGGTGCTGGGACCCTTGCTGTTTGTAGTATGCATCAATGATTTAGACGTGAATATAGGAGGCATGATCAGTAAGTTCGCAGATGACACGAAAATTGACGGTGTTGAAAATAGTGAGGAGGGAAGCCTTAGATAACAGGACGATATAGATGGGCTATTAAGATGGGCAAACAGTGGCAAATGGAATTTAATCCTGAGAAATGTGAGATGATGCATTTTGGGAGGAATAGCAGGGCAAGGGAATATACAATGCAAGGGAGGACCCCTGGAAGTACAGAGGGTCAGAAGGACCATGGTGTACTTGTCTATAGATTACTGAAAGCAGCAGTCCAAGGAGATAAGGTGGTTAGGAAGGCATATGGGACACGTGCCTTGATTGGCCAAGTTATAGAATGTAAGAGCAGGGAGGCTATGATGGAGCTGTATAAATCGCTAGTGAGGGCACAGCTGGAGTACTGTGTACACATCTGGTCACCACACTATAGGAAGGATGTGATTGCACTGGGGAGGCTGCAGAGGAGATTCACCAGGATGTTGCCTGGGCTGGAGAATTTCAGCTATGAAGAGAGACTGGATAGGCTAGAGTTGTTTTCCTTAGCGCAGAGATGGCTGACTGGGGACCTGACTGAGGTGCACAAAATTATAAGGACTGAGATAGGAAGAAACGTTTTCCCTTATCAGAAGTGTCAATAACTAGGGGGGCAAAGACTGAAATTAAGGGGCAGGAGATATAAAGAAAATTTGAGGAAAAATTATTTTCACCCAGAGGGTGGTTGGAATCTGGAACACATGCCTGAAGGGGTGAAGGTCAGGAAGCCTCACAACAACGTTTAAGATGTATTTAGATGAGCATTTGAAACGCCATACCGTACAAGATTACGGGCCAAGTGCTGGAAAATGGGATTAGAATAGATAGGCCTGATGGCGGGCGTGGACACGGTGGGCCAATGGGACAGTGTCTATGATGTGTCACCCTGTGACTCCAATTTCTCGTTTGTTGTTGGGTTATGGTCACTGGAACTTCCAGATGTCTGTCGAAAGCAGATGAGGATGGGTCCCAGTCTCCCCATTTGTCCTAGTGTTTATTTGATCACAACAAGGTTTATTCATTTTTAACAGTGGACGTGCTTAACACCTCAGTGATTGTTTGTTGTGATCGTGAAAGAACCAATCAGACAGGTTTTCTTGAGATTAAACTGGAAGTAAGTTTATTACATTTCAAAATTCTAATTGAATCCAAATAAAATAATTAAAATATACTGCATTCACGCAGACACTGACACGAGAACCACACACTAATAAATTAGAATGAGAAATAAATTGTGGTTGGATATGAATCCGGAATAATTCTTTAAAAAACAAGGTCTGTGAGGTTGGATGATTCTGTGGTCTGTGCGTTTGCCACCCTTAGTTATGAGTTTCATGTCATCTGAAAGACATGAAATTATGTTTTTCTTTACATAAAGGTCTATGTCATTCATATATCTATTTGTATGTCAGGAACAGCGCTAGTTCCAATACGGACCCCTGAGACACAATACTGTATACCCCCGCTCCCCCTGTCTGAACAATGTCTGTTCACCACCTCTCTCTGCTTTCTGTCACTGAGTCAGTGTCATATCCACACTATCACTGTCACATTAATCCATGTGTTCCATCTTTCATAACAAGTCAACGAAATGTCATTTGATCACAGGCCTTTTGAAAGTCCATATACATAAGACAAAACACATTATCCTCATCAACACTCACAGTTATGTCATCAACTAACTTGATTAAGATTATCAGATATGATTTTCCATTACCCTATCAGTGCTGAATGTCAAAGAACAAACAAATAACAGTACAGCACAGGAACAGGCCATTCAGCCCTCCAAGCCTGCTCCGATCACGATGCCTGCCTAAACTAAAACCTTCTGCACTTCCGGGGTCCGGATCCCTCTATACCCATCTTATTCACGTATTTGTCTAGATGCCTCTTAAACGTCTCTACGGTAACTGCTTCCAACACCTCCCCCGGCAACAGGTTCCAGGCAGTCACCACCCTCTACGTAAAGAACTTGCCTCGCACATCCCCTCTGAACTTTGCCCCTCTCACCTTAAACCTATGTCCCCAAAAACTGACTCTTCCACCCTGGGAAAAAGCTTGTAACTATCCACTCTGTCCATGCCGCTCATAACATTGTAAACCTCTATCATGTCGCCCCTCCACCTCCGTCGTTCCAGTGAAAACATTCCGAGTTTATCCGACCTCCACTCATAGCTAATACCCTCCAGACCAGGCAACATCCTGGTAAACCTCTTCTGTACCCTCTCCAAAGCCTCCACGTGCTTCTGGTAGTGTGGCGACCAGAATTGCATGCAATATTGTAAGTGTGGCCTAACTATATTTCTGTACAGCTGCAGCATGACTTGCCTATTTTTATACTCTATGCCGCGACCGATGAAGGCAAGCATGCCGTATGCCTTCTTGACTACCTTATCCACCTGCGTTGCCACTTTCAGCCACCTGTGGATCTGTACGCCCAGATCTCTCTGCCTGTCAATACTCCTAAGCGTTCTGCCATTTACTGTAAACTTCCCAACTGCATTAGACCTTCCAAAATGCATTACCTCACATTTTTCCGGATTAAACTCCATCTGTCATTTCGCCACCCAAGTGGCCAACCGATCTATATCCTGTTGTATCCTCTGACAATCCTCATCACTGTCCGCAACTCCACAAACCTTTGTGTCGTACTTATCAGACCAGCTACATTTTCCTCCAAATCATTTATATATACTACAAACAGCAAAGGTCCCAGCACTGATCCCTGTGGAACACCACTAGTCACATCCCTCCATTCAGAAAAGCACCCTTCCACTGCTACCCTCTGTCTTCTATGACTGAGCCAGATCTGTATCCATCTTGCCAGCTCCCCTCTGATCCCATGTGACTTCACATTTTGTATCAGTCTGCCATCTTGTCAAAGGCTTTACTGAAGTCCATATAGATAACATCCAATGCCCTTCCTTCATCAAATATCTTCGTCACTTCCTCAAAAACTCAAACAAATTAGTGAGATCCGACCTCCCCTTCACAGAACCATGCTGCCTCTCGCTAACACGTCCATTAGTTTCCAAATGGGAGTAAATCCTGCCCCGAAGACCCTCTCTAATAATTTCCCTACCACTGACGTAAGGCTCACCGGCCGATAATTTCCTGGATTATCCTTGCTACCCTTCTTAAACAAAGGAACAACAGTGGCTATTCTCCAGTTCTCTGGGACCTCACCTGCCACCAATGAGGATGCAAAGATTACTGTCAAGGCCCCAGCAATTTCTTCCCTTGCCTCCCTCAGTATTCTGGGCCTGATCCCATCAGGCCCTGGGGACATATCTACCTTAATGCTTTGCAAGACACCCAACGCCTCCTCCTTTTTTATAATGAGATGACTGAGACTATCTACACTCCCTTCCCTAGGCTCATCATCCAGCAAGTCCTTCTCCTTGGTGAATACTGATGCAAAGTACTGATTTCGTACCTCGCCCATTTCCTCTGGCTCCATACGTAGAATTCCCTTCTCTGTCCTTGAGTGGGCCAACCCTTTCCCTGGTTACCCTCTTGCTCTTTATATACGTATAAAAAGCCTTGGGATTTTCCTTAATCCTGTTTGCCAATGACTTCATATAAACCCTTTTCGCCCTCCTGAATCCTTGCTTAAGTTCTTTCCTACTGTCTTTATATTCCTCAAACGATTCGTCTGTTCCTAGCCTTCCAGCCCTTACAAATGCTTCCTTTTTCTTTTTGACTAGACTCACAATATCCCGCGTTATCCAAGGTTCCAGAAACTTGCCAAACTTATCGCTCTTCTTCACAGGGACATCCTGGTCCTTGATTCAAATCAACTGACGCTTGAAGACTCCCATATGTCAGATGTTGATTTACCCTCAAACAGCCGCCCCCAATCTAAATTCTTCAGTTCCTGCCTAATATTGTTATAATTAGCCTTCCCCCAATTTAGCACCTTCACCCGAGGACTACTCTTATCCTGATCCACAAGTACCTTAAAACTTATGGAATTATGGTCACTGTTCCGGAAATGCTCCCCGACTGAAACTTCGACCACCTGGCCGGGCTCATTCTCCAATACCAGGTCCAGTACGGCCCCATCCCTAGTTGGACTATCTACGTATTGTTTCAAGAAGCCCTCCTGGATGCTCCTCACAAATTCTGCCCCATCCAAGCCCCGAGCACTAAGTGAGTCCCAGTCAATATTGGGGAAGTTAAAATCACCCACCACTGCAACCTTTACATCTTTCCAAAATCTGTCTACATATCTGCTCCTCTACCTTCAACTGGCTGTTGGGAGGCCTGTAGTAAACCTCCAACATCGTGACTGTACCCTTTTTATTCCTGAGCTCCACCCATATTGCCTCGCAGCATGCCCCCTCCGAGGTGTCCTCCTGCAGTACAGCTGTGATATTCTCTTTAACCAGTAATGCAACTCACCCACCCCTTTTACACCCCGTATATCCCGCCTAATGCTTCTAAAGCCTGGAGCATTTAGCTGCCAATCCTGCCCTTCCCTCAACCAATTCTCTGTAATAGCAACAACATCAGATTTACAAGTACTAATCCAAGCTCTAAGTTCATCTGCCTTACCTGTTATACTTCTCGCATTGAAACAAATGTACTTCAGACCGCCAGTCCCGCTGTGCTCCGCAACATCTCCCTGCCTGCTCTTCCTCTTCGTCTTACTGGCCTTATTTACTTGTTCCCCCTCATTTATTTCACTTTCTGTCCTTCTGCTCTGCTTCCCACCCCCTGCCACACTAGTTTAAACCCTCCCGAGGGACGCTAGCAAACCTCGCAGCCAGGATATTTGTGCCCCTCCAGTTTAGATGCAACCCGTCCTTCTTGTAAAGGTCCCATCTGTCCCAGAAGAGATCCCAATCGTCTCGATATCAGAAACCCTCCCTTCTACACCAGCCATTCAGCCACGTGTTTAACTGCACCATATTCCTATTTCTATCCTCACTGGCACGTGTTATTTATTATACCCTGTTTTCCCAAGCAAGATATCTATTTGCACTGGGCTACGGCCTCTAGAAATTACCAAACACCAACATACACTGACTGGTCGGTAGTTATAGGGTTTATCGAATCTCTCCTTTTGGAAACAGGGTGTGACATTTATAGCCTTCCAGTCCTCTGACAACTCTTTCATATCTAAGGAGGATTGTAAGATTCTGGCCAGTGCCCCTGCTATGTCCACCATTCTTTCAATCAACAAACCTCATATATCCTATCTAAACCGGGTAAATCTTTTACTTTATTGTGGTACAAAAAGTGTTGGATTGAAAGGGGTTGACTGAACCTGTTTGTTCAGTGACTGTAATTAATGTCAGTCACTATGGACACTAATTGCATCACTGGAGGGTTTCCCTCTTCTATTAATAATGGGCTCCATTCAAAGTGCTATCCCATAGTTTCAGTTGGAGCATCAACCCTGACACGAAGAGGGATCCGTGGCTGCAGTGAGATGGAGAGGATAGATCAGATTCTGATAACAATGAATTGGAATCTTACAACAATGGGTCAGAATCTGAGAACAATATATTGGAATGTTACAACAATGGGTCAGAATCTGAGAACAATAGATTGGAATGTTACAACAATGGGTCAGAATCTGAGAACAATAGATTGGAATCTTACAACAATGGGTCAGAATCTGAGAACAATAGATTGGAATCTTACAACAATGGGTCAGAATCTGAGAACAATAGATTGGAATGTTACAACAATGGGTCAGAATCTGAGAACAATAGATTGGAATGTTACAACAATGGGTCAGAATCTGAGAACAATAGATTGGAATGTTACAACAATGGGTCAGAATCTGAGAACAATAGATTGGAATCTTACAACAATGGGTCAGAATCTGAGAACAATAGATTGGAATGTTACAACAATGGGTCAGAATCTGAGAACAATAGATTGGAATGTTACAACAATGGGTCAGAATCAGAGAACAATAGATTGGAATGTTACAACAATGGGTCAGAATCAGAGAACAATAGATTGGAATGTTACAACAATGGGTCAGAATCTGAGAACAATAGATTGGAATCTTACAACAATGGGTCAGAATCTGAGAACAATAGATTGGAATGTTACAACAATGGGTCAGAATCTGAGAACAATAGATTGGAATCTTACAACAATGGGTCAGAATCTGAGAACAATAGATTGGAATGTTACAACAATGGGTCAGAATCAGAGAACAATAGATTGGAATGTTACAACAATGGGTCAGAATCAGAGAACAATAGATTGGAATGTTACAACAATGGGTCAGAATCAGAGAACAATAGATTGGAATGTTACAACAATGGGTCAGAATCTGAGAACAATAGATTGGAATCTTACAACAATGGGTCAGAATCTGAGAACAATAGATTGGAATGTTACAACAATGGGTCAGAATCTGAGAACAATAGATTGGAATGTTACAACAATGGGTCAGAATCAGAGAACAATAGATTGGAATGTTACAACAATGGGTCAGAATCAGAGAACAATAGATTGGAATGTTACTACAATGGGTCAGAATCTGAGAACAATAGATTGGAATCTTACAACAATGGGTCAGAATCTGAGAACAATAGATTGGAATGTTACAACAATGGGTCAGAATCTGAGAACAATAGATTGGAATCTTACAACAATGGGTCAGAATCTGAAAACAATAGATTGGAATGTTACAACAATGGGTCAGAATCAGAGAACAATAGATTGGAATGTTACAACAATGGGTCAGAATCTGTGAACAATAGATTGGAATCTTACAACAATGGGCAGCAGGAGTTTATCCTATTGGCTTGGCGAAATTGCTGCAGATTATTTTTGGATAACATTAGAATGTCGGATCTATTTTGCACTGAAGATGATTGAAATGATTTACGATCCCATCCTCGCTATTATTGGTGTACCTGGTAAGTCTCTGTATCCAACTATTGGATCTACAAAGACTGCCCGGTGTCCAATCCTCAGGCTTGTGGGGTATCAGTGGACCCTCATTCAGTGTCTACCCCTGTCCACCTCAAAGACTGCCCTGTGTCCAATCCTCAGCAGAGAGAAGCAGGATGAAAGGTCCTGTGACTTTGTCAGGATATCGGGATTCTTGATGGTGTAGGTGGCTCTGCGGGGTCCCCTTGACAACGGGGAGAGATACAGGAACTGGTGGAACTCTCACTACATTAATGTGCGGTTGGTGTGTGAGCATGCCCAGTACATCATGTTGGTGAATGTCCACTATCCTGGCACCAGCCAGGATACCTTCATTCTGAAACAGTCAGCTGGTCCCAATATTTCGGAGCTCCATGGAAAACCGGAATGCGGTTCCGCAGAGACAATGGACCCCCCCCCCCACCCCAGACATGGCTATACCTCCTACACCCCCAAACCCACTTTCCACTGCCAGTCAAACAAACACTCCAGCAGGAACACAGTGGAACAGACCATCGGTGTGATGAAGCAATGCTTACAATGTCTGAACCGCTCGGGGGGAGCCCTCCAGTACACACTGGAGCAGGTGTCCAAGTTCATGGTGTTCTGCTGCACCCTTCATATCATCACCATCATGAGGACACAGTCATTGGCACCAGGAATCCGGAGGTTCCCTCAGGAGGAAGCGGAGGAGGCAGGGAGGATATTTCCTGGTTGCCGTCGACCCGGACAGGCTGTCGGAGAGTCCCTGCCAAGATTCCAGATACCACAGGACAACTTCCCTGTCCCACCATGGATCCCCCCCATTCTCCACCATTACACCCATCTGAACGCCCCGTGACAGCGTCCCCTTGGTCACCATCCTGCAATAAAAGCCACCAACAAAAACCTTTTCATTAACATCTCTATCCATCACCAATTAAACAAACAAAACTGAACTATTCACACTTGTGTATTCCCTTGGTGCCTGTCTTGTGAGTTCCCTCGACCTGCCTTGTGCTCCTACACAATGTTTCTCCAGTGACTGCAGCATGGCTGGCGAAAGGCTGCTGACTTTCACTGGGGGGTGACTGCAGATTGCCTTGGAGGACGTCCTCGAGCGGCTCTGGGCACTGAGGGCTCGGATTCAGACTGCACCACCTCGATATGGGCAGCAGCAGCCTGGGCTGGCTGATGAGTAACAGCAAGGACATTGGTGGAGTGACAGTGAAGGGAGAACAAATACTGTCATCCTGAGAGAGGACAGCAAGTTCATGCTCCACGGAGCCACTGTAAATCCCACTTGATGACACCTCAGCAATCCATGTAATCCACCGGATCACTGAGACACTGGGTGTCTGCCGTCTGTGCTGCTGTGGAAGCTGAGACAATGGGGCTCATTCTGGGGTAGGTGGGACCTCTACAAACAGGATGGTCGTCACCTGAACCAGGGGGGTACCAATATTCTGGGGGGGAGATTTGCTAGTGCTCTTCGGGGGGGTTTAAACTAATTCAGCAGGGGAATGGGAACCTAAATTGTAGTTCCAGTGTACAGGCTGTTGAGAGTAGTGAGGGAGGGGATAAGGTTACAAGGACGCAAGAGGGCACTGGCAAGTAAGAACCTGGTTTAAAGTGTGTCTACTTCAACGCCAGGAGCATCCGGAATAAGGTGGGTGAGCTTGCAGAATGGGTTGGTACCTGGGATTTCGATGTTGTGGCCATTTCGGAGACATGGGTAGAGCAGGGGCAGGAATGGATGTTGCAGGTTCCGGGATTTAGATGTTTCAGTTAAAACAGAGAAGATTGTAAAAGAGGAGGGGGTGTGGCATTGTTAATCAAGGAGAGTATTACAGCGGCAGAAAGGACGTTTGAGGACTCCTCTACTGAGGTAGTATGGACCGAGGTTAGAAACAGGAGAGGAGAGGTCACCGGTCTTCTATAGACCTCCGAATAGTTCCAGAGATGTAGAGGAAAGGATAGCGAAGATGATTCCTGACAGGAGCGAGAGTAACAGGGTAGTGGTTATGGGGGACTTTAACTTTCCAAATATTGACTGGAAATATTATAGTTCGAGTACTTTAGATGGGTCTGTTTTTGTCCAGTGTGTGCAGGAGGGTTTTCTGACACAGCATGTAGACAGGCCAACCAGGGGCGATGTCACATTGGATTTGGTACTGGGTAATGAACCCGGCCAGGTGTTAGATTTAGATGTAGGTGAGCACTTTGGTGATAGTGATCACAATTCGGTTAGGTTTACCTTAGCGATGGGCAGGGACAGGTATATACCGCAGGGCAAGAATTATAGCGGGGGGAAAGGAAATTATGATGCGATTAGGCAAGATTTAGGATGCGTAGGATGGGGAAGGAAACTGCAGGGGATGGGCACAATCGAAATGTGGAGCTTATTCAAGGAGCAGCTGCTGCGTGTCCTTGAGAAGTATGTACCTGTGAGGCAGGGAGGAAGTTGTCGAGCGAGGGAGCCGTGGTTTACTAAAGAAGTTGAAGACGCTTGTCAAAAGGAAGAAGAAGGCTTATGTTAGGATGAGACGTGAAGGCTCAGTTAGGGCGCTTGAGAGTTACAATCCAGCCAGGAAGGATCTAAAGGGAGAGCTAAGAGGAGCAAGGAGAGGACACGAGAAGTCATTGGGGGATAGGATCAAGGAAAACCCTAAGGCTTTCTATAGGTATATCAGGAATAAAAGAATGACTAGAGTTAGATTAGGGCCACTCAAGGATAGTCGTGGGAAGTTGTGTGTGGAATGAGAGGAGATAGGGGAAGCGTTAAATGAATATCTTTCGTCAGTATTTACAGTAGAGAAAGAAAATGTTGCCGAGTAGAATACTGAGATTCAGACTACTAGGTTGGATGGGATTGAGGTTCACAAGGAGGAGGTGTTAGCAATTTTGGAAAGTGTGAAAATAGATAAGTCCCCTGGGCCAGATGGGATTTATCCTAGGATTCTCTGGGAAGCCAGGGAGGAGATTGCAGAGCCTTTGTCCTTGATCTTTATGTCGTCATTGTCGACAGGATTAGTGCCGGAAGACTGGAGGATAGCAAATGTTGTCCCCTTGTTCAAGAAGGGGAGTAGAGACAGCCCTGGTAATTATAGACCTGTGAGCCTTACTTCGGTTGTGGGTAAAATGTTGGAAACGGTTATAAGAGACAGGATTTATAATCATCTTGAAAAGAATAAGTTCATTAGCGATAGTCAGCACGGTTTTGTGAAGGGTTGGTCGTGCCTCACAAACCTTATTTAGTTTTTCGAGAAGGTGACCAAACTGGTGGATGAGGGTAAAGCAGTGGATGTGGTGTATATGGATTTCAGTAAGGCGTTTGATAAGGTTCCCCACGGTAGGCTATTGCAGAAAATACGGAAGTATGGGGTTGAAGGTGATTTAGAGCTTTGGATCAGAAATTGGCTAGCTGAAAGAAGACAGAGGGTGGTGGTTGATGGCAAATCTTCATCCTGGAGTTTAGTTACTAGTGGTGTACCGCAAGGATCTGTTTTGGGGCCACTGCTGTTTGTCATTTTTATAAATGACCTGGAAGAGGGTGCAGTAGGGTGGGTTAGTAAATTTGTGGATGACACGAAGGTCGGTGGAGTTGTGGATAGTGCCGAAGGATGTTGTAGGGTACAGAGGGACATAGATAGGCTGCAGAGCTGGGCTGAGAGATGGCAAATGGAGTTTAATGCGGAAAAGTGCGAGGTGATTCACTTTGGAAGGAGTAACAGGAATGCAGAGTACTGGGCTAATGGGAAGATTCTTGGTAGTGTAGATGAACAGGGAGATCTTGGTGTCCAGGTACATAAATCCCTGAAAGTTGCTACCCAGGTTAATAGGGCTGTTAAGAAGGCATATGGTGTGTTAGCTTTTATTAGTAGGGGGATCGAGTTTCGGAGTCACGAGGTCATGCTGCAGCTGTACAAAATTCTGGTGAGACCGCACCTGGAGTATTGCGTGCAGTTCTGGTCTCCGCATTATAGGAACGATGTGGAAGCTTTGGAAAGGGTGCAGAGGAGATTTACTAGGATGTTGCCTGGTATGGAGGGAAGGTCTTACGAGGAAAGGCTGAGGGACTTGAGGTTGTTTTCGTTGGAGAGAAGGAGGAGGAGAGGTGACTTAATAGAGCCATACAAGATAATCAGAGGGTTATATAGGGTGGATAGTGAGAGTCTTTTTCCTCGGATAGTGATGGCAAACACGAGGGGACATTGCTTTAAGTTGAGGGGTGATAGATATAGGACAGATGTTAGAGGTAGTTTCTTTACTCAGAGAGTAGCAGGGGCGTGGAAAGCCCTGCCTGCAACAGTAGTAGACTCGCCAACTGTAAGGGCATTTAAATGGTCATTGGATAGACATATGGATGAAAATGGAACAGTGTAGGTCAGATGGTTTCACAGGTCGGCGCAACATCGAGGGCCGAAGGGCCTGTACTGCGCTGTAATGTTCTAATCTAATCTAATGGGCACCGAACACTGTATCGCAGCTGAGTCCCCTAATGCTGTCATAGAGTTAGTGACCACTTCCACAGGGGAAGGAATAGGCTTCTACCTCTGTGCAATGTCCTGTGCCATGTTGGAGCTGGACTCCTCCATGTTCCTTGACAGTGATAACAGACTGTCGGACAGGCCTGTCAATGGACAAAGTACCTCAGTGTACATGTCGATCAGCATTCTCCTGCATGCTGTTCCAGCAATGTTTACATCCGAGTCCTGTGTATTATAATTCGTTTGTGACCTTGCCCTCCGGTGAGCTGGCACATGAACTATCCTTTCCCCGTGGCCTGGCTGTAGCTCACTCGTGCTCGGTGACTCACCACGTGCAGATTCTGACTCTATACCAGCCTCTACAGCACACACAGTGTAAGTATTTGAGCTGTTGTCTGTGAGTATCAGAACAAGTGATGGGGCTTCACCATCAGTGCTGTGCTGCTGCTCTTTCTCTGTCTCCTGGAGCTGCTGTGACTGGGAAGCTGGCAGTTTTCAGTTATCGTTGGAAAGTACAAAATCAGAAGGGGAGGGTTGGGTTGAGGGATTGGGGGTGGGATGGAAAGCAGGAGGTCCATGGTCCCACCATCTGCAGCTTGTACATCATCCCAGACAGCAGGATGAGGGGGAGGTGGGAGTTAAGAAGGGACATCAGGCAGGTGCATAACATCATCCTGAATGCTCTCGGTCATGTCGGATGCTACTGGCTCTGTCACAGCCGGTCCCATGATGTGGAGAACCATCTCCTCCCTTTGGCTCAGGGGATGAAGGTCTGCCTGGCCCCCGCCGGTTCACTTCTTCGCCTGTGATTATGGGCCACCTTGTCCTGTAAGAGATGGGATGGAATATCAGTAATTGTGTTTCACTGTATTTGGGTGATGTGCCTGCCATAGCTGTATAGCTGGAGGTATGTGGAGGCAGTGAGAGGTGGGTATGAGGCTGGTATCAGTGGAAGGTGTGTAAGGGTGAGGTGGAGTATGTGAATGTTCGGTGTGAGTCCTGAGTGCTAGGTGCTCCTGATGGGTGAGTGATGGGGGTGTGGTGCTTTGAGCAGTGTGAGATGTTGGTGATGTTGGGGGTAGGAGATGCCATTTGGAGATGAAGTCACTGACATCGAACACCCGTGTGAGCTCATTAAACTTCTTCTGGCACTGCTGCCACGTCCTCGGGCCCACACCTCTTGCATTGACATCCCTGGCCACCTTCTCCCAGTCCCTTCAGAGAGCGTTACTTGAGGGCCTCGGCCGCACGCCATGGAAACATGGCCTCTTTCCTCCTGTCACCCTACATGACTAAGGCCTCCAGCACCACATCCGTGAACTGCAAAGCCCTCTATAGTTTTTTAGTTTTAGTGTTAGAGATACAGCACTGAAACAGGCCTTCGGCCCACCGTGTCTGTGCCGATCATCAACCAGCCATTTATACTAATCCTACACTAATTCCATATTCCTACCACATATTCCTACCTGTCCCTATATTTCCCTACCACCTACCTATACTAGGGGCAATTTATAATGGGAAATTAACCTATCAACCTGCAAGTCTTTGGCATGCGAGAGGAAACCGCAGCACCCGAAGGAAACCCACGCAGACACAGGGAGAACTTGCAAACTCCACACAGGCAGTACCCAGAATTGAACCCGGGTCGCTGGAGCTGTTAGGCTGCAGTGCTAACCACTGCACCACTGTGCCGCCCTAATGTTCCATTTACCTTGTTTCCAATTGCAGAATTCACAGTCAGCACACGCAGACTCCTGTGATTCAGTGCAGCTTCCCTTTAAGAGGGACAGACTGCCTTTAAAAGCTGAATGCTGGCTGAAACACGAGCCAGCCTCACACACAGTTCTGTCCCAGTTAACAGTGCAGACAGACAGCAGTGCGGGTCACCCTGGGCAGCAAGTAGAATTCATGGAAATGAGGAGACAGCAGAAGCTTTGTGTGTCACCTGCCTCAACAAGAACGGGCACGGGCAGATCATGAATCACAAACCCGACGCACAGAAGGAGGATATTCGGCCCATTGTGTTAGTGCAGTCTCTTTGAAAGGGATATCTAATTAGTTCCTCTCCCCTCCTCTTGCCCCACATTCCAGCTTTTTAAATTCCAATTCATGTATTTGCTGAATTCTCTTTTGAAAGATATTATTGAATCTGCTTCCACCATGTTTTCAGGCAGTGAATTCCAGATCCCAACAACTTGCTGTGTAAGAAAATTCTCCTCATTTCACCTCTGGTTCTTTGTCAATTACCTTCAATCTGTGTCTTCTTAATACTGAACTTTCTGACAATGGAAACAGTTTCACATTAATTACTCTATCAAAACCCTTCATGATTTTGAATTCTATATTAAATCTCCTCTTACCCTTCACTGCTCTAAAGAGAACAATCCCAGCTTTTCCAATCTCTCCACGTAACTGAATTCCCAGGTCCCTGGTACCATTCTAGTAAATCATCTCTGTATCTTCACTAAGTCCTTGACATCCTTACCAAAGTGTGGTGATCAGAATTGGACACAATTCTCCAGCTGGGACCTAACCAAGAATGTATAAAAATCAGCATTTCCTCCTGAGTTTTATTACTCTGTGCCTCTCTCTAACACCAAGGAAACTACATGTTGCCTTCAAAGATCTGTGTGTGTACACCTCCAGTTCTCTCTAACCCTGCACCCACTTTATAATGGTACCATTGAGTTTATATTGTTTCTCCTCATATTTCCTACCCAAATGTCTCACTTCACACTTCACTGTGTTAAATTACATCTGCCATGTTCCTGTACATTTCACCAGTCAGTCTCTGTCCTGCTGAAGTCTGTTACTATCATTCACACTCTTTATTAACATTTCTGAGTTTCCTGTCATCTGGAAACTTTGACATTATCCCGTCTGTACACAAGCCCATTACATTAACATACAGCAACAGTGATCCCAACAGTGACCCTGGGGAACCCCACTTTGTACTTCCCTCCAGACCGAACAACAACCATTCTCCAATACTTTCCGTTTTCTGTCACGGAGCTAAGTTCCTGCTTGCTGGCATTGAAAATAAAAAAAAGGACTTCCATTTATGTAACGCCTTTATGACCACTGCATGTCCCAAAGCGATTTACAACCAACGCGTACCTTTTAATGTTTAGTCAGTCTTGTAATGTAGGAAAAACACAGCCAATTTCCGCACAGCAAGATCCCACAAGTAGCAGTGTGATCATGATCAGATCTGTTTTTGTGATGTTGATTTGAGGGGTAAATGTTGGCCAGGACACTGGGAATAATTCCGCTGACCTTCTAAATAATTCCATGGGATCTTTCCATCCCATGAGTGGGCAGACGGGGCCTGGCTTTACCTTTTCTTTGATAAGGCGGCACCTGTGACAGTGCAGCACTCCCTCAGTACTGCACTGCAGTGTCAGCCTTGATTCTTGTGATCAAGTCCTGCAGTGACATTTGATCCTTGAAGCTTGTGACTGATTGGGGAGAGAGCGACAAACTGAGCCACTGCTGACATTGGTCCTTTAATCCCATGTGTTTCTAATTTGTCAACATGGTTGTGATGTAGTACTTTATCAAACGCCCGTTTAAAGGATAGGAATATTGGGAAAGTACAGGCAGGAACAATCATAGGAATTATAGAATAGCATTGCACTGAAGGAGGCCATTTGGTCCATCAAGTCTGTGCTGTCACTTTTGAAGAGCTTCCAGTTAGTCCCTCACCCGGGCTCTTTCCCAGATTCTTCCATTTTTTCTGCCTCAAGATATCTATCCGATTCCCTTTTGGAATCTACTATTGAATCTGTATCCTTCAGCCTACCAGACCACACATTGCAAATCCGAAACACCCATTGCATAAAAAAAATCCCCGTGTCACCTCTGCTTCTTGTTTCCAATCACCGTAAATCGGTGTCCTCTGGTTAATGGCCCCTCACACATTGGAAACAATTTCATTTTATTTAATTTATATAAACTCCACATAATCTTAAACATTTCGATCAGATCTCCTTTTAAATTTCCCTGCTCTAAGGTGAACTATCCCAGCTACATAACTGTAATCCCTCATCCCTGGAAATGTTCCAGTGAAATCCCCTCTCCAAAGGTTTAATGTCCTTCCTAAAGTGGGTTTTCCATTATTGGACACAATAGTCCAGGTGCAGATGAACTAGTCTTTTCTATGGGATTAATATATCATCCTGACTATTCTACTCTGTGTCTCTATTAATAAAGCCTAAGCAAGATCCCACAAGTAGCAGTGTGATCATGATCAGATCTGTTTTTGTGATGTTAATTTGAGGGGTAAATGTTGAACAGGACACTGGGAATAATTCCCCTGACCTTCCAAATAATTCCATGGGATCTTTACATCCACCTGAGAGGGCAGACGGGGCCTGGCTTTACCTTTTCTTTGATAAGGCGGCACCTCTGACAGTGCAACACTCCCTCCGTACAGGACTGCAGTGTCAGCCTTGATTCTTGTCATCAAGTCCTGCAGTGACATTTGATCCTAGAAGCTTGTGATTGAAAGGGGAGAGAGTTACAAACTGAGCCACGGCTGACATTGACCCTTTAATCCCATGTGTTTCTAATTCGGTAACACTGCTGTTATGTGGTACCTTCTCAAACACCTGTTGAAAGGATAGGAATATTGGGAAAGTACAGACAGGAACAATCATAGAATCATAGAATTGCACAGCCCTGAATGATGTTATTCTGCCCATCAATTCAGTGCTGGCCCTTTCAAAGAGCAATCCAGTTACTCCCACTCCCTGACTCTTTCACTATATCCTAACATTTCTTCTGCTTCAGATATTTATCCAATTCCCATTTGGGATCCACTGTTGAATCTGTATCCATCAGTCTATCAGACATTGTATTCCAAATCCAAACCACTCAGAAACAAAAATCCTCATGTCTGCTTCTTTTACCAATCACCTTAAAACTGTGTCTCTGGTTAGCGGTCCCTTGGACATTGGAAACAGTTTCTCTTTATTTAATTTATCTAAACCTTTCCTAATGTTAAACACCTCAATGAAATCTCCTCTGTGAGTTCTCTGCTCTAAGCAGAACAATCCCAAATACATAACTGTAATCCCTCATGCCTGGACAAGTTCTAGTAAAACAGTTCTGTCACCTCTCCAAAGGCTTCATGTCCTTCCTAAAGTGTGGTTCCCAGTATTCGACACAAGACTTCATGTGCAGCTGAACTAGTATTTTATATATGTTTCACATGATGTCCTTGCTTTTGTTCATTTTGCCTCTTTTTAGAAAACCTAGGATCCCATATATTTATTAACTGTTTCGCTACCCTTTCGTGCCAGCTTCAAAGATTTGTGTACAAACACCCCAGGCGTCTCTGTTATTTCACCACCTTTATAGTTGTACCATTTAACTTGTATTGTTTCTCCTCATTCATCCTTTCAAAATGTATTACCTCACACATCTGCAATGCCAATTAAATATTGAGAAGATTGAAGCCATTGTTTTCTGTCTCTGCTCCAAACATTTCCTAGCTACACACTCCATCCCTCTCCTTTGTAAATGCTTGAGACGAAGTCACACTGTTCAGAAACGTGGGTACATAGTTAACCTTGAGATGCCTGGCGATGGGCTTCCGACCAAATATTCACACCATCAGTAAAACGGCTTATTTCCACCCAATAGTGAGGAAGGATATTAGCTCTGATGATGTGGAGTCTGTATGGGAAGAGCTGAGAAACACTAAGGGGCAAAAAACGTTAGTGGGTGTTATATATAGACCCCCAAACTGTGGTGGTGATGTGGGAATGGTCTTAAACAGGAAATTAGAGATGCATGCGATAAAGCAACATCTGTAATTATGGGTGAGTTTAATCTGCATATAGATTGGTCAAATCAAATTTGTCACAATAACGTCAAAGAGGAATTCATGGAATGTATATGGGATAGTTTTCTGGACCAATACGTTGAGGAACCAACCAGAGAACAGGCCATAACAAAAGCAAAATACTGCGGATGCTGGAAATCTGAAATAAAAACAAGAAATGCTGGAATCACTCAGCAGGTCTGGCAGCATCTGTGGAAAGAGAAGCAGAGTTAACGTTTCGGGTCAGTGACCCTTCTTCGGAACTGACAAATATTAGAAAAGTCACAGATTATAAACAAGTGAGGTGGGGGTGGGGCAAGAGATAACAAAGGAGAAGGTGCAGATTGGACCAGGCCACATAGCTGACCAAAAGGTCACGGAGCAAAGGCAAACAATATGTTAATGGTGTGTTGAAAGACAAAGCATTAGTACAGATTAGGTGTAAATACACTGAATATTGAACAGCAGCAAGTGCAAACCTGAAAAAAAACCTGGAAAAAAACAGTGGGTCAGCAAACTGAACAAACTAAGATGAAATGAAATAAGGGCAAAAAAGATTGCAAAAAATGTAAAAAAGAATGTAAAAAAAAGGAAGAAAAAATAACTAAAAATGAAAGTAAAATGGGGGGCTGTCATGCTCTGAAATTATTGAACTCAATGTTCAGTCCGGCAGGCTGTAGTGTGCCTAATCGGTAGATGAGATGCTGTTCCTCGAGCTTGCGTTGATGTTCACTGGAACACTGCAGCAATCCCAGGACATAGATGTGAGCATGAGAGCAGGGGGGAGTGTCTGCAGGGGGGAGTTGCAAGCTGATTGGTTGGGTGAGTAGCAGCTGTTAGTGCATGTCGATATCTTTAAAAAAGTGAAAAGTTTATTTTTGTGGGAAAAGAACTCTGGTGATAAGGTGAGTACGACTGAAATGTTTCTTTTTTAATTCAGTGTAGTTTATTAAGAATCTTAGATTGAAGTGGGTAGAAAAAGGCCCCTCATGTAATTAGTATTTTTAAATTAAGGGTGTAACTAATTAATCTAAGGGTCGGTCATGACAGGAGAGTTCAGCCCCGTGATCTGCTCCTCCTGCCCTTTGTGGGAAATCAGGGACGCTTCCAGTGCCCCTGGTGACCATGTGTGCAGGAAGTGGATCCATCTGCTGCTGCTGGCTACCCACATTACTGAGATGGAGCTGCGGGTGAAATCACTGTGGAGCATCCATAATGCTGAGGAAGTCGTGGATAACATGTTTAGCGAGGTGGACACACCGCAGGTAATCGCTGCACAGGCAGAAAAGGGATGGCTGACCACCAGACAGAGTAGTAGGCACTGGCAGGTAGTGCAGGAGTCCCCTGTGGCCACCCCCCTCTCATACAGATAGACCGCTTTGGATACTGTTGGGGGGATGACCTCCCAGGGGAAAGCGGCAACAGCCAGGCCCGTGGGACCACAGAGGGCTCTGCTGCACAGCAGGGGTGGAAAACGGGTGGAAGAGCTATCATGATAGGGGATTCTATCGTAGCGGGTGCAGGTAGGCGTTTCTGTGGCCGCAAAAGAGGCACCAGGATGGTATGTTGCCTCCCTGCTGCTAGGGTCAAGGATGTCTCGGAGTGGCTGCAGAAAATTCTGAAAGGGGAGAGTGAGCAGCCAGAGGTCGTGGTCCATATTGGTGCAAACGATATACACAGGAAGAGAGATAAGGTCCTGCACAGTGAATACAGGGAGTTAGGCAGAAGGTTAAAAAGTAGAACCTCTAGGGATAATCTCAGGATTTGGCCTAATCATCAGCCTCAAGAAAACGAACATCATGGGACAGGACGTCAGAAATGCTCCATCCATCAATATTGGCGACCACGCTCTGGAAGTGGTTCAAGAGTTCACCAACCTAGGCTCAACTATCACCAGTAACCTGTCTCTAGATGCAGAAATGTGTGGCGTTTGCAAGTTCTCCCTGTGTCTGCGTGGGTTTCCTCCAGGTGCTCCGGTTTCCTCCCACATGCCAAAGACTTGCAGGTTGATAGGTAAATTGGCCATTATAAAATTGCCCCTAGTGGAGGTAGGTGGTAGGGAAATATAGGGACAGGTGGGGATGTGGTTGGAATATGGGATCAGTGTTGGATTGGTATCAGTGGGTGGTTGATGGTCGGCACAGACTCGGTGGGCCGAAGGGCCTGTTTCAGTGCTGTATCTCTAAAATAAAATCAACAACGCATGGGAAAAGCTACCACTGCTATGTCCAGACTGGCCAAGAGAGTGTTGAAAAAGGCGCACTGACAAAGAACACAAAACTTCGAGTGTATCAAGCCTGTGTCCTCAGTACCTTGCTCAATGGCAGCAAGGCCTGGACAACGTAGGTCAGCCAACAGCGACGTGTCAATTCATTCCATCTTCGCTGCCTCCGGAGAATACTTCGTATCAGGTGGCAGGACCGTATTTCCAACACAGAAGTCCTCGAGGCGGCCAACATACCCAGCTTATACACACTACTGAGTCAGTGGCGCTTGAGATGGCTTGGCCATGTCAGCCACATGGAAGTTGGCAGGATCCCCAGGGACACATTGTACAGCGAGCTCGCCACTGGTATCAGCCCCACCGGCCGTCCATTTCTCCGCTTTAAAGACGTCTGCCAACGCGACATGAAGTCCTTTGACATGGATCACAAGTTGCGGGAGTCAGTTGCCAGCGATCGCCAGAGCTGGCGGGCAGCAATTAAGGCAGGGCTAAAGTTTGGCGAGTCGAAGAGACTGAGCAGTTGGCAGGAAAAAAGACAGAAGTGCAAAGGGAGAGCCAACTGTGTAACAGCCCCGACAAACACATTTTTCTGCAGCATCTGTGGAAGAGCCTGTCCCTCTAGAATATGCCTTTATCGCCACTCCAGGCGCTGCTCCACACACCACTGACCACCTCCAGGCGCTTATCCATTGTTTCTCGAGACAAGGAGGCCAAAGAAGAAGAAGAATCTCAGGATTACTCCCTGTGCCACGTGCTAGTGAGGGTAGGAATAGGAGGATTAGGCAAATGAATGTGTGGCTGAAGAGCTGGTGTAGGCGGGAGAGCTTCAGCTACTTGGATGATTGGGATCTCTTCTGGTGCAGAGGTGACCTGTACAAGAGGGTCAGGTTGCGTCTAAACTGGAAGGGGACCAATATCCTTGCGGGGAGGTGTGTTAGTACTACTCGGGAGGGTTTAAACTAGTCTTGCAGGGGGGTAGGACTCAAAGTAGTAGTCTCTCCGATGAGGTAGTTGAGGTAAGTGTAGAGGTTAATGCAAGAAAGTCCAGTAGGCAGGCCGGGCAGGGGCCGGACAGGGAGCGTGGAAGATCTGGTAGGCTAAACTGCATGTACTTTAATGTAAGAGGCCTTACAGATAAGGCAGATGAACTCAGAGCACGGGTCAGTAGATGGGATTGTGATATTGTAGCTATTACAGAAACGTGGTTGAGGGATAGGCAAGACTGGCAGCTCAATGTTACGGGGTACCGATGCTTCAGGTGGAGCTAAGAGAGGATGGGGAGTTGCACTATTGATTAGGGAGCGCATCACGGCAGTAGTTAGAGAGGATATCCCGGGGGTAACGTCCAGTGAGGCCATTTGAGTAGAGCTTCGAAATAAGCAAGTGGTGATCACTTTGATGGGATTATACTATCGGCCCCCCAATAGTCAGAGGGAATTGGAGGAGCATATATGTAGGGAAATCACAGATAGGTGTAGGAATTATAAGGTTGTAATAGTAAGTGATTTTAACTTCCCTAATATTGACTGGGACTGGCTTAGCGCTAAGGGATCAGATGGGCAAGAATTTGTTAAGTGTGTCCAGGATAGTTTTCTGAAACAGTATGTGGATGGCCCTACGAGAGAAAAGGCTGCACTCGACCTCCTCTTAGGAAATGAAGATGGTCAGGTAGATGATGTGTCAGTGGGGGAGCACTTTGGGACCAGTGACCATAACTCTATGAGCTTCAAGATAGTTATGGAAGAGGATAGGACTGGTCCTCAGCTTGAAGTCCCAAATTGGAGGAAGGTTAATTTCGATGGCATCAGACAGGAACTCTCAAAAGTTGAATGGCAGATACGGTTTGCAGGTAAAGGGACGTCTGGCAAGTGGGAGGCTTTTAAAAGTGAGAAAGGAATAGTTATGGGCTGGCATATTCCTGTTAGATGCAAAGGCAAGGCTGGCAAGTTTAGGGAACCTTGGTTGACAAGGGATGTTGAGGTTCTGGTCAGGACAAAGGAGGAGGCATATGTCAGGTACAGACAGCGGGGATCACACGAGTCCCTCGAGGAGTACAGGGGATGTAGGAGTACCCTTAAGAAAGAAGTTAGGAGGGTGAAAAGGGGCCATGAGATTTCGCTGGCAGATAAGCTAAAGGAGAATCCTAAAATATTCTATAAGTAGATTGAGAGGAAAAGGGACGCTAGGGAGAGAGTAGGTCCCCTTAAGGAACAGTGTGGTAATCTATGTGTGGAGCCACGGGAAATGGGCGAGGTCTTAAATGAATACTTCGCATCTATATTTACCATGGAGATGACATGGAAGCTAGTGATTTCAAGGGAGGGAACAGCAATATCCTGGAGCATATCAACATTACAAAGGAGGCGGTGTTGGAGGTTTTGAAGCGCATTAAGGTGGATAAATCCCCCAAGGCCTGACCAGGTGTATCCTGGGATGCTATGGGTAGAAAGGGAGGAGATTTCTGGAGCCCGAGCAGAGGTTTTTGCATTATCGTTAGCCACGGGTGAGATACCGGAAGACTGGAGGATAGCTAATGCTGTGCCTTTATTTAAGAAGGGCAGCAGTGATAAGCCAGGGAACTACAGGCCGGTGAGCCTTACATCAGTGATGGGAGAGTTATTGGAAGGGATTCTGACAGACAGGATTTATTTGCATCTGGAAAGGCAACGTCTGATTCGGGATAGTCAGCATGGCTTTGTGCATGGGAATCATGTCTCACGAATTTGACTGAGTTTTTTGAGGAGGTGACCATGAGGATTGACGAAGGCAGGGCGATGGACGTTGTTTACATTGACTTTAGCAAGGCCTTTGACAAGGTCTCGCATGGTCGGCTGGTCCAGAAGGTTCGAACACATGGGATCCAGGGTGTGCTAGCCAATTGGATACAACATTGGCTTGGTAATAGGAGGCAGAGGGTGGAACTGGAGGGTTGTTTTTCAGATTGGAGGCCGGTGACCAGTGGTGTGCCGCAGGGATCGGTTCTGGGCCCTCGTTTGTTTGTCATATATATTAATGACTTGGATGTGAATGTAGGGGACATGATTGGTAAGTTTGCAGATGATACAAAAATTGATGGAATAGTAGAAAGTGAAGAAGGTTGTCTAAGGTTACAACAGGATATGGATAAACTTGGAAAGTGGGCAATGGATTGGCAAATGGAATTTAACACACATTAGTGTGAAGTGATGCATTTTGGGAAGTTAAACCAGGGCAGGACATTTCCAGTGAATGGCAGGGCCTGGGGAGTGTTGTTGAGCAGCGAGACGTTGGGGTACAAGTACATAGTACCATGAAAGTGGCAACACAGCTCGGCAGAGTGGTGAAGAATGTGTATGGCATGCTTGTCTTCATCAGCTGCGCATGGTGTACAAGAGTTGGGATGTCATGTTGCAGTTGTACATAACATTGGTTAGGCCGCATTTGGAGTACTGTGTGCAGTTCTGGTCGCCGCACTATAGGAAAGATGTGATTAAGCGAGAGAGGGTGCAGAAAAGATTCATAAGGATGTTGCCTGGTTTGGAGGGCTTGAGTTATGAAGAGAGATTGGATAGGCTGGGTCTGTTTTCCCAGGAGCGAAGACGGCTGAGAGGGGACATTATAGAGGTATAAAAAATTATGAGAGGCATAGATGGGCAGATAGCCAGAGTCTGTTTCCCATGGTAGGGCTGACTAAAACTGGAGGGCATAAATTAAAGTTGAGATCGAGGAGGTGTAAAGGGGATCAAAGGGGTAAATTTTTCACAGAAATAATAGTGGGTATCTGGAATGAGCTGCCAGAGGAGGAGGTGGAGGCAAGACCAGCAGCAACATTTAAGAGGCATCTGGACAGGTATTTGAATGAGCAAGGCATAGACGGATATGGAATTAATGCAGGCACGTGGAATTAGTATAGATAGGCATTATGGTCGGCATGGACGCAGTGGGCCGAATGGCCTGTTTCTATGCTGCACGAATCTATGACTCTAAGATGAAGAGTGACGTAGTTGATTCTGAGACTAATGTCGTGAATCTTAATAAAGGAAAGTATGAAGGTATGAGGCACGAGTTGGCTATGATGGATTGGGAAACGTTACTTAAAGGGATGACGGTGGATTGGCAATGGCAAATATTCAAAGAGCACATGGATGAACTGCAACAATTGTTTACTCCTGTCTGGCGCAAAAGTAAAATGGGAAAGGTAGCCAAACCATGGCTTACTAGGAAAATTAGAGATCATATTAGATCCACGGAAGAGGCAGATACATTCAACAGAAAGAAACAACAGACCTGAGGATTGGGAGCAGTTTAGAATTCAGCAAAGGAGGACCAAGGGATTGATTAAGAAGGGAAAAATAAAGTACGGGAGTATGAAGGTGTGAGGCATGAGTTGGCTCTGATGGATTTGGAAACGTTACTTAAAGGGATGATGGTGGAAAGGCAATGGCAATATTCAAAGAGTGCATTGATGAACTGCAACAATTGTTTACTCCTGTCTGGCGCAAAAGTAAAATGGGAAAGGTAGCCAAACCATTGCTTCCAAGTAAAATTAGAGATAGCATTAGATTCACGGAAGAGGCATATTCATTCGCCAGAAAGAAACAACAGACCTGAGGATTGGGCAGTTTAGAATTCAACAAAGGAGGACCAATGGATTGATTAATAAGGGGAAAATAAAGTACATGGGTAAGCTTGCAGGGAACATACAACCTGACTGTAAAGGTTTCTGTAGGTATGTGAAGAGGAAAGGATTGGTTAAGAAAAATGTAGGTCCTTACAGTTAGAAACATGGGAATTTATTATGGGAAACAAAGAAATGGCGAACCAACTAAATGCATACTATGATTCTGTCTTCACAAAGGATGGCACAAATATCTTACCAGAAATGTTGGGGAACACAGGGTTTAGTGAGAGGAAGGAATCGAAGGAAATCAGTATTAGTAGAGAAATTGTGTTGGGGAAGTTGATGTTATTGAAGGCCGATAAATCCTCAGGGCCTGAAAATCTACATCCCACATTACTTAAGGAAGTGACCTAGAAATAGTGGATGCTTTGGTGGTCATCTTTCAAGAATCTTTCGACTTTGGAACAGTTCCAGCTGATTGGAGGGCAGCTACTGTAACCCCACCATTTAAAAAGGGAGGTAGAAATAAAGCAGGGCATTATAGACAAGTCAGCCTGACGTCGGTAGTGGGGAAAGTTCTAGAGTCCATTATCAAAGTTTTTATGACAGAGCATTTGGAGAACAGTGTTAGAATCGGATAGCGTCAGCATGGATTTACGAAAGGGAAATCATGCTTGATAAATCTATCAGAATATTCGAGTATGTAACTCATAGAGTGGATGAGGGGGAGTCAGAGAATGTGGTTTATTTGGACTTTCAGAAGGCTTTCGACAAAGTCCCACATAAGAGATTAGTGAGTAAAATTAAAGCGCATGGGATTAGTGGTAGTGTATTGCGATAGATAGAAAATTGGTTGGCAGATGGAAAAAAAGAGTAGGGATAAACGGATCTTTTTCCAAAAGGCAGGCAGTGATTAGTGGCGTACCCCAGGGACCGGCGCTAGGACCCCAGCTATTCACACTCTATATTAATGATTTAGATGGGGGAACGAAATGTAATATCTCCAAATTTTCAGCAGACAAAAAACTGGGTGGGAGGGTGAGTTGTGAGGAGGATGCAGAGAGGCTTCAGGGTGATTTGGACAGGTTGAGTGAGTGGGCTATTGCATGGGAGATGCAGTATAATGTGAATAAATGTGAGGTTATCCACTTTCTTAGCAAAAACAGGAAGGCAGATTATTATGTGAACTGCTATAAACTGAGAGAGGGGAATATGCAACGAGACCTGGGTGTTCTCGTACACCAGTCACTGAAGGTAAGCATGCAGGTGCAACAGGCGGTAGAAAAAGGCGAATGTTATGTTGGCCTTCATAGAGACAGGATTCTAGTACAGGAGCAGGGATGTCTTGCTGCAATTATACAGGGCCTTGGTGAGGCCGCACTTGGAATATTGTTTGCAGTTGTGGTCTCCTTCTCCGAGAAAGGATGTTCCTGCTATAGAGAGAGTGCAATGAAGGTTTATCAGACTGATTCCTGGGATGGCGGGACTGACGGATGAGGAGAGAAAGGATTATATTCGCTGGAGTTCGGAAGAGTGAAGAGGGATCTCATAGAAAGCTCTAAAATTCTAACAGGACTTGACAGGGTAGTTGCAGGAAGGATGCTCCCGATGGTGGGGGAGTCCAGAACCAGGGGTCATAGTCGAAGGATACGGGGTAAACTTTTCAGGACTGAAATGAGGAGAAATTTCAACACCCAGAGCGTGGTGAGCCAGTGAAATTACGTTATCACTCCCATGTCCAAGAAGGATTGGAATATGCTGGCCAGTGCCTCTGCTACTTCCACCATTCCATCCCTCAGCAACCCTCATGCATCCCATCCAGACTGGGTAAATGATCTACTTTATTGTGGTACAAAAAGTGCTGTATTGAAAAGGGTTAACTGAATCTGTTTGTTCAGTGACTGCAAATAATATCAGTCTCCATGGACCCTAATTGTGTCACTAGAGGTTTGCCATCTTCTATTAATAAGGGGCTCCCATGTGTTGTCCCATAGTTTCAGCCGGAACATCAACCCCAGCACAACAGAGATCAGCGGCTCCAGAGAGAGAGAAAGGATAGATCAGAATCTGAGAACAAATGACTGGAATGTTCCAACAATGGGTCAGAATCTGAGAACAATAGATTGGAATGTTACAACAATGGGTCAGAATCTGAGAACAACAGATTGGAATGTTACAACACTTGGTCATAATCTGAGAACAACAGATTGGAATGTTACAACAATGGGTCAGAATCTGAGAACAACAGATTGGAATGTTACAACACTTGGTCATAATCTGAGAACAACAGATTGGAATGTTACAACACTTGGTCATAATCTGAGAACAACAGATTGGAATGTTGCAACAATGGACAGGAGTTTATCCTCGGATCTTTACTACCTTTCTACATATTATGATTTTTACTCATTAAACACTCGTATGCGTCTCGCACTGAAGATTATTCAATACATTTGCTATCCCATCCTGGCTATTATTGGTGTCCCTGGTAAGTCTCTCTATCTAGCTATTAATTCTATAAACCACGTTTAACAGCATTACTGCTCCTGTAATTTACTCTGCACGTTTTGCTGCCGTTGTATTCCTGGTGAATATGTCCAGCTATCAGCTCAATAAACCATTGCCAACTTTATTGGATTTCTTGACATTTGCTCTCTCATCTTTACTGCTGTTGCTGTCTCTATTTCCCGGCAGGGCATTGTAAACCCCGTTTCACTGAAATACTGTTCTGTTATGTAAATTTTAGGAAGACTGAAGCCAGTGTCATTGGTCTCCATCACAAACTCCATCCCCTATCTGTGAAACAAATACACCTCCCTGCCCAATATCTGAGGCTGAACCAGACTGTTTGCAATCGGTGTGTTCTATTTAAACCTGAGCTGAGTCCATCTCCATATTCTCTCCATTGCCAACCCTGTCTGCGACAACCTCTGTAATATCCCCCATCTCCACCTCTGTCTCAGCCAATCTGCTGCATAAACCCTCACCTGTACCTTTGTTAAATCCACACTTAACTATTCCAATTCTATCCTGGTCACCCTCCCAGTTATGGACCTCCATAAACCACAGACCATACAGAACTCTGCTGCCTGTATCCTAACTCACACCAAATCCTGATCACCCATCAACCCTGTGCTCACTGATCTACATTGGCTCCTGGTCTGGCAGCACCTTAATTTTAATATAGTCATTCTTGTGTTTGAATCCCTCCATGGCCTCACCCATCCAATTAGTCCCATTCTCCTGTCCATTCTCATATTCCTGAAAATGTTTTGACTTCAACCTTTTCTCATTTCTCCTTCTGAAGTGAATTCCTTTCCCACTATATCTGTCCCGAGCCGCTATTTTAGACTCTACAGCACTACTGGTGCTGACGGTACAGAAGCTAGGATCCAAAGAGAGATGTGAACTGCACAGCCAGGCACTTCTAGTGCGGCCTGCACAGTGCCCCATGCTGGGCAGGGCTCTAGCTCAATCGTACCATGTATGTGTTGTTGCTCTGAGGATGGTTTTGAATGTGATGTCAATATACCATACCTGCAGCTTTGATGTACGTCTTTGAAACTTGGTCTGTACATGTCCACTGATCGCATGTGTTAGTCACTCTCAGCTGAACATATATTCAGCAGCATGAGGAACCCCCTCTCGTATTATTTAAAAGGACCAGGCATCCAACTTACAGGTGAGGGGCTTTTGACTTACTTCTGTTATTGTAAAGTTAGTGGAGGTGCTGTGGATGGTTTGTTGGAGGTTGCGTCACTCGGGAGGGTTTAAACTAGTGTGGCAGGGGGGTGGGAACCAGAGCAGTAGGACAGCTAGTGAAATAAATGAGGAGGACATAGTAAAGAAGGCAAGTAGGACTAAGAGGAAAAGCAAGCAGGGAGATGTTTCTGAGCACAGCGGGACTGGTGTTCTGAAATGCATTTGTTTCAATGCGAGAAGTATCACAGGTAAGGCAGGTGAACTTAGAGCTTGGATTACTACTTGGAAATATGATGTTGTTGCTATTGCAGAGACTTGGTTGAGGGAAGGGCAGGATTGGCAGCTAAACGTTCCAGGTTTTAGAAGCTTCAGGCGGGATAGAGGGGGATGTAAAAGGGGTGGGGGAGATGCATTACTGGTTAAGGAGAATATCACAGCTGTACTGCTCAGGACACCTCAGAGGGGTCATGCAGCGAGTCAGTATGGGTGGAGCTCAGGAATAGGAAGGGTGCAGTCACGATGTTGGAGGTTTACTACAGGCCTCCCAACAGCCAGCGGGAGGTAGAGAAGCAGATATGTAGATAGATTTAGGAAAGATGTAAAGGCAACAGGGTTGCAGTGGTGGGTGATTTTAACTTCCCCAATATTGACTGGGACTCGCTTAGTGCTAGGTGCTTGGATGGGGCAGAATTTGTGAGGAACATCCAGGAGGTCTTCTTGAAACAGTACGTAGATTGTCCAACAAGGGATGGGGCCATTCTGGACCTGTTATTGGGGAATGAGCTCGGCCAGGTGGTCGAAGTTTCAGTGGGGGAGCTTTCCCGGAACAGTGACCATAATTCCATAAGTTTTAAGGTACTTGTGGATCAGGATAAGAGTAGTCCTCGGGTGAAGGTGCTAAATTGGGGGAAGGCTAATTATAACAAAATTAGGCAGGATCTGAAGAATTTAGAATGGGGGCGGCTGTTTAGGGTAAATCAACATCTGACATGTGGGACTCTTTCAAACGTCAGCTGATTAGAATCCAGGACTAGCATGTTCCTGTGAGGAAGAAAGACAAGTTTGGCAAGTTTCGGGAAGCTTGGATAACACAGGATAATGTGAGCTTCGTCAAAAAGAAAAAGGAAGCAGTTGTAAGGGCTGGATGGCTAGGAACAGACTTGAGGAACATAAAGACAGTAGGAAGAAACTTAAGCAAGGAGTCAGGAAGGCTAAAAGGGGTGATGAGAAGTCATTGGCAAACAGGATTAAGGAAAATCCCAAGGCATTTTATACATTTATAAAGAGCAAGAGGGTAACCAGGGAAAGGGTTGGCCCATTCAAGGACAGAGATGGGAATCTATGCGTGGGGCCAGAGGAAATGGGCGAGGTGCTAAATGAGTACTTTGCATCAGTATTCACCAAAGAGAAGGACTTGGTGGATGATGAGCCGAGGGAAGGGAGTGCAGATAGTCTCAGTCATCTCATTATCAATAAGGAGGGGGTGTTGGGTGTCTTGCAAAGCAATAAGATAGATAAGTCCCCAGGGCCTGATGGGATCGACCCTAGAATACTGAGGGAGGGAAGGGAATAAATTGCTGGGGCCTTGACAGAAATCTTTGCATCCTCATTAGCTACAGGTGAGGTCCCAGAGGACTGGAGAAAAGCCAATGTTGTTCCTTTGTTTAAGAAGGGTGGCAAGGATAATTCAGGAAATTATAGGCCTGTGAGCCTGACGTCAGTGGTAGGGAAATTATTAGAGAGGATTCTTCGGGATAGGATTTACTCCCATTTGGAAACAAACGAACTTATTAGCGAGAGACAGCATGGTTTTGTGAGGGGGAGGTCGTGTCTTACTAATTTGATTGAGTTTTTTGAGGAAGTGACGAAGATGATTGATGAAGGAAGGGCATTGGATGTTATCTATATGGACTTTAGTAAAGCCTCTGACAAGGTCCCGCATGGCAGACTGGTACAAAAGGTGAAGTCACACGGGATCAGAGGTGAGCTGGCAAGATGGATACAGAAGTGGCTCGGTCATAGAAGACAGAGGGTATCTGTGGATGGGTATTTTTCTTAATGGAGGGATGTGACTAGTGGTGTTCCGCAGGAACCAGTGCTGGGACGTTTGATAGTATGTGCAAATGATTCGGAGGAAAATGCAGCTGGTCTGATTAGTAAGTTTGCGGACGATGCAAAGGTTGGCGGAGTTGCAGATAATAATGAGGATTGTCAGCAGATACAGCAGGATATAGATCGGTTGGAGACTTGGGCGGAGAAATGGCAGATGGAGTTTAATCCGGACAAATGTGAGGTAATGCATTTTGGAAGGGCTAATGCAGGTGGGAGGTATACAGTAAATGGCAGAACCCTTAGGAGTATTGACAGGCACAGAGATCTGGGCATACAGGTCCACGGGTCACTGAAAGTGGCAACGCAGGTGGATAAGGTATTCAAGAAGGCATACGGCATGCTTGCCTTCATCGGACGAGGCACAGAGTATAAAAATTGGCATGTCATGTTGCAGCTGTACGGAACCTTAGTTAGGCCACACTTGGAATTTTGCGTGCAATTCCGACTGCCACACTACCAGAAGGACGTGGAGGCTTTGGAGAGGGTACAGAGGAGGTTTACCAGGATGTTGCCTGGTCTGGAGGGCATTAGTTATGAGGAGAGGTTGGAAAAACTCGGATTGTTTTCACTGGAACGACGGAGGTGGAGGGGCGACATAATCGAGATTTACAAAGTTATGAGCGGCATGGACAGTTTGGATAGTTACAAGCTTTTTCCCAGGGTGGAAGAGTCAATTACTAGGCGACATAGGTATAAGGTGCAAGGGGCAAAGTTTAGAAGGAATCTGCGAGGCATATTTTTTACACTGAGGGTGGTGAGTGCCTGGAACTTGCTGCCGGGGGAGGTGTTAGAAGCAGATACGATAGCGACCTTTAAGAGACATCTTGACAAATGCATAAATAGGAAGGGAATAGGGGGATATGGTCCCCGGAAGTGCAGAAGGTGTTAGTTTAGGCAGGCATCAAGATCGGCGCACGCTTGGAGGGCCGAATGGTCTGTTCCTGTGCTGTACTGTTCTTTGGTATTTGTTCTTGACTGCAGTTACAGTGTCCCTGGGTCTGTAACACGACCAACAAATGGAGCAGAGGCTGCAGAGAGGGGAAGCTCTGTAAAGTGAGAGGAGGAAGGGGCACTGCCGTACCCTCCCTGGGTTTTCCAAGAGCACTTTTCCTATGCACACCTAACCCAGGAGCAGTGTGTGAGTTAACTCTGATTCAATTAGGAGGTGGTCACAGAGATGTGTCACCTCCTGCAACACGACCTGGAGCCTCACTGCGTGCAGTTCTGGTCGCCACATTACCAAAAGGATGCAGATGCTTTGGAGATGGTGCAGAGGAGGTTCACCAGGATGTTGCCTGGTATGGAGGGCGCTAGCTATGAAGAGAGGTTGAGCAGATTAGGATTATTTTCATTAGAAAGACAGAGATTAAGGGGGGACCTGATTGAGGTGTACAAAATCATGAGGGGTATAGACAGGGTGGATATCAAGAAGCTTTTCCCCAGAGTGGGGTTTGAATTACTAGGGGTCACGAGTTCAAAGTGAGAGGGGAAAAGCTTAGTCGGCATATGCGTGGAAAGTTCTTTACGCAGAGGGTGGTGGGTGCCTGGAACGCATTGCCAGCGGAGGTGGTAGACGCGGGCACGAAAGCGTCTTTTAAGATGTATCTAGACAGATACATGAATGGGCAGGAAGCAAAGAGATACAGACCCTTAGAAAATAGGCGAATGTTTAGATAGAGGATCTGGATCAGCGCAGGCTTGGAGGGCCGAAGGGCCTGTTCCTATGCTGTAATGTTCTTTGTTCTTTTGTTCTTTCTAACACCAGGGTGAGGACGGAGTTGTCAGTGGCTGTTAAAGTCACAGTTTCATTGAACTTCCATGTATCTGAATATTTCCAGGCAGGAGCAGGAGACATATCAAACATAGAGTCATAGAGAGTGACAGATAGATTTATGCCACAGAAGATGGCCATTCGGCCCCTCGGTGCCCGCTCCCTGTGGAACAATCCAGTCAGTCCCACTCTCCCAGTCAGTCCCCGTATCCCTGCAAGATCATCTCCTTCGGGTGTCCATCCAGTATCCTTCTGAATTCATTGTCTCTAATGATGAAGTCCAAGATCTGATATGCTTCGCTAAACACTCTCCTAATATGTAATGCCAACTTCAAATATCAATGCATATGCAGCCCCAGGTAGCTCTGTCCCTGCACAATCTTTAGAACTGTGTCATTAAGTCTATATTACCTTCCTATTCCTTCTGACAAAATACATCATCTCACACTCCGTTGTATGAAATTCCACCTGCCACTTCTCTGTCCATTCTGCTAGCCAATCTGTATCCTGCTACAGGTGGTTTGCAACATCATCACTGTTTACCACACCTCCAAGATTGGTATCATCGGAAAATTTTGAAAATCTACTCTGTATTCCAAGATCCATGCAACACATATATAGCAAACAATCAAACAGTGGTCCTAAGCACTGACGCTTGGGGAACATCACTGTCTACCATCCTCCAGTCTGAAAAACAACCATTTAACACATTTCTCTTTTTTCTATCCTATGGACAATTTTTGATCCAATTAGATGCTATTCCATGAGGTTCAATTTTGTTAGCCAAGCTTCTGTGTGTTTCTTCGTCAAATAATTTCATAAAATCCACGTAGACAACATCCACTACATTCCCTTCATCAACCTTCTCTGATTTTCTAAATAAATTTAATTACTTCATCAAGCATGATCTGCCTTTTAGAAATCCGTGCTGACAATCCTTAATTAACTCAACCTCTCCAAGTGTGTGTTGTCCTTTTCCCCTGATTATTGTTTCTAAAACTTTCCTCACAACTGATGTTAAACTAACTGGCCAGTAGTTACTAGGCCTGTGTGTTGTCCACTGATAATTCTGGGAAGTGAGGGTGACCATCTATGTCATCAATATCTCCCTCAGCAGGTAGAAGCAGGATGAAAGATCCCGTGGCTTTGTTAGGATAGCGGGATTCCTGATGGTGTAGGTTGCTCTGCGGGGCCCCCATGTCAACCCATGGGTTGACGTACAGGGACTGAAATAACTCTAACTCCATCAATGTACAGTTGGTGTGTGAGCATGGCCAGTACGTCATGTTGGTGAATGTCCACCATCCTGGCAGCAGCCACCATACCTTCATTCTGAAGCAGTCAGCCGGTCCCAACACATCGGGGCTCCATGAAGAACCAGGATGTAGCTCCTTGGAGACAAATGAACCCCCTCTAGACACAGCCCATGCTTCTACACCCTCAATCCACCTCCCACCATCAACCGAGAGTTATGGAATTAGCATGTGTATGATGTGAGCAATGGAGTCACCAGGAACATGGTGGAACAGACCATCGGTGTGATGAAGCAATGCTTCCGATGTCTGAACCGCTCGGGGAGAGCCCTCCAGTATTCACTGGAGCAGGTGTCCAAGTTCATGGTGTTCTGCTGCACCCTTCACATCATCAACATCATGAGGACACAGGCATTGGCACCAGGAATCCAGAGGCCACCTCAGGAGGAGGTGGGAGGGAAGATATTTCCTGGATGCCTTCGACCCGGACAGGCTGTCGGAGAGTCCCTGCTAAGATTCCAGTTCCCATAGGACAACTTCCCTTTCCAGCCATGAATTCCCCATTCTCCACCATTACACCCATCTGAGACGCCCCATCACAGTGTCCCCTTGGTCAGCATCCTGTAATAAAAACATCAGAGAATTATTACAGCACAGAAGGACCAATTCAGCCTTTTGTGTCTGCACTCGCTCTCCGAATGAGCAATTCACCCAGTGCCGTTCCCTGCCTTCTTCCTGTAATCCTGCACATTCTTCCTTCTCATATAACAGTCTATTCAGCTTTAATTGAACCTGCCTCCACCACACTCAGGTCGTCTTTGCTTCTTTTACCCATGACTTTAAATCTGTGCCCTCTCTTTCTCGATCCTTTCACGAGTGGGAACTGTTTCTCTCTATCTACTCTGTCCAGACACCTCATGATTTTTGAAACCTCCAATAAATCACCTCTCGGCCTTCTCCGAGGAAAACAGTCCTAACTTCTCCAATCTATCTTCATAACTAAAATTCCTCAACCAGGGAATGATTCTGGTCAAACTTTTCTGTATTCTCTCCAATGCCCTCACGTCTTTCCTCACGTGTGGCACCCAGAACTGGACGCAATACCACAGCTGAGGCTGAAATAGTGTCTTATATAAGTTCAATATAACTTCTTTGCTCTTGTACTCGATGCCCATATTAATAAAGCCCACGATACTGCATGCTTTATTAAACACTTTCTCAACCTGTTCTGCCGCCTTCAATGACTTCTGCGCATATACACACAGGTTCCTCTGCTCCTGAACACCCTATAGAATTGTATATTGTCACCCCATGTTCTTCCTCCAAACATGAATCACTTCACATTTCTCTGTATTGAACTACATCTGCCACCTGTCTGCCCATTCCACCAACTTGTGTGTGTTCTTTTGAAGTTCTGCACTATCCTCCTCACAGTTCACAATGCTTCCAACGTTCGTATCAGCTGCAAACTTTGAAATTGTGCCCTGTACACCCAGGTTTAGGTCCTTAATATATATCGGGAAAAGCAAGGATCCCAACACTGATCTCTGGGGAACTCCACCACAAACCTTCCTCCAGCCTGTAAAACATCCATTAACCACTGCTCTTTGTTTCCTGTCACTCAGCTAATTTCGTATCCATGTTGCTAATGTCCCTTTTATTCTATGAGCGACAAGATTGCTCACAGGTCTGTTGTGTGGCATTGTATCAAAAGGTTTTTGCATGCAGGGAATAGTTAAATGTCTGGAATGCACTGCTTGAGAATGGTGGAGGCAGGTTCATTTGAAACTGAATAGACCGTTATATGAAAATCAATTTACACCACATAAAAAGAATTGCCCTCATCAACTCTCTCTGATACCACCTCAAACATCTCCAGCAAATTAGTTAAACATGATGTTCTCTCAAGAAATCCATGCTGGCTTGTTTAATTAACTCGCATTTGTCCTTGTGACTATTAGCTTTGTCCAAGATTATTTCTTTCTAGAAGTTTTCCCACCACCGAAGTTTAACTGACAGGCCTATAGTTGCTGGCCTTACCTTTACACCCTTTTTTGAACAAGGGTGTAACGTTTACAATTCTCCAGTCCTCTTGCATCACCCCGAGTCCAAGGAGGACTGAAAAATTATGTCCAGTGCCTCTGCGATTTCCACCCTCACATCCCTCAGTATCCTTGGATGCATCTCATCTGGTCCTGGTGCTTTATTCAATTTAATTCCAGACAGCCTATCTAATACTTCCTCTTTATCAATTTTAAACCCCACTAGTGTCTGACTTACCTCCTCTTTCAACATTGCCTGGGTTGCATCTTAAGAATCATAGACAGTTTATGGCACACAGAGAGACCACTTGGCCCATCGTGTCTATGCTGTCCAAAAAACGATCCATCCATTCTAATCCTACCTTCCAGCATTTGATAGATTACAGCACTTGAGGTGCATATCCAGACACCTTTTGAATGAGTTGTTGGTTTCTGCCTCAACTACCCTTTCGGACAGTGAGTTCCAGACTCTGACCACCCGCTGGGTGAAAAATAAAATCCGCAGCTCCCTTTTAGTCTTTCTACCAATCACTTTAAGTCCATGCCCCCTCATCACTGACCTCTTTGCTAAGGTGAATGGACCCTTCAGCTCCACTCTACTCTCAGTTTTGTACATTTCAATCAGATTTCCCCTCAGCCTTCTCTATTTCAAGGAGAACAACCCCAGCCTGTCCAATCTTTCCTCATAGCTGCATTTTTCCAGTCCTCGCCACATCCTCATAAATCTCCTGTGTACCCTCTCTGGTGCAATTACATCCTTTCTGTAATGAGGTGAGCAGAACTGCACACAGTACTCAAGTTGTGTCCTAACCAATGAGTTATACAATTCCAGCATAACCTCCCTGCTCGTATATTCTATACCTCGGCTAATAAAGGAAAGGATTCCATATCTTCTTCCTTGGTAAAGACAGGTGGAAATTATTCATTTATTACCTCAGCTATACCCTCTGCCTCCATGTGCAAATCCCCTTTATGGTCCTGAGTCGGCCCCATTGTTCCTTTTACTACCCTTTTACTATTTAGATGCCGATAGAAAACTTTGGGATTTCCTTTAATGCTCGCCTCTTTTCATGCTCTCTCTTTGCTTCTCTTATTTTCTTTTTCACTTCCCCTCTGGACTTTCAATATTTAGCCTGTTTCTCAATAGTATTTTCTACCTGATGTCTGTTATATCAGGCATAAACTTGTCAACCTTTCGTGCGGCCTTCAAAGATCTGTCTGAATACACACCAAGTCTCTCTGTTCCTGTCTCCTCATTTAAACAATACCAATTTGTTTCTGTTGCCTTCCCTTGCACTTCCTACTCAAATGTTTCACCTCACACTTCACTGTGTTAACTAATATTTGCCATTCGCCTGCCCATTTCACCAGTCAGTCACTGTCCTCCTGAAGTGTGTTATTATCCTTCTCATTACTTATTAACTTTTCTGCCTTTCCTGCCATCTGAAATATTTCTCATTATCACCTCTGTACACAAGCCCATTGCATTAACATGCAGCAACAGTGACCCTGGGGAACCCCACTGTGTACTTCCCTCCAGACTGAACAACAACCATTCTCCACTATTCTCTACTTTCTGTCACTGAGCTAATTTCCCGCATGCTGACATTGAAAATAAAAGAACAGACTTCCATTTATGAAACGCCTTTCGTGACCACTGCATGTTCCAAAGTGATTTACAACCAATGAATACTTCTTAAAGCGAAGTCACTCTTGTCATGTAGGAAACAAGCAGACAATTTCTGCACAGAAAGATCCCACAAGCAGAAATGTGATAATGATCAGATCTGTTTTTGTGATGTTGATTGAAGGAAACATTTTGACCAGGACAACGGGAATAATTCCCCTGCTCTGCTTCTACATAGTGCGATGGGATCTTTAACATCCACCTGAGAGGACAGACTGCAACTTGGTTTAAAGTTTCATTCGCTAGACTGCACCTCTGACAGTGCAACATACCCTCAGTACTGCACTGCAATGTCAGCATTGATTCTTGTGATCAAGTCCTGCAGTGACACTTGATCCTGGAAGCTTGTGACTGAAAGGGGAGAGAGCTACAAACTGAGCCACGGCTGATATTGGTCCTTTTATCCTATGTGTTTCTAATTCGGTAACATGGCTTTCATGTGGTACTTTATCAAACTTCTTGTGAAAGAATAGGAATATTGTGAAAGTCCAGGTGGGAACCATCATAGATTCATAGAATAGCACATACAGAATGAGGTCATTCGGCCCATCAAGTCTGTGCTAGCCCTTTCAAAGAGCAATCCAGTTAGTCCCACTCCCAGGCTCTTTCACTATTCCTTGCATTTTTTTCTCCTTCAGATATTTATCCAATTCCCATTTGGGATCTACTATTGAATCTGTATCCATCAGCCTATCAGACATTGCATTCCAAATCCAAACCACTCAGAAACAAAAATCCTCATATCTGCTTCTTTTACCAATCGCCTTCAATCTGTGTCTCTTGGACACTGGAAATAGTTTCTCTTTATTTAATTTATCTAAATCCTTCCGAATGTTAAACACCTCAATCAAATCTCCTCTGAAAGATCTTTGCTCTAAGCAGAACAACCCCAGATACATAACTGTAATCCCTCAAGCCTGGACAAATTCTAGTAAAACAGTTCTGTACCCTCTCCGAAGGCTTCATGTCCTTCCTAAAGTGTGGTTCCCAGTATTCGACACAAGACTCCAGGTGAAGCTGAACTAGTATTTTATATATGTTTCACATAATGTCCTTGCTTTTGTTCTTTTTGCCTCTGTTTATAAACCCTAGGATCCCATACATTTATTAACTGTCAAGATAACCTTTCCTGCCACCTTCAAAGATTTGTACACAAACACCCCAGGTGTCTCTGTTATTTCGCCACTTTATAGCTGTACCATTTAACTTGTATTGTCTCTCCTCATTCATCCTTTCAAAATGTATTACCTCACACATCTGCAATGTCAATTAAATATTGAGAAGATTGAAGCCATTGTTTTCTGTCTCTGCTCCAAACATTTCCTTGTTACACACTCCATCCCTCTCCTTTGTAAATGTTTGAGACTAAGCCAAACTGTTCACAAACTTAGTTACATAGTTAACCCTGAGATGTCTTGAGATGAGCTTCCTACCAAATATTCACACCATCACTAAAATGGCTTATCTCCACCCCCCCGTGGAGTTGCTTTGCTGATAAAAGAGTAAATGAACGCAATAGTGAGGCAGGATATTAGCTCTGACGATGTCGAATATGTATGGGTAGAGCTGAGAAACACTCAGGGGCAGAAAACGTTAGTGGGGGTTGTATATAGACCCCCAAACTGTAGTGCTGAATTTGGGAATGGCATTGGACAGGAAATTAGAGACGCATGCGATAAAGGAACATCTGTAATTATTGGTTTCTTGAATCTGCATATAGATTGGGCAAATCAAATTGGTCAGAATACACTGTGGAGGAATTCCTGGGGAATATGCGGGATGGTTTTCGGGGCCAATTCTTTGAGGAACCAACTGGAGAACAGGCCATCCTCGACTTGTTATAGTGTAATGAGAGAGGAATAATTGACAATCTAGTAGTGCCAGATCCCTCGGGGATGAGCGACCATAATATGATAGAATTCTTCATCGCAATGGAGAGTGACCTAATTGATTCTGAGACTAGAGTCGTGAATCTTAATAAAGTAAGCTACGAAGGTATGAGGCATGAGTTGTCGATCATACATTGACAACTTAAAGAGATGACGGTGGAAAGGCAATGGCAAACATTCAAAGAGCACATTGATGAACTGCCACAATTGTTTACTCCTGTCTGGCGCAAAAGTAAAACGGAAAAGGCAGCCAAATCATGGCTTACAAGGAAAATTAGAGATCGCATTAGATCCAAGGAAGAGGCAAATAAATTTCCCAGATAAAAACAACAGACCTGAGGATTGGGAGCATTTTAAAACTCAGCAAAGGAGCACCAAGGGATTGATTGACAAGTGGAAAATGGAGCTCGAGAGTAAGCTTGCAGGGAACATAAAAACTGACTGTAAACGAATCTATAGGTATGTGAAGCGGAAAAGATTGGTGAAGACAAATGTTGGTCCGTTACAGTCAGAAACAGGGACATTTATTATGGAAAACAATTAAATAGCTGACCATTTAACTGAGAGAGGGGAATATGCAGCGACACCTGGGTGTTCTCGTACACCAGTCACTGAAGGTAAGCATGCAGATGCAACATTCGGTAGAAAAAGGCGAATGTTATGTTGACCTTTATAGCGAGAGGATTCGAGTACAGGAGCAGGGATGTTTTGCTGCAATTATACAGGGCGTTGGTGAGGCCGCACTTGTAATATTGTGGGTAGTTTTGGTCTCCTTATCGGAGGAAGGATGTTCTTGCTATAGAGGGAGTACAGTAGAGTTTTACCAGACTGATTCCTGGGATGGCGGGACTGACGTATGAGGAGTGATTGAGTCGGTTAGGACTATATTCACTGGAATTCAGAAGAGTGAGGAGGGATCTCATCGAAACCTATAACATTCTAACATGACTTGTCAGGGTAGATGCAGGAAGGATGTTCCTGATGTTGGGGGAGTCCAAAGCCAGGGGTCATAGTCTAAGGATACGGGGTAAAACTTTCAGTACTGAGATGAGGAGAAGTTTCTTCACCCAGAGAGTGGCCAGCCTGTGAAAATCTGTCATCACGCCCATATCCAAGGGGGATTGGAAGATTCTGGCCAGTGCCTCGGCTATTTCCACCATTCCCTCCCTCAGCGAACCTCATACATTCCATCCAGACTGGGTAAATGTTCAAATTTATTGTGGTACAAAAAATGTTGGATTGAAAAGGGTTAACTGAATCTGTTTGTTCCGTGACTGTACATAATGTCAGTCTCCATGGATCCTAATTGTGTTTTCCATCTTCTATTAATAAGGGGCTTCTTTCAATGTGTTCTTCCATAGTGTCAGTGGGAACATCAGCCCCGGCACTAACAGAGATCAGCTGCTCCAGAGAGATAGAGAGAGGATAGGTTAGAATCTGAGAACAAAAGACTGGAATGTTACAACAATGGGTCAGAATCTGAGAACAATAGATTGGAATGTTACAACAATGGGTCAGAATCTGAGAACAATAGATTGGAATGTTACAACAATGGACAGGAGTTTATCCTCGGTTATTTACTCTCTTTCTACATATTATGATTGGTACTCATTCAACACTCGTATCTATTTCACATTGAGGATTATTCAATACATTTACTATCCCATTCTGGCTATTATTGGTGTCCCTGGTAAGTCTCTCTATCCAACTATTAATTCTTTAAACCATGTTTAACTGCATTACTGCTCCTCTAATTTACTATGCCCTTCTTGCTGCTGTTGTATGCCTGGTGAATATCTTCAGCTATTAGCTCTATAAACCATTGTCAACTGTATTACAGTTCTTGTCATTTACTCTCTCTGCTACTGTTGCTGTCTCTGTTTCAGGCTAGGAGATCTGTAAACCCTGTTTCACTGAAATACTGTTCTGTAATGTAAATTTTGGGAAGACTGAAGCCAGTGTCATTCGTCTCCATCTCAAACTCCATCCCCTATCTGGGAAGCACATACTCCACCCTGCCCAATATCTGAGCTTGAACCGGACTGTTTACAACTTCTGTGTTACATTTAAGCCTGAGCTGAGTTCATCTCCATATTCTCTCCAAAACCAAGTGTGCCTACTACCACCTCTGTGAAATCACCCATCTCCATTTCTGCCTCAGCCCATCTGCTGCATAAACCCTCATCCGTGTCACGGTTAAATCCACACTTGACTATTCCAATTCCATCTTGGTCACCCTCCCAGTTATAAACCTCCATAAACCACAGCCCATCTAGAACTCTGCTGCCTGTATCCTAACTCACACCAAATCCCGATCACCCATCACCGCTGTGCTCACTCATCTACATTGGCTCCCAGTCTGGCAACACCTTAATGTTAATATTCTCATTCTTGTGTTTGAATCGCTCCATGGCCCACCCCTCCATTTATTCACTTTCCCCTGTCCATTTCACATATTCCTGCAACTCTTTTGACTTCAATCTTTTTTCAGTTCTCCTTTTAAAGTCAATTTATTTCACTCTGTATGTGTCCCGAGCCACGATTTTAGACTCTGCATCATGACTGCTGCTGACGGTACAGAATTGGGATCCAAAAAGAGATGTGAATCGCACAGCCGGCCACTTCCGGTGCGGTCTGCACAATATCCCATGCTGAGCGGGGCTCCAGCCCAGTCGCATCATCTTTGTGCTGTCAGCGTGGTCTTCACAGCCGGCCACTTCTACTGTGGCCTGCACAGTGTCCCAAACTGCGCAGGGCTCTCGCTCAATTGTACCTTGTATGTGTTGTTCCTTTGAGGGTGGATTTGAAAGTGATGTCAATGTACCATAGCAGCAGCTTTGATGTACTTCTTTGAAACTTGGTCTGTGCATGTTCACTGACCGCCTGTGGTAGTCACTCTCAGCTGAACATTCATTCAGCAGCACGAGGAACCCCCTCTAGTGTTATTTAAAAGGACCAGCATCCAACATACAGGTGAGGGGCTTTTGACTTACTTCTGCTATTGTAAAGTTAGTGGAGGTGCTGTGGATGGTTTTCTGGAGGACGTGCTGTGAGCTGCTGCAGCTATACAGGGAGGACAGAGGATTTGGTGACCCAACTTTGGACGAGGTATGGGGACTGTAGTTACAGTGTCTCTGGGTCTGTAACATGACCAACAAATGGAGCAGAGGCTGCAGAGAGGGGAAACTCTGTAAAGAGAAAGGAGAGGGGGCCCTACCCACCCCGGGTTTTCTAAGAGCACTTTTCCTACCTACACCTAACCCAGGAGGTGACTGTGATTCAATAACGAGGTGTTCACAGAGCACTGTTACTTCCTGTAACACAACCTGGAGCCTCAGACCAGGGTGAGGACGGAGCTGTCAGTGGCAGTTAAGGTCACAGATTCATTGACCTTCTGTGTATCTGCCTCCCAGAAATCCCTGAGCCATGTGGGCCAGCCACAAAGGACACTTCCAACAGCCAAAGACTTCAAGAATACAACTTCGGCCAGATGACCTCCGAATCGTCCAACCTCACAGAATGAGTATTTTATTTTTATATTTATTCTGGACTCCAATCTACTCCTTTCCCTGATGTCTCTGTTTGTCGTAATCTGTATGCTTGGAAGGCCCACAGTCGCATGTGGTTTTCTAACTTGTGATGTTATCTGGAGAGAGAGACAGAGAGAGGGAGATGGAGACACAGCCCTTCAGCTTCTGCACAGTTTGAATCACTGACTTGTCTGTCTTTGTCCAGGGGAAGCTCCCAGCTTTCACAGAGATGGACAGAGGGTCTCATGACTGCCTCACTTTATTCTCTTGACCCTCATAATGAGATTCAAGGTTCGAAACTTCTATCTCCCCAGGGTTCAGGAAACCAGTATTCACACTTGGAGGTGTTTCCTCTTTCAAAGTCAACGTGTCAGGAGGGCCCTGTTTGCCGTGTTAATGAATGTAATGTTCGGGAATGCATTCACTGGAGCCAGCCAATGATTTGGGTCGAGGCACATCAGACATGTTGGAGGCCTTGGAATGTGAAAAGGTGTTTCAGATGCCAATTGCGGTGGTCATCTTGGCTGCCAGTTTTTTCAAGGTTAACTGTAGGATTTTTTTCCACTAAACGTTAAGTGTAAATTTCTAATCGATGAATTAAATTCCTCATTTGACATATGCAGAACATGGGAAGAAATGTGATGATAGGAACATTTCATTACAGAATTGTGGGAAGAAAAAGAAAGAAACACACATTCATTCTCAATAATCACTTCTCAAATTCACACATTACCCTTAGAATTACTGCAGCTGACATTGTCTGTTACAGTTGTGCTGATTTAATTTTATGGAGTTTTGTCTGGGATATGTCGGGTTCACCCTGGACATTGCATCAACAATTACATTGATTTTTTCTCTCCTGCAATGAAGCTTAAACCATTCAGGTTCCTGCACCTTGATAATCTTTCTCTCTAAACTGACAGTGTGTAATAAATTGTTTTTTTAGCCCCTGTGAGATGTCTGAGATTTCCTCTGGGCCTTTGTTTTTGCTGAGTTCTGCTTTGAAATTGTTGGGTTTGATTAGATTTGTGTTTGGGATCTGATCATTGGGTGCTTCAGTGGGTAGATCCACACTGACCTTACTTTGAGCATTCTGGTGAGGTACACAAGTGCTGTTTACTTTAGGGTATTGTCCCTTCCCTTTTCTCTTTACTATGGGGAGAATATTTTTCCTAATCTGGACTATGTCCTCTGTGACATTAGTGCTCGCAAATGTCTGTCCAGCTTTGACTGCACTCTCCTATGGCACTTCGACTAGGTGAGGCATCTCCCTTACCATTGGCATGCCTTTTTGGGAAGGGTCCTTGTCCTTGCAGCTTTCTGTAAATGCTGTTAGCAACCTTTTTAGGGTGCCTCTTTGACATGCATTTAAGGAGGAGAGCGTTTGGTCCAATTGATCAAACATTTCAGGGTTGGCTAATCGGAGAATAGGGGATTCTGGTTGGGAATCCTCCTGGACCTCCTCTAACCTATCCTCACTGTCCTTTTAAATCCTCCCATTCTGACTGTCTGACAGATCTGTACTTGTCTGTCCCCTCCACAAACTTTCCTTTTTTGCCTTTGGTCTGGGTGTCAATTAAATAATTTACCTGACTGTTCCTTTTGCCACTCGATATGGACCACTGAACCGGGCTTTCAGGGTTCACGCTGCATTGGGAGTAGTAACAATACATGGTCTCTGTCCTGAAATGTTCTAGCCTTGGCATTTTTGCCTGCTTATCTATTCATAGCTGCCTGGGAGGTGTTTAGGTGTTCCTGAGCCATTGCACAGGCTCCCCTGAGCCGCTCCCAGAACATGGAAATGTGGTCTAACATGGAAGACACATCCCTGTGTCTCAAAAACTTCTCCTTGATTAGTTTAAGAGGACCTCTCACCTCGTGTCCATAAACTAATTCAAAGAGACTAAACCCAGTGGACTCATTAGATAAGTCCCGGTAACCAACAGGTGAAATCCCAGCCCTTTGTCCCAGTCATGGGGTTACTCATAGCAGTATGGCCTGATCATTGTCTTGAGGGTCTGGTGGTACCGCTACAAAGCCCCTTGTGACTGTGGCTGGTAGGCTGAGGACTTTAGCTGGGTTATGTCCAGAATACCCATGACCTATTCAAAAATACTGGACAGAGAATATGTGCCCTGATCCGACTGGATCTGAGCAGGCAGCCCATATCGGGTAAAGACCTGAGTTAGCCCCTCCACCACTACCTTGGCAGAGATAGTTATTTGGGAGAATGGCCTCTGGGAATCGGGTTACCACATCCATAATGCTGGGAATATACTGGTTTTCACTTGTTTTCCACTTGTTTTCAGCAGGTCTCCCACACAATCCACCAGCACTATGCTGAAGAGTTCCCAAATAGCAGCTATGGGAATTAGGGGTGCAGGTTTCCTGGCTTCCAGGGCTTCCCCACAACCTGGCACATGTGACCAGTTTTACAGAACTCCACCACATCTTTGTGGAGTTGTACCCAGTCAAAATGCTGTCTTATGCGGGCTTCGATTTTCCATACACTGCCATGTCCAGTCATTGGAAGCTCGTGGACCATTCTTAATATTTCTTTAAGGTACCTCGGCAGCACTGTCTGGTGCACCACTGTCCACTCTTCATCCGCAGGTCTGTGAGGAGATCTCCACTTCCTCGTCAGCACCTCATTCTTTAAATAGTAGCACCCTGGAACTCCCTCTGCTTCAGTTTTGGTTTGGACAGTCTGTGCTATTATTTAACACTAGGTCGGGATGTTGAGCCTCAACTAAGGAGGATCTGTTTAGAAAATCCTTTGTGTCCTCTAACTTCCCAAAGAAGGTTTCCGGCAACCAGACAGTAGGGTCATCCGTCTGCAGTGTCAGTTCAGGAGATTGTTTGGCCATGGACCGAGTCACCACATGATCAGGGAGAATGCCAGTGAACTTCTCCTGTGACTGCTCTGTCTCCCAAACCTCTTTTGGTCTCCCTAGAACTACTAGGGAAGCTGCCACCTTTTCCCCTGTCAGATCATTACCCAGGAGCAGGTCGACCCATCCACTGGTAAACTAGGTACAATCCACATGGTTACCAGTCCTGAAACTGGGTCACACTCCAAGAGCAGCCGATATAAAGGTTTGGACATATACTATCTTCCGATACCATTCACTAACACTCTAGCATTCACTGCACGCTCGGAGGAAGGTCATGCCTTTTCCCAGCATCAGAGATTGGGTGGCCCCTGTATCCCTCAGTATGACTATGGGCTTGCTTGCCTCAGTCGAGGGGGATGGGGTCACGTTTCCTTGGGATACAAATACCTGGTAACTCTCAGGGATTTTGTTAAGTTTTCCCACACTCTCTGTGGTAGATTTACTGGGTCTGACTGCCGCAGTTAAAGGCACAGCCTGATCTGCTGTGCTTTTCATTCGGGCACCTTTCCCTGCACTGATCTGATGGTCCCTGATTAATCCTACAGGTTTTCCCCGTCATTTCCAATATTCAACTGTATAATTAGTGTAAACACACAGATCTTCGGCCGTTACTCCTGCTCTCAGTACCGTCCTATTTAGCCTGAGGAGGCCCCCTTTGTGTCCAGCGTTTCCTTCTTGCTCATGTCTGTTCGGACTCCAATTACCCTTCTGTCTTTTAACCTCGGGTCTTTGGGGTTACTAGGGAAGGGTTTCCCTTTGGGGTAAGGCCTTATGTTCAAGGGAAGATTTGTCAGTTAGCATTGCAACTTGCCTGGCTCCTTGAACCTTTTGTTCCTCTATGTGGGTTTTAATGGAAGGAGGAGCGAGTTTTCGAACTCCTCGAGAAGGATCACCACTCTGAGGTTGTCATATGTCGGCTGTATCTTGAGTGTCTGCATCTACTGGTCAACTGTAAACACCAAAACAGACTGCACAATCTTCTATAGATACGTTAAAAGGTAACGTTGAGCTCAGACAAATGTGGGTCCATTACAGGCAGAGTCAGGAGAATTTATAATGGGAAATAGAGAAATGACAAATAAGTTAAATGATTATTTTGTGTCTGTCTTCACTGAGGAAGATGCAAGAAATCTCCCAGAATTAGACATCCAAGGGATTTGGGAGAATGAGGAATTGAAGGAAATTAGTATTAGTAAGAAGTTTCTATTGGAGACATTAATAGGACTGATGTTTGTCAGTTACCCAGGATCTGAAAGTCTACATCCCAGAGTGTTGCCGGAAGTAGCAATGGAGATTGTTCATGCATTTGTGATCATCCTTAAAAATTCTATCAATTCTGGAACGCTTCCTGCAGATTGGAAGGTAGCAAATGTCATCCCACTATTTAAGAAGTGAGGAAAAGAGAAAATTGGGAACTACAGACCTGTTAGCCTTACATCAGTACTAGGGAAAATGCTAGAATCTATTCTAAAGTATGCGATAAATGGATCTGATTGGGCATAGGCAACATGGATTTATAAATGGTAAATCATGCTTGATGAACCTGTTGGAGTTTTTTTAGGATGTTACTATCAGAATAGGAAAGGGGAGCCGGTGGATTTTCCGATGGCTTTAGATAAAGTGCCCTACAGGAAGTTGGTAAGCAAAATTAAGGAACATGGGATAGCAGGTAATGTACTGACATGCAGTAAGGACTGGTTAACAGGTAGGAAACAGAGAGTAGGAATAAACGGGATATTCTTGCATTGGCAGGCTGTGAAAAGTGGAGTCCCGCAGGGATGAGTGATTGGGCCCAGGCTGTTCACAATATATATCAATGATTTGGATATGGGGACCAAAGTGATATTTTCAACTTTGCAGATGACACAAAACTAGGTGGGAATGTGTGTTGTGAGGAAGATGCAAAGCGGCTTCAAGGGGATTTGGACAGACTTAGTGGGCAAGAATGTGACAGATGGAGTATAATGTGGAAAAATGTGAGGTTAGCCACTTTGATAGAATGAATAGATGTGCAGAGTATTTTTTTTTAAATGGTAAGAGATTAGAAAGTGTAGATGCACAAAGGGACCTGGGTGTCCTCAGCAATAGGTCATTGAATGCAAACATGCAGGCGCAGCAAGCAATTAGGAAGGCTAATGGTATGTTAGCATTTATCACAAGACCATTTGTGTACAGGAGTAGTGAAGTCTTGCTGCAATTGTATCGATGCTTGGTTAGACTGCACTTGGAGTACTGTGTGCAGTAAGGTCCCCTTACCTGAGGAAGGATATGATGACCACAGAGAGAGTGCAAAGAAGGTTCACCAGACTTGTTCCCGGGATGGTGGGACTGTCCTATGAAGAGAGATTGTGGAAACTGGGCCTGTACTCTCCCGAGATTCGAAGAATGAGAGATGATCTCATTGAATCCTACAAAAATATTTAAAGGGATAGACAGGGTAGACGCAGCTAACATGTTTCTCCTGGTGGGGGAGTCTAGAAAAAGCAGACACAATTTCAAAACGAGAGATGCCCTCTGAAATAGCCTAGGAAGACATTCAGTTGTACCTAACCGCTACAAAGTCCATAAAAAAGAAAGAAACCGGACAGACCACCCGGCATCGACCAAGGCACCAGAAACGAAAACAGCAAACCCAGTCATGTCGACCCTGCAAAATCCTCCTTACTAACATCTGGGGGCTTGGACCAAAGTTGGGAGAGCTGTCCCACAGACGAGTCAAGCAACAGCCTGACATAGTCATACTCACGGAATCACACCTTACAGACATTGTCCCAGCACCTGCCAGCACCATCCCCGGGTACGTCCTGTCCCACCAGCAGGACAGACCAACCGGATGTGGTGGCACAGTGGTATAAAGTAGGGAGGGAGTTGCCCTGGGAGTCCCCAACATCGACTCTGGACCCCATGAAGTCTCATGGCATCAGGTTAAATATGGGCAAGGTAACCTCCTACTGATTACCACCTACCGCCCTCCCTCAGCTGAGGACTCAGTACTCCTCCATGTTGAATACCACTTGGAGGAAGCTCTGAGGGTGGCAAGGGCACAAAATGTACTCTGGGTGGGGAAATTCAATGTCCATCACCATGAGTGGCTCAGTAGCATCACTACTGACCGAGCTAGCCGAGTCCTAAAGGACATGGCTGCTAGACTGGGTCTGCGGCAGGTGGTGGGGGAACCAACACGAGGGAAGAACATACTTGATCTCGGCCTCACCGATCTGCCGGCCGCAGATGCATCTGCCCATGACAGTATTGGTAGGATTGACCACCGCACAGTCCTTGTGGAGATGAAGTCCCGCCTTCACACTTCACATTGAGGATACCATCCATCGTGTTGCGTGGCACTATCACCGTGCTGAATGGGATAGATTTCCAACAGATCTAGCAATGCAACACTGGGCGTCCATGAGGCGCTGTGGGCCATCAGCAGCAGCAGAATTGTACTCAACCACAATCTGTAACCTCATGGCCCGGCATATCCCCTACTCTACCATTATGATCAAGCCAGGAGACCAACCCTGCTTCAATGAAGAGTGCAGGAGGGCATGCCAGGAGCAGCACCAGGCATACCTCAAAATGAGGTGTCAACCTGGTGAAGCTACAACCCAGGACTACTTGCATGCCAAACTGCGTTAGCAGCATGCGATAGACAGAGCTAAGCGATCCCATAACCAACGGATCAGATCAAATCTCTAGTCCTGCCACATCCAGCTGAGAATGGTGGTGGACAATTAAACAACTGACTGGAGGAGGTGGCTCCACAAATATCCCCATCCTCAATGATGGGGGAGCCCAGCACATCAGTGCGAAAGATAAGGCTGAAGCATTTGCAACAATCTTCAGTCAGACGTGCCAAGTTGATGATCCATCTCGGCCTCCTCCTGTCGTTCCCAGCATCACAAATGCTAGACTTCAGCCAATTCGATTCACTCCACGTGATATCAAGAAACGACTGAAGGCACTGGATACTGCAAATGCCATGGGCCCTGACAATATTCGGGCAATAGTACTGAAGACCTGTGCTCCAGAACTTGCTGCACCCCTGGCCAAGCTGTTCCAGTACAGCTACAACACTGGCATCTACCCTGCAATGTGAAAAATTGCCCTGGTATGTCCTGTACACAAAAAGCAGGCCAAGTCAAACCGGGCAATTTACGGCCCCATTAGCCTACTCTCAATCATCAGTAAAGTGATGGAAGGTATCATCAACAGTGCCATCAAGCAGCACTTGCTCAGCAATAACCTGCTCAGTGACGCATAGTTTGGGTTCCGCCACGCCCGCTCAGCTCCTGACCTCATTATAGCCTTGGTTCAAACATGGACTAAAGAGTTGAACTCAAGAGATGAGATGAGAGTGACTGCCCTTGACATCAAGGAAGCATTTGACTGAGTATGGCATTAAGGAGCCCTCACAAAACTGAGGTCAATGGGAATCAGGAAAAAACCCTCCACTGGCTGGAGTCATACCTAGCACAAAGGAAGATGGTTGTGGTTGTTGGAGGTCAATCATCTGATCTCCAGGACATCACTGCAGGTGTTCCTCAGGGTAGTGTCCTAGGCCCCACCATCTTCAACTGCTTCATCAATGACCTTCCTTCAATCGTAAGGTTAGAAGTGGGGATGTTCGCTGATGAATGCACAATGTTCAGCACCATTCCTGACTCCTCAGATACTGAAGCAGTCTGTGTAGAAATGCAGCAAGACCAGGACAATATCCAGGCTTGGACTGATAAGTGGCAAGTAACATTCACGCCACAGAAGTGCCAGGCAATGACCATCTCCAACAAGAGATAATCTAACCATCTCCCCATGGCATTCAACGGCATTCCCATCGCTGAATTCCCACTATCAACATCCTAGGGGCTATCATTGGCCAGAAACTGAACAGGAGTGGCCATATAAATACCGTGGCTACAATAGCAGGTCAGAGGCTTGGAATTCTACGGCGAGTAACTCACCTCCTGACTCCCCAAAGCCTGTCCACCGTCTACAAGGCACCAGTCAGGAGTGTGATGGAATACCCTCCACTTGCCTGGATGGGTTCAGCCCCTCCAAGTCACACATCTTCCTGACTTGGAACTATATCGCCGTTCCATCACTGTCGCTGGTTCAAAATCCTGGAACTCCCTTCCTAACAGCACTGTGGGTGTACCTAACCCACATGGACTGCAGCGGTTCAAGAAGGTAGCTCATCACCACCTTCTCAAGGGCAATTAGGGATGGGCAAGAAATGCTGGCCTGGCCAGTGACGCCCTCATCCCATGAATGAATAAAAAAATAAGCCACTTAGGACGGCGATGAGAAGGAATTTCTTTACTCAGAGGGTTATGAATCTTTGGAATTCTCTGCCCCAGAGAGCTGTGGAAGCTCAGTCATTGAGTATGTTTAAATCAAAGATTGACAGTTTTCTAAATGCCAATGACATAAAGGGATACGAGGATAGTGTGGGGAAAAGGCATTGAAATTGATGATCAGCCATGATCATATTGAATGGTGGAACTGGCTCGATGGGCTGAATGGCTTACTTCAGCTCCTATGTTCCGAAATTCCTAAGCTGCTTAACTCTTTCAAACTCGAGGTCAGTTTAGTGAGGCTGCTTTCTGAGGGGTCGGAATGTTTGATGGTACACTTCTGGTACTGTCGCATATGCACCCAGGATAGCATTTATAGTCATCTCATGATGTGATAAATGTTGATCTGGTAACAGTGAATAAACCACGTGTGCTTTTCCTGTTACTTTCCTTTGTAAAAACTGTGTCCGTCTCTCTGCCGATCATTTCAGCTGTTTTGCAAGCTTTTCAAAAGTGATGAAAAATTCTGCCACATCCTCCTCATGGAACTTTGGAATGAACTGGGAGAACTTTAAGAGTTCAGCACATGGTCCTTCGCGAGGGGTAGTTCCCTCACTAGCTGTGCCTTCACTGGGTGTACTGGGTCTTCCTCCAGTTATTTGAGCCACCTTAACTCCCTTTCCTCCTTCTCCTTCTGGAACACTCTTACTTTTCACTTTCTTGACAAGCAATGTTATTCAACTTTTCAACAGAGAGGGATTTTAGCCTGTCCCAAGTTACTTCACTCTGTATGTAACTCCTTTATTGCGACTATAACTCCTTTATACAAAAAGGGAGAGAAACAGAAAGCTCGAAAAATTATGAGGGGCATAGATAGGGTAGGTGGGAAGAAATATTTCCTTAGTGGAGGGGTCAATAACCATGGGGCATTGATTTAAGTTAAGGGGCAGGAGGTTCAGAGGGGATTTGAGCAAAAAAGTAATTCACCCAGAGGGTGGTTGGCTTCCAGAACACACTACCTGAAGCGGTGGTAGAGGCAGGAACATTTTAGAAGTAGTTAGATGAGCACTTGAAATCCCATAGCTTAAAAGATTATGGGCCAGGTGCTGGAAAATGGGATTAGAATGGATAGGCTTCTTGACAGGCACAGACACAGTGGGCCGAAGGGGCTGTTTCTTTGCTGTATAACTCTGTGACTCTATGACACTTACAAATTCTGGTTTCTCGTTGGGTTATGATCACTAGAACCTCCACATTTCTGATACAGCCAGGTGAGGAGGGGTCCCAGACTCCCCTCATGCCCTATCTTTTATTTCTCTGCAACGGGGTTTATTCCTTTTTAGCAGTGAACGTGCTGACCACCTCAGTGAGTATTTTACCTTTTACGTTTGTTGTGATCGTGAAAGAACCAGTAGGACAGTTTTTCTTGAATTTAAACAAGAGGTGAGTTTATTATACTTTAAAATCTAAAACGACTCTAAATAAAATAATAAAAATATACGGTACACATTCACGCACACACACAGGCAAATCACACAAATATGTTACAGAGTGAGAAATACATTTGCATTTGGATTTCAGTCCAGAATAAATTAAAAATAAACAACGTCTGTGAGGTTGGATAATTCTGTGGTCTGCGCCTTTGCCATCCTTATTTATGAGTTTCATGTCACCTTCAAGCATTGAAATTATGTTTTTTTACATATACGTCTCTATCACTTGTATACCTATCCACACCCCTGAGAAACAGAACTGAAACTCCCCCAGTCTGAACAATTAACTTTCCAAATATTGACTGGAAATACTATAGTTCGAGTACTTTAGATGGGTCTGTTTTTGTCCAGTGTGTGCAGGAGGGTTTTCTGACACAGTATGTAGACAGGCCAACCAGGGGCGATGCCACATTGGATTTGGTACTGGGTAATGAACCCGGCCAGGTGTTAGATTTAGATGTAGGTGAGCACTTTGGTGATAGTGATCACAATTCGGTTAGTTTTACCTTAGCGATGGGCAGGGACAGGTATAGACCGCAGGGCAAAAAATTATAGCTGGGGGAAAGGAAATTATGATGCGATTAGGCAAGATTTAGGATGCGTAGGATGGGGAAGGAAACTGCAGGGGATGGGAACAATCGAAATGTGGAGCTTATTCAAGGAGCAGCTGCTGCGTGTCCTTGATAAGTATGTACCTGTCAAGCAGGGAGGAAGTTGTCGAGCGAGGGAGCCGTGGTTTACTAAAGAAGTTGAAGCGCTTGTCAAGAGGAAGAAGAAGGATTATGTTAGGATGAGACGTGAAGGCTCAGTTAGGGCGCTTGAGAGTTACAAGCTAGCCAGGAAGGATCTAAAGGGAGAGCTAAGAAGAGCAAGGGGAGGACACGAGAAGTCATTGGAGGATAGGATCAGGGAAAACCCTAAGGCTTTCTATAGGTATATCAGGAATAAAAGAATGACTAGAGTTAGATTTGGGCCAATCAAGGATAGTAGTGAGACGTTGTGTGTGGAATCAGAGGAGATAGGGGAAGTGTTAAATGAATATTTTGCATCAGTATTTACAGTGGAGAAAGAAAATGCTGTCAAGGAGAATACTGAGATTCAGGCTACTAGGCTAGATGGGATTGACGTTCACAAGGAGGAGGTGTTAGCAATATTGGAAAGTGTGAAAATAGGTATGTCCCCTGGGCCAGATGGGATTTATCCTAGGATTCTCTGGGAAGCTAGGGAGGCGATTGCAGAGCCTTTGTCCTTGATCTTTATGTCGTCATTGTCGACAGGAATAGTGCCGGAAGACTGGAGGATAGCAAATGTTGTCCCCTTGTTCAAGAACGGGAGTAGAGACAGCCCTGGTAATTATAGACCTGTGAGCCTTACTTCGGTTGTGGGTAAAATGTTGGAAAAGGTTATAAGAGACAGGATTTATAATCATCTTGAAAAGAATAAGTTCATTAGCGATAGTCAGCACGGTTTTGTGACGGGTAGGTCGTGCCTCACAAACCTTATTGAGTTTTTCGAGAAGGTGACCAAACAGGTGGCTGAGGGTAAAGCAGTGGATGTGGTGTATATGGGTTTCAGTAAGGCGTTTGATAAGGTTCCCCACGGTAGGCTATTGCAGAAAATACTGAAGTATGGGGTTGAAGGTGATTTAGAGCTTTGGATCAGAAATTGGCTAGCTGAAAGAAGACAGAGGGTGGTGGTTGATGGCAAATGTTCATCCTGGGGTTTAGTTACTAGTGGTGTACCGCAGGGATCTGTTTTGGGGCCACTGCTGTTTGTCATTTTTATAAATGACCTGGAAGAGGGTGTAGAAGGGTGGGTTAGTAAATTTGCAGATGACACTAAGGTCGGTGGAGTTGTGGATAGTGCCGAAGGATGTTGTAGGGTACAGAGGGACATAGATAGGCTGCAGAGCTGAGCTGAGAGATGGCAAATGGAGTTTAATGCGGAAAAGTGCGAGGTGATTCACTTTGGAAGGAGTAACAGGAATGCAGAGTACTGGGCTAACGGGAAGATTCTTGGTAGTGTAGATGAACAGAGAGATCTTGGTGTCCAGGTACATAAATCCCTGAAGGTTGCTACCCAGGTTAATAGGGCTGTTAAGAAGGCATATGGTGTGTTAGCTTTTATTAGTAGGGGGATCGAGTTTCGGAGCCACGAGGTCATGCTGCAGCTGTACAAAACTCTGGTGAGACCGCACCTGGAGTATTGCGTGCAGTTCTGGTCACCGCATTATAGGAAGGATGTGGAAGCTTTGGAAAGGGTGCAGAGGAGATTTACTAGGATGTTGCCTGGTATGGAGGGAAGGTCTTACGAGGAAAGGCTGAGGGACTTGAGGTTGTTTTCGTTGGCGAGAAGGAGGAGGAGAGGTGACTTAATAGAGACATATAAGATAATCAGAGAGTTAGATAGGGTGGATAGTGAGAGTCTTTTTCCTCGGATGGCGATGGCAACCACGAGGGGACAGAGCTTTAAGTTGAGCGGTGATAGATATAGGACAGATGTCAGAGGTAGTTTCTTTACTCAGAGAGTAGTAGGGGCTTGGAACGCCCTGCCTGCAGCAGTAGTAGACTCGCCAACTTTAAGGGCATTTAAGTGGTCATTGGATAGACATATGGATGAAAATAGAATAGTGTAGGTCAGATGGTTTCACAGGTCGGCGCAACATCGAGGGCCGAAGGACCTGTACTGCGCTGTAATGTTCTAATTCCAATTCTAATTCTAATTCTAATGTCTGTTCACCACTTCTCTCTGCTTTCTGTCCCTGAGTCAGTGTCATATCCACACTATCACTGTCGCATTAATCCATGTGCTTCATTTTTCATAACAAGTCAATGAAATGTCATTTGATCACAGGCCTTTTGAAAGTCCATATACATCATACGAAACACATTATCCTCATCAGCACCCACAGTTATGTCATCAACGAACTTTCTCAAGATTATCAGACGTGATTGGTCATTAACCTATCCGTGCTGTTTGTCATTTATTATCCCATGTTTTTCCAAGAAAGATATATCTTTGTACAGGGTTACTGCCTCTCAAAATTTCCAACCGCCGACATTAGACGGACTGGTCAGAAGTTTCAGGCTTTATCTAATGTCTCCTTTTATTAACAGGGTGTAACATTTACAATCTTCCAGTCCTCTGCCATCACTCCCAGATCCAAGGTGAATTGAAAGCTTTTGGCCAGTGCCTCTGCTATTTCCACCATTCCTTCCCTCAAAGTTAGGCGAGCTGTCCCACAGACTAGTCAAGCAACAGCCTGACATAGTCATACTCACGGAATCATACCTAACAGACAATGTCCCAGACACAGCCATCACCATCCCCGGGTACGTCCTGTCCCACCGGCAGGACAGGCCAACCAGAGGTGGTGGCACAGTGGTATACAGTTGGGAGGGAGTTGCCCTGGGAGTCCTCAACATCGACTCCGGACCCCATGAAGTCTCATGGCATCAGGTCAAACATGGGCAAGGTAACCTCCTACTGATTACCACCTACCGCCCTCCGTCAGCTGATGACTCAGTACTCCTCCATGTTGAACATCACTTTGAGGAAGCTCCGAGGGTGGCATGGGCACAAAATGTACTCTGGGTGGGGGACTTCAATGTCCATCACCAAGAGTGGCTCGGTAGCACCACTACTGACCGAGCTGGCCGAGTCCTAAAGGACATGGCTGCTGGAGTGGGTCTGCGGCAGGTGGTGGGAGAATCAACACGTGGGAAGAACACCCATACTGCCTCGCTGCAGGTGTCCTCCCACAGTACAGCTGTGATATTCTCCTTAACCTGTAATGCAACTCCTCCACCCCTTTTACATCCCCCTCTATTCCGCCTGAAGCTTCTAAAGCCTGGAAGATTTAGCTGCTGCTCCTGTCCTTCCCTCAACCAAGTCTCTGTAATAGCAACAACATCATATTTCCAAGTACTAATCCAAGCTCTAAGTTCGTCTGCCTGACCTGTTATACTTCTCGCATTGAAACAAATGCACTTCAGACCACCAGTCCTGCTGTGCACAGTAATATCTCCCTGCCTGCTCTTCCTCTAAGTCCTCCTGGCCTTCTTTACTATGTCCTCCTCATTTACTTCACTAGCTGTCCTCCTGCTCTGGTTCCCACCCGCCTGCCACACTAGTTTAGACCCTCCCGAGTGACACTAGCAATTCTTGCAGCAAGGATATTAGTGTTCTTCCAGTTTAGATGCAACCCGTCCTTTTTGTACAGGTCCCATCTGTCCCTGAAGAGAGCCCAATGGTCCAGATATCTGAAACCCTCCCTTCTACACCAGCTGCTCAGCCATGTGTTTAGCTGCACTATCTTCCTACTTCTAGCCTCACTGGCACGTGGCACAGGGAGTAATCCAGAGATTACAACCCTAGAGGTCCTGTTTTTTAACTTACTACCTAACTCCCTAAACTCCCACTGCAGGACCTCATCACTCTTCCTGCCTGTTTCGTTGGTACCGATGTGTACCACAACCTCTGGCTGTTCACCTTCCCCCTTCAGAATGCCCCCTATCTGTTCAGATACATCCTTGACCCTGGCACCAGGGAGGAAACATACCATCCTGCAGTCTCTTTCTTGTTAGAGAGGGGGATCGTCACAGGGGAGTCCTGCACTGACTGCCTGCCCCTTCTAGCGGTTACCCATCTATCTGCCTGCACCTTGGCTGTAACCACGTCTCGAAACCTCCTGTCTATGACGCTTTCCGCCACCTGCATGCTCCTAAGTGCATCCAGTTGCCGCTCCAACCGATCCATACATCTGTGAGGAACTGCAACTGGGTACACTTCCTGCAGATGTAGTCGCCTGGAACGCTGGAAGCGTCACGGACTTCCCACATCTCACAGGTGAAGCACTTCACCCCTCCAACAGACATTTCTATCACTAATTAGTTAATTGATAGAAAATAAATAAATAGTTATTAAATCCTTACTAAATTATGATACACTTCACTATGTGGTTCCTGTGCTAGATTTCTACAATAAATATTAAATGCTGTCTAAATACAGTAATCTCCTCCCTCTGGTTTAGTTATTCTACATATTAATTAGTTAATTAGTGTTTTAATCAATTTTTATCAGAACCTCCTCCGCACGCTCTCCAAAGCATCTACATCCTTTTGGTAATGTGGCGACCAGAACTGCACAGCAGTATTCCAAATGTGGCCGAACCAAAGTCTTATACAACTGTAACATGACCTGCCAACTCTTGTACTCAATACCCCGTCCGATGAAGGAAAGCATGCCATTTGCCTTCTTGACCACTCTATTGACCTGCGTTTCCACCTTCAGGGAAAATTGGCCCGGAACACACAAATCTCTCTGTACATCAATTTTCCCCAGGACTTTCCATTTACTGTATAGTTAACTCTTGCATTAGATCTTCCAAAATGCATCACCTCGCATTAGCCCTGATTGAACTCCATCTGCCATTTCTCTGCCCAACTCTCCAATCTATCTATATTCTGCTGTATTCTCTGACAATCCCCTTCACTATCTGCTATTCCACCAATCTTAGTGTCGTCTGCAAACTTGCTAATCAGACCACCTATACTTTCCTCCAAATCATTTATGTATATCACAAACAACAGTGGTCCCAGCACGGATCCCTGTGGAACACCACTGTTTTCAAATTCGGTACAGATTCCCCACCAGCCAATCAGGTCACAGCTTTACTGTGACGTCACTTTTTCATGTTTTTTTCCCACCCGAGGTCACTCAACGCTCTGGAGCTCCGCCCTCCGAGTCTCTTTCAAACTCGAGGTAAGTTTAGTCAGGCTGCTTTTGGAGGGTCCAATTTTTTTTCTGGGACACCTCCAGTACTATCTCATATGCGCCCAGGAAAGCATGTTTAGTCATCTCATAATCTGAGGAACTTTCATCTGGCAACAAATATAAAATTTATGTGCTATTCTTGTTATTTTTCTTTGTATTAATGGCGTCCAGCTCTCCGCCGGACATTTTAGTTGCTTGCAAGCTTTTCAAAAGTGATGAACAATTCTGCCACATCCTCGTCATGGAATTTTGGAATGAACTGGGAGAACTTTAAGAGATCAGCACATGGTCCTGAGCTCGGGGCAGCTCCCTCACTAGCTGTGCCTTCACTGGGTGTACTGGGACTTCCTGTAGTTTTTTGAGCCGCCTTAGCTCCCTTTCCTCCTTCTCCCTCTGGAACACAGTTACTTTTTCCCTTTCTTGACACTCAGTCTGCTCTTTCTCTCTCTCTCTGGAATTCTAATTCTAGTCTCTTCTGTTCTAGTTTTACCTTAGCTGACATTACTCTATCTGTTTTATGATTCTAACCCTGTTTGAGTCTTCAGTTTCAAGTGAAAAATGGTTGGCCACAAGTCTAAGGATTTCGGGTTTCCTCGCTTTTGGACGGAGAGTAATCCCTAACTGTCCAGCTACATTACTCAACTTTTCAGCAGACAGGGCTTTTAACCTGTACCAAGTTACTTCACTTTGTATATAACTCCTTGATTGCGCATATAACTCCTTTAGTCAGAAATGGAGGGAGACAGAAAACAGAAAACTACAGGCCAGTTAGAATCACATATGTCTTGGGGAAAATGTTGCAAGCTATTATAAAGGACGGTATAGCAGGGCACATAGATAAATTCGAGGTAATCAGGCAGAATCAACATGGTTTTATGAAAGGGAAATCATGTTTAATCAACTTTTTGGAATTCTTTGAAGATGTGCCATGTGCTGTGGAGAAAGGGGGATGGTGGATGTACTGTAAATTGATTTCCAGGATGCATTTGATAAGGTGCCACGTCAAAGGTTTTGCGAAAATGAAATCTCCTGGTGAAGGGGGTAAGAAGTTAGAATGGATAGAAGATTGGTTAGCTAACAGAATATCGAGAGAAGGCATTAATGGGTCATTTTCAGGATGGCAAGATGTAAGGACTGGTGTGCCACAGGCATCTGTGCTGGGGCCTCAACTTTTTGCAATTTATATCAATGATTTGGATGAAGGGGCCGAAGGCATGGTTGCTAAATTTGCTGATGACACAAAGATAAATCAGAAAGCAACTTGTGAAGAGGACATAAGGAGGCTGCAAATTAATATAGATAGGTTAAGTGAGTGGGGAAAAACCAGGAAAAAAGACTACAATGTGGGAAAGTGGGAAATTGTCCATTTTTGCAGGAAGAATAAAAAAAGAAGCATATTATCTAAATGGTGAGAGATTGCAGAGCTCTGAAATGCAGAGGGATCTGGGAGTCCCAGTGCATGCATCACCAAAGGTTAATTTGCAGGTTCAGCAATTTATCAGGCAAGCGAATTGAATGCTGTCGTTTATTGCAAGGGGAATTGAATACAAAAGTAGGGAGATTATGCTTCAGTTATACAGGGCATTGGTGAGTCCACATCTGGAATACTGTGTACAGTATTGGTCTCCTTATTTAAGGAAGGGTGTAAATGCATTGGAAGCAGTTCAGAGAATGTTTACTAGACTAATACCTGGAATGGGTGGGTTGTCGTATGAGGAAAGATTGGACAGGCTAGGCTTTTATCCACTGGAATTAAGAAAAGTAAGAGGAGAATTGTTTGAAACATAAGATCCTGAAGTGTCTTGACAGGGTGGATTTAACCTTCTGGGTGTATCTATAATTAAGGTTCACTATTTAAAAATAAGGGGTCGCCCAATTAAAACAGAGATGAGGAGAATATTGTTTTCTCTCAGAGGGTCGTTTGTCTTCGGAATTCTCTTCCTCAAAAGACAGTGGAAGCAGACTCTTAAAGTATTTGTAAGGCAGAGGTAGACAGATTCTTGATAAGGTTATTCGGGCGAGGTAGTAATGTGGAGTCGAGGTTAGAATCAGATTAGCTTTGATCTTATTGAATGGCAGAGCAGACTTGAGGGACCTAGTGTCTCTACTCCTGCTCCTAATTCGTATGTTCATATGCTCTGGCTTCTGAAGGTATTGGTTTCGAATGTGGACATTTTAATGTACCAGCAATGAAAACCACAATAAAACCTGCATTGAATTTTTATTTTATTTTCTCAGGATCAATTGTTTTTACCATTTCCAATTTCTAATTTTTTGTTGGTTTACGATCACTGGAACCTCCAGATTTCTGTTACAGCGAGGTGAGGAGGGGTCCCAGGCTCCCCTCTTGTCCTATATCTTATTTCACCGCAACAGGGTTATTTCCTTTTGAGCAGTGGACGTTCTGAGCACCTCAATCAGTATTTTACCTTTGTTGCAATTATGAAGGAACCAATCAGGCGGGTTTTCTTGACTGAAACATTTATATATCTATCTAGATGTCAGGAACAGCAGCTGACCCCTGAGAAACAGCTCTTTATACACCCCCTCCCCCAGTATGAACAATGACCGTTCACGACTTCTCTCTGCTTTCTGTCACTGAGTCAATGTCATATCCACACTATCACTGTCACATTAATCCAGGTGTTCCATTTTTCATAACAAGTCTATGAAATGTCATTTGATCACAGGCCTTTTGAAAGTCCATATCCATAACAGGAAACACACTATCCTCATCAACACTCACAGTTAAGTCATCAATTAACTTGATCAAGACTATCAGACATGATTTGTCCTTAACCTATCCGTGCTGCTTGTCATTTACTATCCCATGTTTTTGCAAGAAAGATATATCTTTGTGCTGCGTTCTGGCTTATAGTAATTTCCAACCACCAATATTAGATTGACTGGCCAGTAGTTACAGAATTTATCTAATCTCTGCTTTTGTAACAGGGACTAACATTTGCAGCCCTCCAGTCCTCTGTCATCAATCCGAGATCCAAGGAGGATTGAAAGATTCTGGCCAGTGCCTCTGCTATTTCCACCATTCCTTCCCTCATCAACCATCGCCATTGTTTTATCAAAGAACTCCATCAAGTTTACCTCAGCACCACCTCTCTCCACTCCTCCACTGCTGTTAAATTATCCAACTGCTTATCCGACATACAGTACTGGATGAGCAGGAATGTCATCCAATTAAATATTGGGAAGACTGAAATCATTGTTTCACTCCCCACTCCAACTCTGTTCCCTTGCTATTGATTCCATCCCTCTCCTTGGTAACAGTCTGAGATTCAGAAAGTCTGTTGTCCAAATTGGTGTCATATTCCAGACAACATTAATAGGCACATGGACAAATGTGGGTTAATTAAGGAAAAACAGCACAGATTTACTGAGGGGAAATGATGTTTAACTAATTTGCTGGAGTTATTTGATGAGGTAAAAAGGAAGCTTGATGAGGGCAATGTTGTTAATGTGGTGGAAATGGAATTCCAAAAAGCATTTGATAAAGTGCCACCCAACAGAGTTGTGAGCAAAGTTATAGCTCATCAAATAAAAAGCACGGTAGCAACATGAAATTAAATTGGTTGAGAGACAGGAAACAGAGAGTAGTGATCAATGGATGCTTTTCGGGCTGGAGTAAGGTTTGTTGTGGAATCAAAGCAAAATACTGCCGATGCTGAAAATCTGAAATAAAAACAGAAAGTGCCAGAAATACTCAGCAGGTCTGGCAGCATCTGTAGAGAGAGAAGCAGAGTTAACTTTTGAGGTCTGTGATCTTTCAGCAAAAGTGGCAAAGGTGAGAAATGTATTAGGTTTTAAGCAAGTAAATCGGGGTTGGGGGTTGTAAACACAAGGACAGAAATGTGGACATGAGAGCAGTGGTGGGGGTGGAAGGTGCTGAAATGACAAGCGAGTGGAAGCTCGAGATCATGCTTTTGGACTGAGCGGAGGTGTTCCACAAAGCACTCACCCAATCTGTGTTTGACCTGCTGCGGTGTTCCAGTGAACATCAACGTCAGCTCGAGGAACAGCACCTCATTGTCTGATTAGGCGCTCTACAGACTTCCGGACTGAACATTGAGTACAATAATTTCAGAGCATGACTGACCCTTTTAATTATTATTTTGTTTTATCATATTTTTCCATGTGCCATCTTTAAACTGGATTTTTTAAGTTGTTGCTTTTAGCTAGGGCTGTTCATTATTCTGTCATTTAACACCCTCTCTGCACTAACGCTTTGTCTTTCACCACTCAATAAGCACACTCTCTTTGCCTTTGCTCCATTACCTCCTCGTCAGTTAATCTCTCTGACCCTCTGTTCTATCAACAGCCCTTTTGTTCTCTTCTGCTCCCTCCCTGCTTTATTTGCTTAAAACCTATTACATTTCTAACCGTTGCCAATTCTGATGAAAGGCCACAGGCCTGGAAGTTTATCTCTGCTTCTCTCTCCACCAATGCTGCCAGACCTGCTGAGTATTTCCAGCACTTACTGTTTTATTTCAGGTTTCTAGTGGAGTTCCCCAAGGATCAGTGTTGGGATCATTTCTCTTCCTGACATATATTAATGACCCAGATCTTGGTTTACAGTGGACGCTTTCAAATTTTGCAGAAAATACGAAACTTGGAAGCATTGTGAACTAAGAGCAAGATAGTGTAGAACTTCAAAAGGACACGGACAAGTTGGTGGAATGGGCAGACAGGTGGCAGATGAAGTTCAATGTGGAGAAATGTGACGTGACTCATCATGATGGGAAGTAAATGGAGCCACAATATAGAAGAAAGGCTACAATTCTAAAGGAGGTGAAGGAGCAGAGGGACCTGGGTGTATATGTTGTTTTAATTCATTCATGGGATGTGGGCATCGCTGGCCAGGCCGGAATTTATTGTCCATCCCTAATTGCCCTTAAGAAGGTGGTGGTGAGCTGCCTTCTTGAACCGCTTGAGTCCATGTGGGGTAGGTACACTCACAGTGCTGTCAGGAAAGGAATTCCAGGATTTTGACACAGCGACAGTGAAGGAACGGCGGCATAGTTCCAAGTCAGGATGGTGTGTAACTTGGAGGGGAACTTATAGGTCATGGTTTTCCCATGTATTTGCTGCCTTTGTCCTTCTAGGTGCCACAGGTCGTGGCTCTGGAAGGTGCTGTCAAAGGAGCCTTGGTGCGTTGCTGCAGTGCATCTTGTAGATGGTACACACTGCTGCCTCTGTGTACCGGTGGTGGAGGGAGTGAATGTTTGTGGATGGGGTGCCAATCAAGCGGCTGCTTTGTCCTGGATGGTGTCGAACTTCTTGCGTATTGTTGGAGCTGCACCCATCCAGGCAAGTGGAGAGTATTCCATCACACTCCTGACTTGTTCCTTGCAGATGGGGACAGGCTTTGGGGAGTCAGAAGGTGAGTTACTCGCCGCAGGATTCCTAGCCTCTGAACTGCTGTTGTAGCCACGGTTCTTATATGGCTACTCCAGTTCAGTTTCTGGTCAATGGTAAATCCCAGGATGTTGATAGTTGGGGATTCATCGATGGTAATGCAATTGAATGTCAAGGGGAGATGGTTAGATTCTCTCTTGTTGGAGATGGTCATTGCCTGGCACTCGTGTGGCGCAAGTGTTACTTGCCACATATCAGCCCAAGCCTGGATATTGTCCAGGTCTTGCTGCATTTCCACACAGACTGCTTCAGTATCTGAGGAGTCGTGAATGGTGCTGAACATTGTGCAATCATCAGCGAACATTCCCACTTCTGACCTTATGATTGAAGGAAGGTCATTGATGAAGCAGCTGAACATGGTTGGGCCGAGGACACTACCCTGAGGAACTGCTGCAGTGATGTCCTGGAGCTGAGAAGATTGACCTCCAACAACCACAACCATTTTCCTTTGTACTAGGTGTGACTACTGCCGGCGGAGGGTTTTCCTCCTGAGTCCCATTGACCTCAGCCTTGCTTGAGCTGCCTGTTTCTTAACTCACAATAAGTCCCATTCCCCGATGGCTGACCGACATCAGCTCACAGTCAAGCAATGTCTGGATTTTAAAATTCACATTCTTGTTTTCCAATCCCTCCGTTGCCTCACCATCTCTGTAATCTCCTCCAGCCCCACAAACCTCTGAGATATCTCTGCTCCTCTAATTCTGGCCTCTTGTGCATCCCTGATTTTAATTACTCCACCACTGTGGCCACACCTTCAGTTGCCTCGGCCCAAAGCTCTGGAATACCCGCCCTACACAGCTCCATCTCTCCACCTCTCCACCTCGCTTTTATCCTTTAAGACATTCCTTTAAAACCTCACTCTCTGAACAAGCTTGGTCACCTAACCTACTATCTTCCTTTGTGGTTTGGTGTTAGACTTTGTTTCATAATGCTGCTGTGAAATACCCTGGGATCAGTTCTTGTTGAAGTTTGCCAGACATGAATTGTCATTAGCATATCTGTGCTGCTTGAAATTTATTCTGCTATGTTTTTCCAAGCAACGAATATTTCTGTCCTGGGTTTTGAAATTTCCCCTCCACTGACTTCAGATTGACTGGACACTACAGGGTCTACTCCATCTCTCCTTTTTGTAAACCGGGTATAACATTTACAACACTCCAGTCCTCTGTCAGCACTCCCATATCCAAAGAGAATTGAAAGGTCATGCCCAGTTGTCTGCTCTTTCGTCCCATTCCTTCTCTCACCAACCCTCATACATTCCATCCAGATCGGGTAAATGGTCTAGTTTATTGTGGTACCAAAAGTGTTTGATTGAAAGATGGTAACTGAGCCTGTTTGTTCAGTGACTGTAACTAATGGCAGTCTCCATGAACCCTAATTGTGTCACTGGAGGGTTTCGCTCTTCAATTAATAAGGGGCTCTTTTCAATGTGTTATCACATAGTGTCAGCGGGAGCATCATCTTCGGCACTAACAGGGATCAGCGGCTCCAGAGAGAGGGAGAGCATAGATCAGAATCTGAGAACAATAAATTGGAATGTTGCAACAATGGGTCAGAATCTGAGAACAATAGATTGGAATGTCACAACAATGGGTCAGAATCTGAGAACAATAGATAGGAATGTTACAACAATAGGTCAGAATCTGAGAACAATAGATTGGAATGTCACAACAATGGGTCAGAATCTGAGAACAATCGATCGGATTGTGACAACAATGGGCAGGAGTTTCATCTGGGAGTTTGACTTTCTTTCTGCAAATTATGATCAGTTCTCATTAAACAGACTGATCGAGTACGCACTGAAGATAATGAAATAAATTTACTATCCCATCCTCGCTATTATAGGTTTCCCTGGTAAGTCGTTCTATCTAACTTTTAATTCAATAAACCATGTTTAACTGCAATACCATTGCTGACATTTACTCTGCCCACCTAGCTGCTTCCTTTATTCCTGGCAAATCCCTATCTCCAGATATTAGGTCTTATAAACCATTATTATTAGATGGTAGAGTGTATTAGAGTTCTTGTAATTTACTCTACGATATTTGCTGCTGTTGCTGCCCCTGGTAAGTCTGTATTTCCCGCTGTGAGATCTGCAAAATCTGTTTCACTGAAATAATGTTCTTGCAATTTTAATTTTGGAACGAATGGAGCTCGTGTGATCGGTCACCATAAGGAAGTCCGTCCCCTTTCCACGAACCATATACTCCTCCCAGGCCAATATCTGAGGCTGAACAAGGCAGTTTGCAGCCTATGTATTCGAATTAAACATGAGCTCAGTTCATCTCCATAATCTCTCCATCACCAACCTTGTCTACTACCATCTCTGTACTATCAACCGTCTCCACCTTTGCCTCAGCCCATCTACTGCATAAAAACCCATGCCTACCTTTGTTAAATCCACAGTGGACTATTTCAATTATTTCCTGGTCACCCTCCCAGTTATAAACCTCCATAAACCACAGCCCATCCAGAAATCTGCTGCCTGTATCCTACCTCACACCGAATCCCGATCACCCATCACCCCTGTGTTCACTGATCTACATTGGCTTCCGGTCTGGTAGCATCTTCATTTTAATATTCTCATTATTGTGTTTGAATCCCTCCATGGCTTCACCACTCCAATTAGTCCCATTCCCCTACACATTCCCACATTCTGGCAAATCTTTTGCCTGTAAGCCTTTTTTTCAAATCCCCTTTAAAAATAACTGTTTGAAAAGGCACTGTTTGAACATTCGGACTCGCCCTTTCTGGACAGAGATGAGGAGATTTTTTTCCCCTCAGAGGGTTCTGCAACTTTGGAACTCTCTGCCTCTGAAGGTGTTGGAGATGGGGTCGTTGAATATTTTTAAGGCGGAGGTAGATAGTTTCTTGTTAGGCAAGAGAATCCAAGTTTATCGGGGGTAGATGGGAGTGTGGAATTCGAAACACAAACAGATGAGCCATGATCTTATTAATGGTGGAGCAGGCTCGATGGACTGAATGGCCTACTTCTGCTGCTAATTCGTATGGTCGTTCTCTCTGCATCTACGTCCAGAAATGATTTTCAGTTCTACAGCGCCACTGGGCCCAACACCATCAAGGCTTGGATCCATAAAATGGCATGAGATGAGCTTCCGATCACTTCCAGTGCTCCATGCTGGACAGGGCTCTCGTCCAGGTTCACCAAACATGTGCTGTTAATGTGAGAAGTGGTTTGAAGAGACATCATTCAGCCATTCCAGCAACTTTGATGTACGTCTTTGAAACTTCGTCTGTGCATGTCCACTGACCGCCTGTGTTAGTCACTCTCAGCTGAACATACATTCAGCAGCTCGAGGAACCCCCTCCAGTGTTATTTAAAAGGACCAGGCATGCAACTTACAGGTGAGGGGCCTTTGACTTACTTCTGCTATTGTAAAGTTAGTGGAGGTGCTGTGCATGGTTTTCTGGAGGTTGTGTTGTGAGCTGCTGCAGACATTCAGGGAGGACAGAGGATTAGGTGACCCAACTCTGGACGAGGTATGGGGACTGTAGGTACACTGTCTATGGAGATGCTTATCTCTTTGTGTTGGGTATTCCTGGACGGAGTAAATCTTATAATCCGTGCTGTGCGGGGAGACTGTATGCCCGTTCTTAAACAAGTGATCTCTACTCTTCAGTAACAGGATGACAACCACCCTGTGCCACGAGAGGGGCATCTCCCCAATCGCCAGACTTTCCCCCAAGATCCGCGTGTAATCGCCACCCAGGGCGTCCCAGCATAACCTGAGAAACTCCACAGTCAGCCGGACCAAACCCAGGGATTTGCCTCGAGAACAGGGAGAGGGCACCAGTCAGCTCCATAAACGTGAGCAGAGCCTCCAATCCTTTAGCATCCTCTGGGCCGACCTTCAGCAGGTCCTCCCACAAAACGCTGCACACGACCTCGCTGGACAGATGCGGAGAGAACAACGTGCTGCAATAGGTGAGGACCAAGAGGCCCATTGCCTCCAGATCCATGACAGCGGAGCTGCTGACGGACCCCCAGCCATTTTTCCAGCGAGTAGGAGAAGGGTGAGGCGTGGTCCAAATCTTCCAGAATCTGGATCCGCGAGCTCACGTATGAGCCTCGGGACCTTACAAGTGCAGGTCCCTCAGTGAGTTCTTCTCTTTGTACGCCTGTCACAGGGACGGGACAGCGACAGCATGACGGATGTGGGACCAAGTTGTGGGAACTGATCCATTCCCTCAACTTTTCCACCGATGGTTGGCCACGCTGGAGACCAGAGTGATCCCCCACTTCGAGGGTACAGTTAAAATCCACCCCCCACCAAGAATGCTATACTCACCACTATCGATACAGCTCAAGAGAGTGGACACTTCTTCAAGGAAGCACGCTTGTTCACTAAGTGGAGCAGCACGCTACCCAGGCAAATGGCGAGGTGGTGCAAGTGGCCCGGCACAAGTTCCTTTACCCCCCAAGATCTTCAACTTAAAAGTTGGGGCCAACAAGATAGTCACCACATTAGAAATCTGGGTGAGATGAGTCACGTAGACCCCACCCTGCCACTCCAGGAGCCAGCTGGATTCGTATCCCGGCACGGTGTGTGTTTCCTGTGGATTGAGAGATTGTCTAATATGTGGTGAGACCCCCTGCTGCCGTTGATGTTGAGGCTGGCGATGGTTATCTTCATGTCAAAAGTCCTTAGAAACCCGTCACCAACATCGGACTGTGAGGAGCAAACGGAAGTGCACCTCGCCTTCCACTCCTCCAGCAACCCATCGAGGGACACTATAAACCAGCGCCTCTCAACCAGTTTCACTCCCGTGCCCTTCCCCGCTTTCTTGAAGGCGATATGGGCCGACTGGATGATCAGCACCAGATTCGACCAACAGCCGAGCGCCAGCTGAACTTTATTGTGGCAACCCCTGCATGCCGTGAGGAATTCGACGGAGTTCCACCGTGGGGATGAGAGGAGACTCGGTGGGAGGTAAGCGGGACTCCTCTACCGCACTGGTGATGGAATAAAGGTCGTCCTCCGTGCCCCACATCGAGTCCCCATCCTCCTCTGGGTCGTCACCGCCATTGGCAGACACACACCCCACACACTGTTGGGTGGATGTCCCGGCTGTGCCAGCTAGTCCTGCCTCCATCATGATCCCAACCCCAGGATCGATGGTGGAGCAGTCCTCTTTGGCTTCTACTGTGCAACTGAAGCCTGTGGATACCTGCATACATCCTGGTTTGGAGTGGACTTTGGCTGGGAGGGCTGACCCTTTGGAGCCTCGCCTTCACCTCCACTCAGGGTACCCGACCCAGTGGCAGAATGGGATGCTTCTCCAGGAGTGTCCTCAGGCTCCCCCACCACAAGCAGGGCTCCACGTTCTCCTGCAGGAGGGGCTGCATGTACTGAATGATAGGGATCTCCTACCCAGACTTTACAGCCTTGATGGTGCTGGTGGGTGGAGGACCCTGGGGACCTGAACCAGGATACACTCCCCTCCAGCAGATGGGCCCTGTACCTCAGGGCCCTGTGTTCCCTCTGTAGAGGGGTGACTTCTCCTCTTTTCTCCCACTTGGGCGTGAAGGCTCAGAGACCTCCATGTCATCAGAGGCCTCCAGATCTGCACCCTCCTTTTGTTTGGATACCCTGGGTCTGAGCCCAGCACTGAGGCAGGTGGGTTCCCCAAAATCGGGAGCTGGACTAAGCTCAGGGTCAGGTTCTGCCACTGTGTCCAGGGGACGCACCTCTCTGCGTTTATTTTTCCTTCACATCGTCCTTCCATTCAGACGGGCGCCCCATTCCCCACCGGGGTCATGAAAACCACAGCCTCCAGGACCGACTGAGCAGTGTCTGTTGGAGGCGTAGGGGGAGTGGGAGGAGATACAGCAGCACCACCCTGGGCCGCTGAGGTGGCGCTGGCGATGGGGAGGTTGGGGCAGTTCTTACGAACGTGACACACCCCCTTGCAGGCACAGCACCGCGCCCTGTCCGAGTCCAGAAGATGCACTAGGCCGCCCCCGGAACTCCCCATTGAAGTGGCCTTCCATGACATCCTCCCGTGCCAGCTGCATGAATAGCTAGCAGCGGAAGGAGTAAACCTGTCGCTGGCTGTTTTCCCAAAGGCTGAGCGGGACTGGGGTGATTCCTGACCTCCTCTTCCCCAGACAGTGTAAGCGGGGGAGGGGGAAGTCATTGGGAATAAAGGGCGGGACGTTTGAAAGTATCGCGTGCTGTACAGTGACCCCCAGAGGGTCCACAGGCAGGAATGCCCCGCCCACAGTGAGCCCTCTGCTCAGTGCCAGGACCACTGTCCGCTTCGTCTTCAGGAAAAACACTGCCTTTCCGTACATCTTTGAGGCTGTGACAATGGACGAGGGGCCGACAACCTCGGCTATTGCCTTAACGCATGCCTGAGCAGTCATGGCTGGGTGGTTGTAACTCTTCACCCCATGTTTTGAGGTCAAGATTTAAAAGGGTGATGGGGATACAGGAGCGGCTGCAGCTGCTGCAGCATAGGAAATCCCGCCACAGGAGAGGACTGTGAAGCCATGGGGTGGAAGGTACACCCACCGATGAATAAAAAGATTTTGAGACAAAGGAGGGGAAAATAGAATAACAACAACAAATAGAACAACAGATACTTTGCTGGTCTTTGTCCGAAGGAAGAGAGGCTGACGGAGAGAAAGGTTAGGAGGAAGCAATCTCTTTGTCAGTGTTTCTTCAAGGCAGTCCTTTCGCTGGTCTTCCAGTTGTTGATGGGGTTGCGGGTGGGGGGAGGGGAGGGGGATCGGGAGGGGTAACGATGTCTTCAGCTGGGACAGCTGTAAGCTCCCCAGGCACACTTTACATCCGGTGTTGAGGGAAAAGAGAAAGTCCCTTCACTTGGGCAGCTCCAGCTAGCCCAGGCTAGATTTTTGGGGTGGGAAGGAAGCTCCTCTCTGATGCTGTTAAACAAAGGATCTCCCTGTTCAAACAAAGATGCCCCACCCAAGATCATCAGGTCTCTCCCCACAACAATCAATGAAAGGGCTTCAATGAAAACCAAACTCACAACAGCTGTCAGTTCTTTTCGTCTCCTGTTTTCCTCTTTTGGAATATGGCTAGATGGAAAATTCTTCCTCTCTGTCTCTATTGCTCTCTCCCTACAGCGGTCACACAGCCCCCAAATTCGAGCCTCCAACTCCCAGTCCACAATTCGCAGTCAGCTGAGTATCATTGTGCACCCAGCAGTCAGTAGTCCAATTAGTCAGCAGCCAAATCCAGTGCTGTACCTGTCCTGGGTGTGTTTTAAGTGGAAAGTGTAGAGGGAGATTTACTCTGTATCTAATCACGTGCTGTATCTGTCCTGGGAGTGTTTGATGTGTACGCTGCAGAGAGAGATTTACTCTGTATCTAATCACGTGCTGTACCTGTCCTGGGTGTGTTTTAATTGGAAAGTGTAGAGGGAGATTTACTCTGTATCTAATCACGTGCTGTATCTGTCCTGGGAGTGTTTGATGTGTACAGTGTAGAGGGAGATTTACTCTGTATCTAATCACGTGCTGTACCTGTCCTGGGAGTGTTTGATGTGTACAGTGTAGAGAGAGATTTGCTCTGTATCTAATCACGTGCTGTACCTGTCCTGGGAGTGTTTGATGTGTACAGTGTAGAGGGAGATTTACTCTGTATCTAATCACGTGCTGTACCTGTCCTCGGAGTGTTTGATGTGTACAGTGTAGAGACAGATTTACTCTGTATCTAATCACGTGCTGTACCTGTCCTGGGAGTGTTTGATGTGTACAGTGTAGAGAGAGATTTACTCTGTATCTAATCACGTGCTGTACCTGTCCTGGGAGTGTTTGATGTGCACAGTGTAGAGGGAGATTTACTCTGTATCTAATCACGTGCTGTACCTGTCCTGGGAGTGTTTGATGTGTACAGTGTAGAGAGAGATTTACTCTGTATCTAATCACGTGCTGTACCTGTCCTGGGAGTGTTTGATGTGTACAGTGTAGAGACAGATTTACTCTGTATCTAATCACGTGCTGTACCTGTCCTGGGAGTGTTTGATGTGTACAGTGTAGAGAGAGATTTACTCTGTATCTAATCACGTGCTGTACCTGTCATGGGAGTGTTTGATGTGCACAGTGTAGAGGGAGATTTACTCTGTATCTAATCACGTGCTGTACCTGTCCTGGGAGTGTTTGATGTGTACAGTGTAGAGACAGATTTACTCTGTATCTAATCACGTTTTTTTTTTTTTTTTCTTTTTTCTTTTTTTAAGCGTACCGGCGGACACTGCATGCAGTGGCCCAATCCCAGTTCTTTTTTTTTTACTCTGTATCTAACCCCCGTTTTATTTATTTTTTTAAGGTGACCTTTATACCCCAGGCCCCTTTTATATATTTTTTATGTCGAGGGGGCCTTTATTCCTCAGGCCCCCATTATATACACACTTATATTTTTAAAATAACTTTATTAAAAACAGATAAATAAACAAAAAACTCAAATAAAAATGCCATTCTCGGCGTCGACAATGCACTCCAGTCTCTGCGGTGCCCACCGGTCGCGGAAGGCCTCAAGCGTACCAGCTCCTTTTCCAGGGACACCCGGGCGCGAACGTAACCGCGGAAGAGGGGCAGGCAATCGGGGAGGACGGACCCCCCGACGGCCCGCAACCTGGACCTGTGAATTGCCACCTTGGCCAGGCCCAGGAGCAGACCGACGAGGAGATCCTCATCCCGGCCCAAGCCCCTCCGCACCGGGTGCCCAAAGATCAGGAGCGTGGGACTGAAGTGCAGCCAGAATTTGAGGAGCAGCCCCTTCAGATACTCAAATAGGGGCTGCAACCTCGCACACTCCATATAAATGTGGAACACGGACTCGTCCAGGCCGCAGAAAGTACAGGTGGCCTGGGAGTCCATGAACCTACTTAAAAGCCTATTGCACGGGACTGCTTTGTGCAGCACCCTCCACCCCAGGTCCCCGATGTAAAGGGGGAAGACTCCCGCGTAGAGAGACCTCCATCGGGGTTTCCCCTCGCCGCCAGATGGCAACGCGGACCGCCAGGGCGTGTACGGCCGGCTGACGAGGGCGAGGAAGTGGAGAGTGTGCAGGAGCAGCCCGTACAGGAAACCCCTCCGCGCCGATTGGAATGGCACGGAGGGCATTTCCGAGAGGCAGCTCGGGTTGTGTGGGACCGGCTCCCGAGGAGGGTTTCGGGGCCTGGGTCCGATGAGCAGTTCCGGCCGAGCGGGGGTCAGCTCCCTCGCCACCCGCAGTGAGGGGCGTCCCGGGGGTTTCGGCTACTGCTCCGCCCGCCGGACCGTCCCCGGAGTCGGCCGCCCTGACAGCCGAGGTGCTCACCTCCGCCGGCGGGGGAGCGCCCTGACTGGAGGCGACCATGTTCCAGACTCGGAAAAGATCCCGGTAAAAGACAGGCAACTCCCTCAGAGAGGCGCGGCTAACGGACTCCACCGGGAGCTGCGTGTCATCTTGAAGGCAGTGACACTGGCGGAAAAAATACATCGCCAGCGCACACCATCTGGGAGGACGCTCGACGTACAGGTATCTCTGCAGGGTCCGAAGGCGGAGAGTCGCAGCCTGGGTGCGGACACACACCAGCGACTGACCGCCCTCCTCGATCGGGAGACTCAGGACCGCGGCAGAGACCCAGTGTTTCATCTTGCCCCAGAAGAAATCGACGAGTTTCTTCTGGATCTTGGTGGCAAATACAGGGGGCGGGGCCAAAGTGACCAACAGGTACCACAACATGGAGGCCACCAGTTGGTTTATGACCAACGCTCGGCCCCTGTAGGAAAGCACTCGGAGCATTCCTGTCCAGCGCCCCAGCCGAGCGGTGACTTTCGCCTCCAACTCCTGCCAGTTTGCCGGCCAGGCTTCCTCAGTGGGGCGAAGGTGGACTCCCAGATAGAGGAGGTGCGTGGTGCTCCACGCAAAAGGTGTCATCACCTCCGGCAGGGAGTCCACCCGCCACTGACCAACCAGGAGTCCGGAACATTTCTCCCAATTGATCCTCGCGGAGGACGCGGCAGAAAAGGTCAGCTGGCAGTCGCGCATCCTCCGCAAGTCAACGGGATCTATGATTGCGACGAGCACGTCGTCGGCGTAAGCCGAGAAGACGACCCGCATGGCCGGCTCGCGCAGAGTCAATCCCGTCAACCTCCTGCGAAGCAGGCACAGGAAGGGCTCCACGCAGATGGTATACAATTGGCCGGACATGGGGCACCCCTGACGCACTCCTCTCCCAAATCGAAGGGGCGCCGTCAAGGACCCGTTAACTTTGACTAGACACTCTGCGGTGGCGTATAAAAGTCGGACCCGGGCCACGAAATGCGGCCCGAGTCCGAAAGCGCGCAGAGTCCCGAAAAGGTAATCGTGATCCACCCTGTCGAACGCCTTCTCCTGAAAGAGGGAGAGAAAGGCGACCGACTGACCAGTCCTCCGGGAAAGATGGATCAGGTCCCGGACCAGGTGGATGTTGTCCTGGATGGACCGGCCCGAGACCGTGTAGGACTGGTCGGGGTGGATCATGTGGGCCAGCACGGAGCACAGGCGGGTAGACATAGCCCGGGCAAAGATCTTATAATCCGTGCTGAGGAGGGAGACCGGACGCCAGTTTTTAAGCAGGCGGAGATCGCCCCTTTTCGGCAGCAGGACGATGACCGCCCTGTGCCACGAGAGGGGCATCTCCCCGGTCGCCAGGCTTTCCCCCAGGACCCACGCGTAATCGTCCCCCAGGACGTCCCAGAACGCCCTGAGGAATACCACGGTCAACCCATCCAGCCCTGGGGATTTGCCCCTCGAGAGCTGGTGGAGGGCGCCAGTCCGCTCCGCCAACGTGAGCGGAGCCTCCAATCCTTCAGTGCCCTCCGGGCTGACCTGCAGTAGGTCCTCCCACAAAACTCTGCGCGCATCCTCACTGGACGGATCCGGAGAGAACAACGCACTGTAATACGTCCGGACCAGGAGTCCCATTCCCTCCGGATCCGTGATGGAGGATCCGTCGTCGTCCAGCAGCTCGACGAGCTGCTTACGGACCCCCCGCCATTTTTCCAGCGTGTAGAAGAAGGGTGAGGCGCGGTCCAAATCTTCCAGGATCTGGATTCGCATCCTCACGTACGCGCCTCGGGTCCCTATGAGCTGCAGGTCCCTCAGCGCGCCCTTCTTCTCTTTGTACACCTGCCACAGGGCCGGGTCCACGACGGCATGACCGAAGCGGGACTCCAAGTCGAGCACCTCCCTCTCAAGGCGCCCGATCTCGGCTTCCCGCCTCTTGGTCGATCACTTCGCGTACTCCTGACAGAAGACACGGATGTGAGTCTTGCCCACATCCAACCACAGCCTCAAGGAGGGGAAGCCCCCCTGCTTCCTTCTCCAGTAGGCCCAGAATCGACAGAACGAGTCCCGAAATCGCTCGTCCTCCAGCAGCCGGTTGTTAAAGTGCCAGTACGCAGACCCCGCCCGTGTGCGGTGCGGAGTGATCTCTGCCCACACCAGATGGTGGTCCGAGCACGGCACCAGCCACATGGAGGCCGCCGAGACATGGAAGGCATAAGCCTGTGCAATGTAGAGGCGATCGATTCGCGACCCCTCTCCTCCAGACCTCCACGTGAAGGTGCTGGAGTCGGGATGGAGATTCCGCCAGACGTCCACCAAGTTAAGGGAGCTGATCAGTCCCCTCAACTTCTCCACCGATGCTTGGCCGTGCTGGGGACCGGAGCGATCCCCCACCTCGAGGGTGCAGTTAAAATCCACCCCCCCCCCGAGGATGATGCACTCGCCGCTATCGATGGAGCTCAAGAGAACGGATACTTCTTCAAAGAAGCGCGCTTGCAACGCGCCAGGTTTTGGGTGCATACACGTTCACAAAGTGGAGCGGCACGCTACCAAGGCGAGGTGGAGCAAGCGGCCCGGCACTAGCTCCTTGATCCCCAAGATCTCCGGCTGAAAAGACGGGTCAACAAGATCGCCACCCCACTAGAAATAGGGGTGAGGTGACTCATGTAGACCCCACCCTGCCACTCAAGGAGCCAGGTGGCTTCATCTCCCGGAACGGTGTGGGTTTCCTGCAGAAAGCTCACCGCGTATCTCCCTTCACTGAGGACTGAGAGATTGTGAAATCTGCGGTGAGCCCCTCTGCTGCCATTGATGTTGAGGCTGGCTATGGTTATCTTCATGTCAAAGGTACTTAAAACCCGTCACCAACAGCTCACTGTGAGAAGGGAGTGGAAGTGCACCTGGCCTTCCACTCCCCAGCAACCCATTGAAGAACACATTAAAACGGCGCCTCTCAACCAGTTTCACGCCCGCGCGATTGCCCGTTATCTTCAGGGCAGCACGGACGGACTGGATGATCAGCGCCAGATTCGACCAGCGGTCGAGGGCCAGCTGAACTTTATTGCGGCAGCCCCTGCAAACCGCAAGGAAATCCCGGTGTTCTGCCGTGGGGATGAGAGGAGATTCTGTGGGAGGCACGAGGGACACCACCACATCACTGGCGGTGGAATCAAGATCATCCTCCATGCCCCACACCGAATACCCATCCTCCTCCGGTTCGTCACCGCCAGCGGCCGACACGCCCACCGCACACTGTGGGGCGAACGTCCCGGCCGCGCCAGCTGGTCCCACCTCCGTCACGATCCTACCCCCAGGATCGATGGCGGAGGTGTCCTCTCTGGGTTCTATTGTGAAACTGGAGCCTGCAGGCACCAGCGTTTCAGGACCCCCCTCCACCTCCGTCCCCAGAACAATGAGTGGTCCAGGGGAGACAGAAGATCCCGACTCCGGAAAACCAGCCGGAGCCGAGACGGGAGGCGGAGAGAGGAGGCCATCTCCCGCTTCGCCAGCACCCACAGGCCCAGCAGATGGGGCAGCATTCTCGGTTATAACCGTGTCGGGTGTCTCTTGGTTGGTGGTGGACTCCGGCTGGGAGGGCCGACCCTCTGGGGCCTCGCCCTCCCCTTCACTCAGGGCATCCGACCCAGTAGCATTGGCAGAATGGGCGGAGTCCCCAGGCTCCCCCACCACAAGCAGGGCCCCACTTACACCTTCAGGAGGGGCCTCATGTCCCGCGGCCTTCCCCTCCCCTCCATCCTGAGGAATAGGGAGCTCCTGCCCGGACTTTGTAGCCTTGGTGGTGGCGGTAGGGGAAACCTGTGGACCCGAGACAGGAGACAGCTCCCCTCCAACAGATGGGCCCTGCGCCTCAGGGCCCCTTGTTACCTCTGTGCAGTGGTGCCTTCTCCTCTTTTTCCCAGTTGTGTGCGGAGGCTCAGAGACCTCCATATCATCCACACTCTCCTTTTTTATTCACACTGGGCCTGAGCCCAGCCCTGGGGCAAGTTGACTTCCCGAGATCGGGCTTTGTGCTGAGCTCAGACTCGGGTAGTGTCACGGTGTCCAGGGGACGCGCCTCTCGATGTTTATTTCTCCTCCGCGCCTTCCTTCCACTTGGACGGTCACTCCCCTCCCTGCCGGAGGCCATGAAAACCACAGCCTCCGGTACCGACTGAATGGTATCTGGGGGTGGTGTAGGGGGGGTGGGAGGAGGTGCAGCGTCGCCACCCTGGGCCGCCGAGTTGGAGTTGGCAGCCGGGAGTTTGGGGCAGTTCTTACGAACATGCCCCACTTCCTTACAGACATGGCACCGCACCCCGTCCAAGGTCCAGAAGACGCGATAGGCTGTCCCCTGGAATTCTACATTAAAGTGGCCCTCTGTCACCTCCTCCCGCGCCAGCTGCATGAATAACTGGCGGCGGAAGGAGTACACGTGTCGGAGGCTGCTCTCCCGAAGACCGAGCGGGACTGGGGTGAGCCCCGTCTTTACCTCCCCCAGATGGTGCAGGTGGGGAAGGAGGAGCTCACCAGGGATGAAGGGTGGGACATTGGATAGAATGAGCCTTTGCGCAGTGGCCTCCAGGGATCCACTGGCAGAAAGGTCCCGCCCATGGTGAGCCCCTTGCTCAGAGCCAGGGACACCGCCCACTCGGTCTTCAGGAATAACACTGCCTTCCCGTATATTTTAGAGGCTGCAACAATGGCCGAAGGGCCGACAACCTCGGCCATTGCTTTCACGCATGCCTCTATAGTCATGTTCGGGTGGATGTAGCTCTTGACCCCATGCTTCGATGTTAATAAAGCAAACGGTGATGGGGCAACAGGTGCAGCTGCAGCAGCATCTGTACGGGAAGGCCCCGCCACCGGCGAAGGAGGTCTTGCCATGGGGTCTAAGAGCCACGTCCACCCCCAAGAAACAAAACAAATTTACAGAATTAAAAAAAAAAAGCTAACTTTAAACAAAGTGGAGTGGGAGTAGAGGAGGATGGGGTAGGATGGCGCAGTGGTTAGCACCGCAGCCTCACAGCTCCAGGGACCCGGGTTCGATTCCGGGTATTGCCTGTGTGGAGTTTGCAAGTTCTCCCTGTGTCTGCGTGGGTTTTCTCCGGGTGCTCCGGTTTCCTCCCACAAGCCAAAAGACTTGCAGTTTGATAGGTAAATTGGCCATTATAAATTGTCACTAGTATAGGTAGGTGGTAGGGAAATATAGGGACAGGTGGGGATGTTTGGTAGGAATATAGGATTAGTGTAGGATTAGTATAAATGGTGGTTGATGTTCGGCACAGACTCGGTGGGCCGAAGGGCCTGTTTCAGTGCTGCATCTCTAATCAAAAAGGGAGGATAGGTGACTGAGGCGACTGAGTGGAGGAAGGGAGAGAAAGGCTGAAAAGGATGTTTGATCCAACTGCCAGTTGGAGCACCTTTATCAAAATTAGTCCAAAATTGTCTGTTGTCTTCCAGTTGGGGGAGGCTTCTTCGCCCGGGACGGCTGGAGCCGCCCGGTACTCTCCTCTTCTGATTTTAACAAGACATTCTTCACCCGGGCAACTCCGGTTGTCCCGAGCAGGCAGTTGGGGTGGTGAGGGAGCTCCCTGTGTGCAAGCACCAATACAAATACAGGTCCCAGATTACAGTCTGTCATAGTTTCCCCAAATTTACATCAATGTTATTCTGCTGGAACTGTGATTCCAGAGTTTATCCATTTATCTTGTTTTAAACAGGATGATACATTGAGGAATCTGTAGTAATCTATCACCACTGCCATCTCCGAGGAGCATTGTAAGATTCTGGCCATTTCCTCTGCTATTTCAACCATTCTTTCCATCAGCAGCCCTCATACATCCACCTGGAAAGCGTAAATGTTATTCATTATCATGGTACCAATAGTGTTGGATTGATATGTGTTAACTGAGCCTGTTTGTTAAGTGACTGTAATTAATGCCAGTCTCCATGAACCCTAATTGTGTCACTGGAGGGGTTCCATCTTCTATTAATAAGCGGATCCTCTCAATGTGTTATCCCATAGTGTCAGTGGGAACATCATCCCCGGCACTAACAGGGATCAGCGGCTCCAGAAAGAGGGACAGATCAGAATCTGAGAACAATAGATTGGAATGTTACAATGACTCAGAATCTGAGAACAATAGATTGGAATGTTACAACAATAGACAGGAGTTTATCCGATTGGTTTGATAGTCTTACTGCAGATGATGATTGGATACCATTAGTATGGCGGATTTATGATGCACTTCGGATGATTCAATACATTTATTATCCCATCCTAGCTATTGTTGGTGTCCCTGGTAAGTCTTTCTGTCCAGCTATTAATTCTATAAAACATGTTTAACTGCGTTACTGTCCTTGTTATTTCAGCACTGGGGAGATTGAAGCCATAGTTTTCAATCCACAATGCAAACTCTATTCTCTACTTCATGAATCCACCAATATATGAGGCTGACACAAACTGTTCACTTCCTTGCTGATTGATTTGACCCTAAGCTGAGTTCCAACACTGTATCCTGTCCATCACCATTCCTGTCTACTGCCACCTCCGTAATATCATCCCCTGTCTCAGACCATATGCTCCTTAAACCACTATGTGTCGCTTTGTTAAAACCAGACTCGACTGTCCTAATGTTAAGCGACAAGTCTCCCAGTTACAAACCTTCATGAACCACAGCCATTGAAATCTTTTCTGCTTGTACCCTAACTCACACCAAATTCCAATCACCCATTAACCCTGTGCTCACAGATATACAATGGTTCCTGGTCCAGTCGCACCACAATTCTATTCTTCTTATTCTTGTGTTCAGAATCCTCTATGACCTCACCCCTCCAACTAGTCCCATTCACCAGTCAGTTTGCCATATTCCTGCAAATTGTTTCCCTTGCAATATTGATACAATTCAATTTTAAAAGTGAATTTTCTCCCTCTATATCTCTCTGTGGCTGTAATTTTGGACTCTTTAGAGCCACTGGTGCTGAAGCTATGGCTCCGAGAACCCTTAAAAAGGTAGGATGCGCTACCGGTCACTCGTGGCTTCTCTCCAGTGGTGTTTCATGCTGAGCAGGGCATTCCGAAAGCATTGACACACGTATTTGAAACTTGGTCTGTACATGTCCACTGACCGCCTCTGTTAGTCACTCTCAGCTGAACATACAGTCAGCAGCACGAAGAACACTCTCTAGTGTTAGTTAAAAGGACCAGGCATCCAACTTACAGTTGAGGGGCGTTTGACTTACTTCTGCTATTGTAAAGTTAGTGGAGGTGCTGTGGATGGTTTTCTGGAAATTTTGTTGTGAGCTGCTGCAGACATTCAGGGAGGACAGAGGATTTGGTGACCCAACTCTGGACGGGGTATGGGGACTGTAGTTACAGTGTCTCTGGGTCTGTCGCATGACCAACAAATGAAGCAGAGTCTGCAGAGAGCGGAGCTGTGTAAACAGGGAGGAGGAGTGTGCTCTGCCCTACCCAGCCCGGGTTTTCTACCAACACCTAACCCAGGAGCAGTGTGTGAGGTGACTCTGATTCAATAAGGAGATGGTCACAGAGCTGTATCACCTCCTGCAACACGACCTTGAGCCTGACACCAGGGTGAGGACGGAGCTGTCAGTGGCTGTTAAGGTCACAGTTTCATTGAACGTCTCTGTATCCGGATCTTTCCAGATGGGAGCACGTGACATATTCAACATCTCCGAGTCTGCTGTCCATTTATGTATCCGTTAGGTGATGAAGGCCATCTATGCCGAGTGAGGTGAATACATCATTTTCTCCCTCACACTCTCCATGTGCCTCTTGAGTGTTTCCCTGATAATTGTTTCTATACCCTGACTTACCACTCATGTTGAACAGAATGGCCTGTAGTTGCTCGGACGGTCCTTACACCCATTCCAGTATAAGGGTGTCACATTTACCACTCTCCAATCTTCTGTCACCTCGCCCATCTATGGACGAATGTAAGATTATGGAAAGCTCTTCTGCTATCGACATACCCACTTCCTTTAACCATCCAGACCTGGTGGATTATCTGCTCTAACATAGCTAGCCTTTCCCGTACCTCCTCCCTCTGAATTTTCACTCTCTCCATTGCCTCTACTCTCTCCACTTCCACTAATATTTTATAAGTTTCCTGTTCCAACAGCGAAACGAAGTAATCATTTGCTATTTTAACCTTCCCTGTGCCTCGAAGCATATATACACGCTTTGTCCCGGATAGTCACCACCTAACCTCGTCCTATCTGATTGATATCTACATGCCTGGACCAAATGTTTGTATTGCCTATTAGAAGATCTTCGGGTTCTCTTTTATGTTGGATGATAGTGCATGTTTAATGTGGTGGATGAAATGCTGATCAATCGGGCTGCTTTGTCCTGGATGGTGTAAAACTTCCTGAGTGTTGTTGGAATTGCACCCATCCAGGCAAGTGGAGATTATTTCGATGAACTCCTGACTTGTGTGGAGCAAACTTTACTTGTCAATTATCAGCCTAAGGCTGGATATTGTCGAGGTCTTGCTGCATTTAGGTATGGACTGCTTCAGTACCTGTGCAGTCACAAATGGTACTAAACCTGATTCAGTCATTCACAAATACTCCCATTTCTGACCTTATGATGGAGGGACAGTGATTGATGAAGCAGCTGAAAATGGTTGGGCCTAGGACACTACCCTGAGGAACTCCTGCAGTGATGTCCCGGGACTGAGATAAATGATCTCCAACAACCACAACCATCTTCCTTTGTGCTAGGTATCACTCCAACCAGCAGAGGGTTTCCCCCCTGATAACCATTGACTTCAGTTTTGCTAGGGCTGCTTGATGCCGTCCTCGGTCAAATGCTGACTTGATGTCCAAGGCAGTCACTCTCACCCCACCTCTGGAGTTCAGCTATTTTGTCCATGTTTGAACCAAGATTCTAATGAAATTAGGAGATGAGTGGATCTAGGGGAACTCAAACGGATCATCGTTGAGCAGATTACTGGTGATTAAATGCCACTTGATAGCACTATTGATGACACCTTCCATTACATGGCTGATGAATGACAGTAGGCAGAATGGTGGTGGAAGCATGGCTGTTGGAACACTTCCGACCTACCCTTAAGGAGACGGAAAATTGGCATACAGGCCCGTGAGGGCCAATATTCAGACTGTAACTGCTCGCCGTGGCGATCAGTATCCTTGACTAGGAGATGAATATTACAAATGTACCAGCTCGGAATGGTGATCAGTATCCTGATCTGGTTGACCCACATTGACATGTACCAGCTCAGCATGGTGATCAGTATCCTGGGCTGGGTTGACCCACATTGACATTGTACCAGCTCGGCATGGAGATCGCTATCCTGGGCTGGGTTGACACTTATTGACGTTGTACCAACTCGGCATGGCGATCAGTATCCTGCACGGGTTGACCCAAATTCACACTGTGCCAGCTCGGCCTGGAGATCAGTATCCTGGGCTGCTTGACCTGTATTCGGACTGCACCAGCTCAGCATGGTGATCCGTATCCTGGGCTGGTTAACCCATATTCACACTGGACCAGCTCGGCATGGTGATCAGTATCCTGGGCTAGTTAACCCATATTCACACTGGACCAGCTCAGCATGGTGATCAGTATCCTGGGCGGGCTGACCCATATTCACACTGTACCAGACCAGTATGGTGATCAGTACCCCGAGAAATGCAGGGAAGTTATGCTGACTCTTTATAAAGCTTAACTAGACTACTGCGTCCAATTCTGGTGACCACACTTTTGGAGGAATGTGAAGGTGCGTGTGGAGGAAATTTACCAGAGTGTTTCCAGGGATGCGGGATTTTGAGTACAAGGTTATTGTGGTAAATCTGGTGTTATTTTCCTTGTAGAAAGGAGAATAAGGGGAGTTATGAAGGAGATTTACATGATTATCACAGGTTTAGATAAGGTAAACAAAGAAAATCTGTTCCCTGTAGGTGATGGTACAAGGACTAGAGATAAGATTTGGGTAAGAGATGCAGGGGAAATGTGACGATGAACTTTATTATGTACTGTGCGATAGACAGAGCTAAGCAATTCCATAACTAACGGATCAGATCTAAGCTCTGCAGTCCTGCCACATCCAGTCGTGAATGGTGGTGGACAATTAAGCAACTAACTGGAGGAGGTGGCTCCACAAATATCCCCATTCTCAATGATGGGGGAACCCAGCACATCAGTGTAAAAGATAAGGCTGAAGCATTTGTAACAATCTTCAGCCAGAAGCGCCGCTGGAAGCCTCCCATACTTTACTTTGTATTCTCCATTCACAATGTTTATTTTAACAATTTTAAATTTAAGTTAAAAGATTAGAATAACAAGGGGTTTTAAAAGAAAGAAAACAAAGGAAATAAATTGCTTCAGTTGTTTTGATCTGTTCTTTCTTCAAATTACTTTCAAACAATTGGAATTAAAACTGAAAACAGAGGTGAATTCTCACAAGTAAACATTCTAACTCCAAACAATGTGATTAAACCTGTAGTAAACCTCAGTCCGAGTCATCCACATCCATGGATGCGTGTTTCTCTTTCTATTTCTCTTCCCTCCACACCTCTCTCTCCCGCCCTCTCTCTGTCTCACTTTCTCTCGTCGTTTCTCTCTCTTTCCCAGCACAAAGGAATTAGAATAAAGAAAAAGAACAAAGAAAATTACAGCACAGCAACAGGCCCTTCGGCCCTCCAAGCCTGCGCCGATCGAGATCCTCGATCCAAACCTGTCGCCAATTTTCTAAGGGCCTGTAGCTCTTTGCTTCCCGCACATTCATGTATCTGCCTAGATAGATCTTAAAAGACGCTATCATGCCCGCGTCTACCACCTCCGCTGGCAACGCGTTCCAGGCACCCACCACCCTCTGCGTAAAGAACTTTCCACGCATATCCCCCCTAAACTTTTCCCCTTTCACTTTGAACTCGTGTCCTCTCATAATTGAATCTCCCACTCTGGGAAAAAGCTTCTTGCTATCCACCCTGTCCATACCTCTCATGATTTTGTACACCTCAATCAGGTCCCCCCTCAACCTCCGTCTTTCTAATGAAAATAATCCTAATGTACTCAACCTCTCTTCATAGCTAGCGCCCTCCATACCAGGCAACATCCTGATGAACCTCCTCTGCACCCTCTCCAAAGCGTCCACATCCTTTTGGTAATGTGGCGACCAGAACTGCACGCAGTATTCCAAATGTGGCAGAACCAAAGTCCTATACAACTGTAACATGACCTGCCAACTCTTGAACTCAATTCCCTGTCCGATGAAGGAAAGCATGCCGTATGCCTTCTTGACCACTCTATTTACCTGCGTTGCCACCTTCAGGGAACAATGGACCTGAACACCCAAATCTCTCTGGACATCAATTTTCCCCCGGACTTTTCCATTCACTGAAAAGATCACTCTTGAATTGGATCTTCCAAAATGCATCACCTCGCATTTGCCCTGATTGACCTCCATCTGCCATTTATCTGCCCAACTCTCCAATCTATCTACATTCTGCTGTATTCTCTGACAGTCCCCTTCATTATCTGCTACTTCACCAATCTTAGTGTCGTCTGCAAACTTGCTAATCAGACCACCTATACTTTCCTCCAAATCATTTATGTATATCACAAACAACAGTGGTCCCAGCACGGATCCCTGTGGAACACCGCTGGTCACACGTCTCCATTTTGAGAAACTCCCTTCCTCTGCTACTCTCTGTCACCTGTTTCCCAGCCAGTTCTTTATCCATCTAGCTAGTACACCTTGGAGCGCATGCGCCTTCACTTTCTCCTTCAGCCTACCATGGGGAACCTTATCAAACGCCTTACTGAAGTCCATGTAGATGACATCTACAGCCCTTCCCTCATCAATCTTCTTTGTCACTTCCTCAAAGAATTCTATTAAGTTGGTAAGGCATGACCTTCCCTGCACAAAACCATGTTGCCTATCACTGATAAGCCCATTTTCTTCCAAATGGGAATAGATCCTATCCCTCAGTATCTTCTCCAGCAGCTTCCCTACCACTGACGTCAGGCTCACCGGTCTATAATTACCTGGATTATCCCTGCTACCCTTCTTAAACAAGGGGACAACATTAGCAATTCTCCAGTCCTCCGGGACCTCACCCGTGTTTAAGGATGCTGCAAAGATATCGGTTAAGGCCCCAGATATTTCCTCTCTCGCTTCCCTCAGTAACCTGGGATGGATACGGACCTGGGGACTTGTCCACCTTAATGCCCTTTAGAATACCCAACACTTCCTCCCTCCTTATGCCGACTTGACCTAGAGTAATCAAACATCTGTTCCTAACCTCAACATCTGTCATGTCCCTCTCCTCGGTGAATACCGATGCAAAGTACTCGTTTAGAATCTCACCCATTTTCTCTGACTCCACGCATAACTTTCCTCCTTTGTCCTTCAGTGGGCCAATCCTTTCTCTAGTTACCCTCTTGCTCCTTATATATGAGTAAAAGGCTTTGGGATTTTCCTTAACCCTGTTTGCTAAAGATATTTCATGACCCATTTTAGCTCTCTTAATTCCTCGCTTCAGATCGGTCCTACATTCCCGATATTCTTTCAAAGCTTCGTCTTTCTTCAGCCACCTAGACCTTATGTATGCTTCCTTTTTCCTCTTAGCTAGTCTCACAATTTCACCTGTCATCCATGGTTCCCTAATCTTGCCATTTCTATCCCTCATTTTCACAGGAACATGTCTCTCCTGCACGCTAATCAACCTCTCTTTAAAAGCCTCCCACATGTCACATGTGGATTTGCCTTCAAGCAGCTGCTCCCAATCTACATTCCCCAGCTCCTGCCGAATTTTGGTATAGTTGGCCTTCCCCCAATTTAGCACTCTTCCTTTAGGACCACTCTCGTCTTTGTCCATGAGTATTTTAAAGCTTACGGAATTGTGATCACTATTCCCAAAGTAGTCCCCTACTGAAACTTCAACAACCTGGCCGGGCTCATTCCCCAACACCAGGTCCAGTATGGCCCCTTCCCGAGTTGGACTATTTACATACTGCTCTAGAAAACCCTCCTGGATGCTCCTTACAAATTCTGCTCCATCTGGACCTCTAACACTAAGCGAATCCCAGTCAATGTTGGGAAAATTAAAATCTCCTATCACCACCACCCTGTTGCTCCTACATCTTTCCATAATCTGTTTACATATTTGTACCTCTATCTCATGCTCGCTGTTGGGAGGCCTGTAGTACAGCCCCAACATTGTTACCGCACCCTTCCTATTTCTGAGTTCTGCCCATATTGCCTCACTGCTCGAGTCCTCCATAGTGCCCTCCTTCAGCACAGCTATGATATCCTCTCTGACCAGTAATGCAACTCCTCCACCCCTTTTACCTCCCTCTCTGTCCCGCCTGAAGCACCGATATTCTGGGTTATTTAGTTGCCAATCATGCCCTTCCCTCAACCAAGTCTCAGTCAGAGCAATAACATCATACTCCCAGGTACAACTCCAAGCCCTAAATTCATCTGCCTTACCTGCTACACATCTTGCATTAAAACAAATGCACCTCAGACCACCAGCCCCTTTGCGTTCATCATCTGCTCCCTGCCGACTCTTCCCCTTAGTCACACTGACTTCATTATCTAGTTCCTTACAGGCTTTAGTTACTACCTCCTTGCTGTCAACTGACCTCCTGATTTGGTCCCCATCCCCCTGCCACATTAGTTTAAACCCTTCCCAACAGCTTTAGCAAAAGCACCCTCAAGGACGTTGGTTCCAGTCCGGCCCAGGTGTAGACCGTCCAATTTGTAATAGTCCCACCTCCCCAGAACCGGTCCCAATGTCCCAAAAATCTGAAACCCCTTATTCCTGCACCATCTCTCAAGCCACGCATTCATCCTGACTATTCTTTCATTTCTACTCTGACTATCCCGTGGCACTGGTAGCAATCCTGAGATTACTACCTCTGAGGTCCTACTTTTTAACTTGGCTCCTAACTCCCTAAACTCTGCTTGTAGGAACTCATCCCGTTTTTTACCTATATCATTAGTGCCTATGTGCAAAACGACAACTGGCTGTTCACCCTCCCCCTTCAGAATGTTCTGCAGCCGGTCTGAGACACCACTGACCCGTGCACCTGGGAGGCAACATACCATTCGGGAGTCTCGTTTTCGACCACAGAACCGCCTATCTACTCCCCTTACAATCGAATTCCCTATGACTATAGCCCTTCCACTCTTTTTCCCGCCCTTCTGAACAGCATAACCGGCCACGGTGCCATGAACATGGCTACTGCTGCCTTCCCCTGGTGAGCCATCTCCCTCAACAGTATCCAAAACAGTATACTTGTTTTGGAGGGAGATGACCGCAGGGGACTCCTGCGCTGCTTTCCTGCTCTTTCTCTGCCTTTTGGTCACCCATTCCCTTTCTCCCTCTGCAATCCTAATCTGCGGTGTGACCAATTCGCTAAACGTGCTATCCACGACCTCCTCAGCATCGTGGATGCTCCAAAGTGAGTCCATCCGCAGCTCCAGAGCCGTCATGCGGTCTAACAAGAGCTGCAGCTGGACACACTTCCTGCACGTGAAGGAGTCAGGGGTATCAGCCGTTCCCTGAGCTCCCACATTGAGCAAGAGGAGCATGACACGGGTCTGAGATCTCCTGCCATTTTTAATCTTAAGCTTAACTTAGTTAAATGAAAAAGGAGCGAAAAGTTTTTACCAATCACACGATAAAACAAAAAGAGAAGTAGAAAAAGCCTGACCTTATCTACACACCACCGAGTCCCTTTTTTTTGGTTAGAGGAGGAGGGTGGGTGGGGGGAGACACTGAAAGTGTAGGGTCTCGGGTTCAGAAACAGCCCAAATATATAGGGTTTTACTTACCCAGCAGCCCCCTGGTCTCCACCGAAAACAAAAGGAAATTAAGTTTACTTTGAAACTGACCTTCCCAGCTGCTCACTCGCTCGCACTAACTGCTCCCGAAAAAGCTGCTGCTATAGAATTGCTATTTAACATTCCAACATCCATGTTATAGTAACTTTTATCCTCCCCACTCACACCAATTTAAAACCCAACTGTACACTCATGTTAAACAACCAACTACTTTAAGACAACATGCAGGACCAGATGAGAGAGGGTTAACTGACCCTAATAGACACTAACCTGAGACAGACAAAGAAATCAAACTGCAAACATCAAATACACAAACAGAAACTAACTCACACACAAGCTTTTCCTTTTGTTTTCCTCACACAGTGTTTCAGCCTCACTGCGGCTCCAAAACATTTCCTTTCCTTCTATCTCAACTGCACTCGTGACTTGTTGGGATTGAAAGCAACAGACTGTTCTATTCTGTGTTGTCACCAGTTTAAGGGGACAGACTGGCATGGGCATCACCTTAACGGGACAGACTGGCAAGCGCGCTACCTTAACGGGACAAAATGACAAGGGTGTCACCTTAACGGTACAGACTGGCAAAGGCATCAACTTAATGGGACAGACTGGTAATGGCGTAATCTTAACGGGACGGTCTGTTAAGTGTTATCCTTCTCCATCATTGTCCTCCTCCGAGGCTTCCTGCTCCGTTTCAGTACCACCTGTCTGATATTCTGCTTTTTGTGATGGCTGCTGCAGCCGCCTGGGTGCTGCTTTCCCCTCTGGGTTTACAGTCACTGAATGTTAGACCTGTACTGTGCATGGCCTGTCTTCTGGTGGGGTCAATCCTGTAACTCCCTCAGGACACCTCTAGAATCCTCTAACTTCTGGGTCACTGGACATTATCCTGTGTGACAGTAACAATATGTTTCTTTGCTAACTCTAACCGCTGCTGAACTGCACAAGCCTGTACTGCATTAAGTGTCTGTTGTTGTATAGTGACATTAAAGATTATTGTGTAACTCATGTAGCTGTGTCTGCTGTTGCTGCTGTTTCTGTTCACTTTGAGCGACTATTTCTCTCACCTGTGACTGTATCACTTCCTCATCGCACTGTGCACGGAGTGATGCTGCACATGGAGACAGATTTAAAGCCTTTTCACCTTTCCGATGTTTAGCCAAGACCTGTGCCTGGATAAACTTCACTATCTTTTTAAATGGAACGTGTTCATGCTTCCAAACACAGTCTCCTAATAAGGACTGGATACTGTCCATATTACACTTAGTGCTTAACTCTTCCTCATATGTTTCCCAGAGACCCTTCTTCCCGTTGTCTTTTTGTGACATAATGTGTATTTAAAGAGACATCGCTGGGTCAGTATAACCTGCTGTCCCTCAAAGGAGTTTATCCCTGCAAGAATTTTCAATGGTCAAACGAATGTTCCCATGTTTATGCAACTTCCTCCAACACCTCGGTTTGCCGGGTAGTCAAAGTCCCGGGTTTCAGCACCACTTGTTAGATCCGGGGTTTGGTTTAATGTAATTGTTAGACTTAGCTCAATTACAATGACAGTCTATGTTGGGAGATCAGATCTAAAAGGGACTTGCAGCTCAGACTAGCTATAAAACTACATGTGTACGAGGCTGCTTTCACAGACTTCACAGACGTAATGAAGTTCTCCACAAAAAGCACAAAATTGTGATACTGAGCAAAGGGCAGTGGTCAGCAGTTGTGTTCACAATGGAACACCGGTACTCAACCTCCGGTTATCTGTGGAAACTTGTCTCTTCATTGAACTCTATCTTCTGTCTTCTTCTTGATGATGATGTGCGTTTTTAGGGTCTTACAAGTTACTAATTTATACAATATAATAAAAGCAAAATACTGCGGATGCTGGAAATCTGAAATAAAATCAAGAAATGCTGGAACCACTCAGCAGGTCTGGCAGCATCTGTGGAAAGAGAAGCAAAGTTAATGTTTTGGATCAGTGAACCTTCATCGGAACTAAGTTAGACACCCGTCCCAGCTTGGTTCTGTTCCATATTAGGTAAAAGCCCGTTTCTGATCATTTGATTGGTCAGTAATTAACTAACTACACTTCCATGATGGTACTTCGAGCCTGGTTTAAGTTATTATCATTGTCATTCAGTGGGGGGTGGGGGGAGGGGGGGCTCCAGATTCCAGCTGCCTTGACTCCACGAGTTCCTTTACAAAAGGTCATATCTGACCCGGTGCCATCCTGCTGTGGATGTTCAACCACAGTGACCACTTAATGGCATTGATATGTACTTATCTCAATTCACAGCTTCCTGGCCACAAGAGCATTGTTTACAGTTTTATACCAGTTAAAAAGGTAACAGTCTCCCTGAGATACCTCACAGTCTAACGACTTTTAAATAACGGGTCTAAACAGGTCAGGACTTGTCCAGAAGTTTAGTTAACATCATTCGTTGTGGTTATGTTACATACAGAATACTATTTTAACAGTTATCCTGAAGAATATGACAACTATGTTCCAACAGTCCTATCATAAAATAAACTCAATCCCACAGTTTTGTTCCAACAAGGACGGAGATATCCATCTTTGTGTTTGCAGACAGCGGCCACTACTGCCCACTGTTGACTGATTGTGTCTGAAGCTGTTGGGTTTTAGCTAAACACAGGGCATTTATTTTATTCGCTCATTCATGGGATGTGGGGGTCGCGGTCTAGGCCAGCATTTATTGCACATCCCTAATTGCCCTTGAGAAGGTGGTTCTGAGCTCCCTTCTTGAACATGTGGGGTAGATGCACCCACAGTGCTGTCCGGAATGGATTGCCAGGATTTTCACCCAGCAACAGTGAAGGAATGGCGATTTGGTTCCAAATCAGGATGGTGTGTGACTTGGAGGGGAACTTGCAGGTAGTGGTGTTCCTATGCATCTGGAGCTCTTGTCCTTCTAGGTGGTGGAGGTCGCGAGTTTGGATGGTGCTGCCTCAGGAGCTTGGGTGAGTTGCTGCAGTGCATCTTGTAGATGGTACACACTGTTGCCACTGCGCATCAGTGGTGGAGGGAGTGAATATTGTCGGTGGGGTGCCAATCAAGTTTGCTGCTTTGTCGGGAATGGTCCTGAGCTTCTTGAGTGTTGTTGCAGCGTCACACATCCAGGCAAGTGGAGAGTATTCCATCACACTCCTGACTTGTGCCTTGTCGATGGTGAACAGGCTTTGGGAAGTTAGGAGGTGAATTACTCGCCACAGGATTTCTAGCCTCTGACCTGCTATTGTAGCCACGGTATTTATATGGCTGCTCCCGTTCAGTTTCTCGTTTTGTTTCTAATCAATGGTAACCCTCCAGGATGTTGATCGTGGGGGATTCAGTGATGGCAATGCCATTGAAAGTCAGCGGAAGATGGTTAGATTATTTCTTGTTTTAGATGGTCATTGCCTGGCACTTGAGTGGCACGAAAGTTACTTGCCACATTGAGCATAGAACATAGAACAGTACAGCACAGTGCAGGCCCTTTGGCTCACGATGTTGTGCCGAACAATTAACCTACTCTAAGATTTAGGTAACTATCTATCCTTCATTCTACTACCATCCATGTACCTATCCAAGAGTCGTTTAAATGTCCCTAATGTATCTGCTTCTACTACCACCACTGGCAGCGCATTCCACGCACCCACCAATCTCTGTGTAAAGAACCTGCCTCTGACATCTCCCCGAAACCGTCCTCCAATCACCCTAAATTTATGCCCCCTGGTGATAGCCCTTTCCACCCTGGGAAAAAGTCTCTGACTATCCACTCTATCAATGTCTCTCATCATCTTGTACCCCTCTATCAAGTCACCTCTCATCCTTCTTCACTCCAGTGAGAAAAGCCCTAGCTCTCTCAATCTTCCTTTGTAGGACATGCCCTCCAGTACAGGCAGCATCCTGGTAAATCTCCTCTGCACCCTCTCTAAAGCTTCCACATCCTTCCTATAATGAGGCGACCAGAACTGAACACAATATTCCAAGTGTGGTCGAACCAAGGCCTTATGGAGCTTCAGCATAACCTCGCGGCTCTTAAACTCAATCCCCCTGTTAATGAAAGCCAAGACACCATACGCCTTCTTAACAACCCTATCAACACATCAGCCCGAGCTGGATATTGTCCAGATATTGCTGCATTCGACATGGGTTGCTTCAGTATCTGAGGGATGGTGAATGGTGCTGAACATTGTGCCATCATCAGTGAACATCCCCACTTCTGACCTTTTGATTGAAGGATTATCATTGATGAAGCAGCTGAAAATGGTTGGGCTTCGGACACTACCCTGAGGAACTCCCCCAGTGATGTCCTGGAGCTGAGCTTATTGACCTCTAACAACCCCAGCCAGCTTCGTTTGCGTTAGATATGAGTCCAACCAGGGGAGAGTTTTCCCCTTGATTCCCATTGATTGCAGTTTTGCTAGGCTCCTTGATGCCATTCTCGGTCAAATGCTGCCTTGATATCAAGGGCAGTCATTGTCACCTCACCTCTTGAGTTCAGCTCTTTTGTCCATGTTTGTACCAAGGTTGTATTGAGAGCAGGAGCTGAGTGGCCATGGCAGAAGCCAAACGCAGCGTCAGTGAACAAATTATTGCTAAACAAGTGCTGCTTGATGGCACAGTTAACACCAGGCGAAGTGTTGGCTTAGTGGTAATGTCACTGGCATAGTAATCCAGAGGACCAGGCTAGTGCTCTGACGACATGAGTTCTAATCCTACCACAGCAGATATTGAAATTTGAATTCAATTAATAAAATATGGAATTTAAATTGTTGGTCTAATGGTGCCATGAAACCTTTGTCAATTTTTATGAAAAAACATCTGGTTCAGTGATGTCCTTCAGGGACGGAATTCTGTTGTCCTTACCTGGTCAGGCTTACAACTTTTCCCCTGTCAGATCATTACCCAGGAGCAGGTCGACCCATCCACTGGTAAACAAGGGACAATCCCGATGGTTACCAGTCCTGAAACTGGGTCACACTCCAAGTGCAGCCGATATAAAGGTATGGACATATACTGACTTCCAATACCATTCACTAACACTCTAGCATTTACTGCACTCTCCCAGCAGAAGGGATTGTGTGGCCCCTGTATCCCTGAGTATGACTATGGACTTGCTTGCCTCCCTTAAGGGGTATGGGGTCACTTTTCCTTGGGAAAAGTTCCTGCTAACTCTCAGGGATTTTGTTAAGTTTTCCCGCACTCTCTGTGGTAGGTTTACTGGGTCTGACTGCCGCAGTGAAAGGCACAGCCTGATCTGCTGTGCTTTCCATCAGGGCCCCTTTTCCTGCACTTATCTGGAGGACCCTGTTTAATCCTACAGGCTTTCTGATAACTTGCAGCATTCAGCTCGATGGTGACCTTCCTTATTACAGTGGAAACACACAGATCTTCATCAGTTACTCCTGCTCTCAGTACCGTACTATTTGGCCTGAGGATGGGCCTCTGTGTCCAACGCTTTTCCTTCTTGTCCATGACTGTTCGGGCTCCTTTCACTCCCCCACCTTTTATTCTCGGATCTTTGGGATGCCTGGGGAAGGGTTTACCTTTTGGCCTTCTGTACAAAGGAAAATTCATCGGCCAGAATTGCAACCTGTCTGGCTCTTTCATCTTTTTGTTCCTTTATGTGGGTTTTAATGGGAGGTGGCCTGCCTTAATACGGTGGAAACTCCTCGAGAAGGATCACCACTCTGAGGTTTTCATATGTGGGCTCTATCTTGACTGTCCATATCTACTGGTCAAAATAAACTCAAACATGCATTGTAAAATCTTCTAACGGTACGTATAATGGAAACATTCAGCAAAGACAAATGTGGGTCCATTACAGGCAGAATCAGGAGAATTTATAATGGAGAATAGAGAAATGACAGAGAAGCTTAATGATTATCTTGTGTCTTTCTTCACTGTGGAAGAGACAAGAAATCTCCCAGAATTCGAGATCCAAGGGATTTGGGAGAATGAGGAATTGAGGGAAATTAGGATTAGTAAGAAGTTGTATTGGAGAGATTAATAGTGCTGAAAGTTGATAATTCACCATCATCTGATATTCTACTTCCCAGAGTGTTGAAGGAAGTAGATATGGTGATTGTAGATACATTGGTGATCCACTTTCAAAATTCTATCAATTCTGAAACGCTTCCTGCAGATTGGAAGGTCGCAAATGTCACCCCACTATTTAAGAAGGGAGAGAAAGAGAAAATTGGGAATTACAGACCTGTTAGGCTTCCATCAGTACTAGGGAAAGTGCTAGAATCTATTCTAAAGTATGTGATAAATGGATCTGATTGGGCAGAGTCAACATGAATTTATGAATAGGAAATCATTCATGCCGAACCTGTTGGAGTTTTTTTTAGGATGTTACTCACAGAATAGAAAAGGGGAGCCGGTGGATTTTCGGGAGGCTTTTGATAAAGTGCCCCACAGGAGCTTGGTAAGCAAAATTAAAACACATGGGAAAGGAGGTAATATACTGACATGCAGTAGGGATTGGTTAACAGGCAGGAAACAGAGTAAGAATAAACGGGTCATTCTTGCGCTGGCAGGCTGTGACTAGTGGGGTACCGCAGGGCACAGTACTTGGGCCCCAGCTGTTCACAACATAGATCGGTGATTTGGATATGGGGACCAAAGTAATATTTTCAAGTTTGCAGATGACACAAAACTAGGTGGGAATGTGAGTTGTGAGGAAGATGCAAAGTGGTTTCAAGGGGATTTGGACAGACTTAGTGAGTGGGCAAGAACATGGTAGATGGAATATAATGTGGAAAAATGTGAGGTGGGCCACTTGGGTAGAATGAATAGATATGCAGAGTATTTCTTAAATGGTAAGAGATGAGAAAGTGTAGATGTACAAAGGGGCCTGGGTGTCCTTGTCAATAGGTCGCTTAAAGCTAACATGCAGGTGCAGCAAGCATTTAGGAAGGCGAATGTATGTTACTTGTATCGTAAGAGGATTTGAATACAGGAGTAGTGAAGTCTTGATTCAATTGTATAGAACCTTGGTTAGAACGCACCTGGAGTACTGTGTGCAGTTTTGGTCCCCTTATCTGAGGAAGGATATTATGACCATAGAGGGACTGCAACAAAGATTCACCAGACTTGTTCCTGGGATGGCGGAACTGTTCTACGGAAAGGGATTGAAGAAACTGAACATGCATTCTCTGGAGTTTCGAAGAATGAGCGGTGATCTCATTGAAACCTACAAAATATTTAAAGGGATAGACAAGGCAGCTAAGATGTTTCCCCGGTTGGGGAATCTAGAACAAAGGGACACAATTTGAAAGCCACTTAGGACAGAGATGAGGAGTAATTTCTTTACTCAGAGGGTTGTGAACCTTTGGAATTCTCTACCCCTCTGTGGAAGCGCAGTCATTGAGTATGTTTAAAGTATAGATTGACAGATTTCTAAATACCACTGACAGAAGGGGACATGAGGATAGTGTGGGGGGAAAAGGCATTGAAGAGGATGATCAGCCATGATCATATTGAATGGTGGAGCAGGATCGATGGGCTGAATGGTTGAATTCAGCTCCTATGTTCCTATATTCCTTAGCTGCTTAACTCCTTCAAACTCGAAGTCAGTTTAGTCAGGCTGCTTTCCGAGGGTTCAGAATCTTTTGCAGTTGACTTCCGATACTATCTCATATACACCCAGGATAGCATTTTTAGTCACCTCATAATCTGATGTACCTTTATCTGTACCTTTATGGCAGCAGTGAATAAACCTCATGTGCTTTGACTGTTATTTTGCATTGTACAAACAGCATCCCGCTCTCTGCTGGCCATTTCAGCTGCTTTGCAAGCTTTTCAAAAGTGATGAAAAATTCTGCCACATCCTCCTCATTGAACTTTGGAATGAACTGGGAGAAGTTTAAGAGATCAGCACATGGTCCTGAGCGAGGGGCAGCTCCCTCACTAGCTGTGCCTTCACTGGATGTACTGGGACTTCCTTTAGTTGTTTGAGCCGCCTGAACTTCCTTTCCACCTTCTCCTTCTGGAACACTTTTACTTTTTCCCATTCTTGACGCTCACTCTGCTCTTTCTCGCGCTCTCTGGAATTCTAATTCTAGTCTATTCTGTTCTAGTTTTACCTTAGCTAACATTACTCTATCTGTCAGTGATTCTAACACTGTTTGAGTTTTCAGCTTCAAGTGAAAAAAGGTTGGCCACAAGTCTTAGGATTTCGGGTTTCCTAGCTTTGGACGGAGAGTAATCCCTAACTGTGCAGCTACATTACTCAACTTTGCAACAGAGAGGTGTTTTAGCCTGCCCCAAGTTACCCCCTTATTGCGAATCTACCTCCTTTATTCAAAAAGGGAGAGAGACAGAAAGCACGAAATATTATGAGGGCATAGATAGGGTAGATAGGAAGAAATCTTTTCCCTTAGTGGAGGTGTCAATAAGCAGGGGGCATTGATTTAAGTTAAGGGGCAGGCGGTTAAGAGGGGATTTGAGGGAAAAAAATTCACCGAGAGGGTGGTTGGAATCCGGAACACACTACCTGAAGGGGTGGAAGAGGCAGGACCCTTACAGGATTCAAGAAGTATTTAGATTAGCACTTGAAGTGCCATAGCATACAAGGTTACTGGAATGGTGCTGGAAAATGGGATTAAAATGGACAGGCTTGATGGCCGGCAAGGACACAGTGGTCCAATAGGGACTGTTTCTGTCCTGTATAACTCTGTGACTCTATGACATTTCCAATTTCTCGTTTGTCGTTGGGTTACGATCTTGAGAACCTCCACATTTCAGTTACAGCAGGTGAGGAGAGGTCTCAGTCTCCCCTCTTGTCCTTTTGTTTTTCGGCGGAGGCCAGGGGGCTGCTGGGTAAGTAAAACACTATATATTTGGGCGGTTTCTGAACCCGAGACACCACACTTGTAGTGTCTCCCACCCGCCCTCCTCCTCTAACCAAAAAAAAAGGACTCGGTGGGGTGTTTATAAGGTAAGGCATTTTCGATTTCTCTGGTTTCATTGTGATTGGTAAAAACTTTTCGTTCCTTTTTCATTTAACTAAGTTTAAACTTAAGATTAAAAATGGCAGGAGATCTCAGACCCGTATCATGCTCCTCTTGCTCAATGTGGGAGCTCAGGGACATGGCTGATGACCCTGTCTCCTTCACGTGCAGGAAGTGTGTCCAGCTGCAGCTCTTGTTAGACCGCATGACGGCTCTCGAGCTGCGGATGGACTCACTTTGGAGCATGCGCGATGCTGAGGAGGTCGTGGATAGCACGTTTAGTGAATTGGTCACACCGCAGATTAGGATTGCTGAGGGAGAAAGGGAATGGGTGACCAAAAGGCAGAGAAAGAGCAGGAAGGCAGCGCAGGAGTCCCCTGCGGTCATCTCCCTCCAAAACAAGTATACCGTTTTGGATACTGTTGAGGGAGATGGCTCACCAGGGGAAGGCAGCAGTAGCCAGGTCCATGGCACCGTGGCTGGCTCTGCTGCTCAGAAGGGCGGGAAAAAGAGTGGAAGGGCTATCGTCATAGGGGATTCGATTGTAAGGGGAGTAGACAGGCGGTTCTGTGGTCGAAAACGAGGCTCCCGAATGGTATGTTGCCTCCCAGGTGCACGGGTCAGGGACGTCTCAGATCGGCTGCAGAACATTCTAAAGGGGGAGGGTGAACAGCCAGTTGTCATTGTGCACATAGGCACTAATGATATAGGTAAAAAACGGGAAGAGGTCCTACATGCAGAGTTTAGGGAGTTAGGAGCCAAGTTAAAAAGTAGGACCTCAAAGGTAGTAATCTCAGGATTACTACCAGTGCCACGTGATAGTCAGAGTAAAAATGAAAGAATAGTCAGGATGAATGCGTGGCTTGAGAGATGGTGCAGGAAGGAGGGGTTCAGATTTTTGGGACATTGGGACCGGTTCTGGGGGAGGTGGAACTATTACAAATTGGACGGTCTACACCTGGGCCGGACTGGAACCAATGTCCTTGGAGGTGCTTTTGCTAACGCTGTTGGGGAGGGTTTAAACTAATGTGGCAGGGGGATGGGAACCAATTGAGGTCAGTTGACAGTAAGGAGGTAGTAACAAAAGCCTGTAAGGAACTAGATAATGAAGTCAGTGTGACTAAGGGGAAGAGCAGGCAGGGAGCAGATGATGAATATAAAGGGACTGGTGGTCTGAGATGCATTTGTTTTAATGCAAGAAGTGTAGTAGGTAAGGCAGATGAACTTAGGGCTTGGATTAGTACCTGGGAGTATGATGTTATTGCTATTACTGAGACTTGGTTGAGGGAAGGGCATGATTGGCAACTAAATATCCCAGGATATCGATGCTTCAGGCGGGATAGAGAGGGAGGTAAAAGGGGTGGAGGAGTTGCATTACTGGTCAAAGAGGATATCACAGCTGTGCTGAAGGAGGGCACTATGGAGGACTCGAGCAGTGAGGCAATATGGACAGAACTCAGAAATAGGAAGGGTGCGGTAACAATGTTGGGGCTGTACTACAGGCCTCCCAACAGCGAGCGTGAGATAGAGGTACAAATATGTAAACAGATTATGGAAAGATGTAGGAGCAACAGGGTGGTGGTGATAGGAGATTTTAATTTTCCCAACATTGACTGGGATTCGCTTAATGTTAGAGGTCCAGATGGAGCAGAATTTGTAAGGAGCATCCAGGAGGGTTTTCTAGAGCAGTATGTAAATAGTCCAACTCGGGAAGGGGCCATACTGGACCTGGTGTTGGGGAATGAGCCCGGCAGGGTTGTTGAAGTTTCAGTCGGGGACTACTTTGGGAATAGTGATCACAATTCCGTAAGCTTTAAAATACTCATGGACAAAGACGAGAGTGGTCCTAAAGGAAGACTGCTAAATTGGGGGAAGGCCAACTATACCAAAATTCGGCAGGAGCTGGGAAATGTAGATTGGGAGCAGCTGTTTGAAGGTAAATCCACATGTGATATGTGGGAGGCTTTTAAAGAGAGGTTGATTAGCGTGCAGGAGAGACATGTTCCTGTGAAAATGAGGGATAGAAATGGCAAGATTAGGGAACCATGGATGACAGGTGAAATTGTGAGACTAGCTAAGAGGAAAAAGGAAGCATACATAAGGTCTAGGCGGCTGATGAAAGACGAAGCTTTGAAAGAATATCGGGAATGTAGGACCAATCTGAAACGAGGAATTAAGAGGGCTAAAAGGGGTCATGAAATATCTTTAGCAAACAGGGTTAAGGAAAATCCCAAAGCCTTTTATTCATATATAAGGAGAAAGAGGGTAACTAGAGAAAGGATTGGCCCACTAAAGGACAAAGGAGGAATGTTATGCTTGGACTCAGAGAAAATGGGTGAGATTCTAAACGAGTACTTTGCATCGGTATTCACCGAGGAGAGGGACATGACGGATGTTGAGGTTAGGAACAGATGTTTGATTACTCTAGGTCAAGTCGGCATAAGGAGGGAGGAAGTGTTGGGTATTCTAAAGGGCAGTAAGGTGGACAAGTCCCCAGGTCCGGATGGGATCTATCCCAGGTTACTGAGGGAAGCGAGAGAGGAAATAGCTGGGGCCTTAACAGATATCTTTGCAGCATCCTTAAACACGGGTGAGGTCCCGGAGGACTGGAGAATTGCTAATGTTGTCCCCTTGTTTAAGAAGGGTAGCAGGGATAATCCAGGAAATTATAGACCGGTGAGTCTGACGTCAGTGGTAGGGAAGCTGCTGGAGAAGATACTGAGGGATAGGATCTATTCCCATTTGGAAGAAAATGGGCTCATCAGTGATAGGCAACATGGTTTTGTGCAGGGAAGGTCATGTCTAACCAACTTAATAGAATTCTTTGAGGATGTGAAAAAGTTGATTGATGACGGAAGGGCTGTCGATGTCATATACATGGACTTCAGTAAGGCGTTTGATAAGGTTCCCCATGGCAGGCTGATGGAGAAAGTGAAGGCGCTTGGGGTCCAAGGTGTACTAGCTAGATGGATAAAGAACTGGCTGGGCAACAGGAGACAGAGAGTAGCAGTAGAAGGGAGTTTCTCAAAATGGAGACGTGTGACCAGTGGTGTTCCACAGGGATCCGTGCTGGGACCACTGTTGTTTGTGATATACATTAATGATTTGGAGGAAAGTATAGGTGGACTGATTAGCAAATTTGCAGACGACACTAAGATTGGTGGAGTAGCAGATAGTGAAGGGGACTGTCAGAGAATACAGTAGAATATAGATAGATTGGAGAGTTGGGCAGAGAAATGGCAGATGGAGTTCAATCAGGGCAAATGCGAGGTGATGCATTTTGGAAGATCCAATTCAAGAGTGAACTATACAGTAAATGGAAAAGTCCTGGGGAAAATTGATGTCCAGAGAGATTTGGGTGTTCAGGTCCACTGTTCCCTGAAGGTGGCAACGCAGGTAAATAGAGTGGTCAAGAAGGCATACGGCATGCTTTCCTTCATCGGACGGGGCATTGAGTACAAGAGTTGGCAGGTCATGTTACAGTTGTATAGGACTTTGGTTCGGCCACATTTGGAATACTGCGTACAGTTCTGGTCGCCACATTATCAAAAGGATGTGGATGCTTTGGAAAGGGTGCAGAGGAGGTTCACCAGGATGTTGCCTGGTATGGAGGGCGCTAGCTATGAAGAGAGGTTGAGTAGATTAGGATTATTTTCATTAGAAAGACGGAGGTTGAGGGGGGACCTGATTGAGGTGTACAAAATCATGAGAGGTATAGACAGGGTGGATAGCAAGAAGCTTTTTCCCAGAGTGGGGGTTTCAATTACTAGAGGACACAAGTTCAAAGTGAAAGGGGAAAAGTTTAGGGGGGATATGCGTGGAAAGTTCTTTACGCAGAGGGTGGTGGGCACCTGGAACGCATTGCCAGCGGAGGTGGTAGATGCGGGCACGATAGAGTCTTTTAAGATGTATCTAGACAGATACATGAATGGGCAGGAAGAAAAGAGATACAGAAGCTTAGAAAATAGGCGACATGTTTAGAGAGAGGATCTGGATCGGCGCAGGCTTGGAGGGCCGAAGGGCCTGTTGCTGTGCTGTAATTATCTTTGTTCTTTGTTCTTTGTTCTATCTTTTATTTGATCGCAACTGGATTTATTCCTTTTTAGCAGTGGACATCCTGACCAACTCAGTGAGTATTTTACCTTTTACCTTTATTGTGATCGTGAAAGAACAAATCGGACAGGTTTTCTTGAGTTTAAACAAGAGGTGAGTTTATTATACTTAACAATCTGAACTGGATCTGAATAAAATAATGAAAATATACAGTACACATTCATGCACACACTCATAGGCAAATCACACAAATTAGTTATAGAGTGAGAAATAAATTTGAATTTGTATTGGAGTCCATAATGGATTAAAAATAAACAAAGTCTGTGAGATTGGATAATTCTGTGGTCTGCGTCTTTGCCATCCTTATTTATGAGTTTCATGTCATCTGCAAGCATTGAAATTATGTTTTTTAACATATAAGTCTCTATCGCTTGTACATCTATCTACATGCCAGGAAGAGCACTGATTCTAATACTAACCCCTGAGAAACAACACTGAATACTCCCCCTCCACCAGTCTGAACAATGACCGTTCATCACTTCTCTCTACTTTCTGTCCCTGATTCAGTGTCATATCCACACTATCTCTGTCACATTAATCCATGTGCTCCATTTTTCATAACAAGTCTATGACATGTCATTTGATCACAGGCCTTTTGAAAGTCTGTATACATAACATAAAACACACTATCCTCTTCAACACTCAGTTATTTCATCAACGAACTTGATCATGATTATCAGACGTGATTGGTCATTAACCTATCCATGCTGTTTGTTATTTATTATACCATGTTTTTTCAAGAAAGATATTTGTTTGTACAGGGTTATGGCCTCTAGAAAATTCCAACCACTGACATTAGACTGACTGCTCAGTAGTTACAGGGTTTAGCTAATTTATCCTTTTGAAACAGGGTGTAACATTTACAACCCTCCAGTCCTCTGTCATCACTCCCAGATCCAAGGAGGATTGAAAGCTTCTGGCCAGTGCCTCTGCTATTTCCACCATTCCTTTTTTCAACAAACCTCATATATTCAACTAGACAAAGGAACACTTCCACACTATTGTGGTACAAAAAGTGTTGGAGAAAAAGGGGTTAACTGAACCTGTTTGTTCATTGACTGTAATTAATGTCAGTCACTATGGACACTAATTGTGTCACTGGAGGTTTTCCCTGTTCTATTAATAAGGGAGTCCTTTCAATGTGTTAACTCATAGTGTCAGTGGGAGCATTACCCCTGGCACTAACAGAGACCCGTGGCTGCAGAGAGAGAGCGAGAAGATCGATCAGAATCTCCGAACAATAGATAGGAATATTGCAACAATGGACAGCAGGACATTCTCCTTTTAGTTTGGCTTGGTTACTGCTGATTATGTTTGGATGATATTAGAATTACGGATCTATTATGCTCTGAAAATGATTGAAACTATTTACTATCCCATCCTCGCAATTATTGGTGTCCCTGGTAAGTCTTTGTATCCAACCATTAGATCTATAAACCACATTTTACTGATTTAGTTTTCTTGTCATGTGAATCTTGGGAAGACGTAAGCCACTGTGTTGAGTCTCTGTCACAAACTCCACACTATATCCGCTATCTGCATTCCCCTACCTACCCATGTCTGAGGCTGAAACAGACTGTTTGGAACCTCTGTTTTATATTTATACCTGAGATGAGTTCGTCGCCATATTCCCCCCAACGCCAACCCTACCTACTACCACCTCTGTAACATCACCCGTCATCACCTTTGCCTCAGCCCATCTGCTGAATAAGCCCTCAACTGTGCCTTTGTTAAATCCACACTTGACTATTCCAATTCTATCCTGGTCACCCTCCCAGTTATAAACTTCCAATAACCACAGCCCATCCAGATCTCTGCTGACTGTTACAGAGGGTTTAAACTAATGTGGCAGGGGGATGGGAACCAATTGAGGTCAGTTGACAGTAAGGAGGTAGTAACAAAAGCCTGTAAGGAACTAGATAATGAAGTCAGTGTGACTAAGGGGAAGAACAGGCAGGGAGCAGATGATGAATATGAAGGGACTGGTGGTCTGAGGTGCATTCGTTTTAATGCAAGAAGTGTAGTAGGTAAGGCAGATGAACTTAGGGCTTGGATTAGTACCTGGGAGTATGATGTTATTGCTATTACTGAGACTTGGTTGAGGGAAGGGCATGATTGGCAACTAAATATCCCAGGATATCGATGCTTCAGGCGGGATAGAGAGGGAGGTAAAAGGGGTGGAGGAGTTGCATTACTGGTCAAAGAGGATATCACAGCTGTGCTGAAGGAGGGCACTATGGAGGACTCGAGCAGTGAGGCAATATGGACAGAACTCAGAAATAGGAAGGGTGCGGTAACAATGTTGGGGCTGTACTACAGGCCTCCCAACAGCGAGCGTGAGATAGAGGTACAAATATGTAAACAGATTATGGAAAGATGTAGGAGCAACAGGGTGGTGGTTATAGGAGATTTTAATTTTCCCAACATTGACTGGGATTCGCTTAGTGTTAGAGGTCCAGATGGAGCAGAATTTGTAAGGAGCATCCAGGAAGGTTCTCTAGAGCAGTATGCAAATAGTCCAACTCGGGAAGGGGCCATACTGGACCTGGTGTTGGGGAACGAGCCTGGCCAGGTTGTTGAAGTTTCAGTAGGGGACTACTTTGGGAATAGTGATCACAATTCCGTAAGCTTTAAAATACTCATGGACAAAGACGAGAGTGGTCCTAAAGGAAGAGTGCTAAATTGGGGGAAGGCCAACTATACCAAAATTCGGCAGGAGCTGGGAAATGTAGATTGGCAGCAGCTGTTTGAAGGTAAATCCACATGTGATATGTGGGAGGCTTTTAAAGAGAGGTTGATCAGCGTTCAGGAGAGACATGTTCCTGTGAAAATGAGGGATAGAAATGGCAAGATTAGGGAACCATGGATGACAGGTGAAATTGTGAGACGAGCTAAGAGGAAAAAGGAAGCATACATAAGGTGTAGGCGGCTGATGAAAGACGAAGCTTTGAAAGAATATCGGGAATGTAGGACCAATCTGAAACGAGGAATTAAGAGGGCTAAAAGGGGTCATGAAATATCTT